>NW_021939396.1:42299389-42729389 GCF_001715985.3 Manacus vitellinus
AGCCGTCAGCCAGCACCCACGGCGGGCAGGGAATACCGTGCGGTAAAGTAAAACATCAGCTCCGGTGTATTTTCAGTGCAGCAAATACCCTATGCCTGCCCGGCGTGGTGGTTACTGCTGGCACTGGTAGCACCCTGAATAATGCTAGCGGTGGAGATGGGTGGGTGATGGAAGCATTGAATCATAGAATGTTAAGGGGTTGGAGTGGACCTTAAAAATCAACTAGGCCCAAACCCCCCACTATGGGCAGGGATACCTTTCACTAGACCAGGTTGCTCAAGGCCTTATCCAACCTGGTCTTGAACACTGCTGGGGTTGTGACATCCACAACCTCCCCAGGCAACCTGTTCCAGTTGTCTCACCACCCTCACAGTAAAGAATTTCTTCCTAATATCTGACTTAAATTTCCCCATTACTCCTTATCCTATCACTACGGTTCCCGATGAAGAGTCACTCTCTGGCTTCCTGTTCAGACACCAGAAGGTTGCTATGAGATCTCCATGCAACCTTCTCTTCTCCAGGCTGAACAGCTCCAACTTTCTCAGCCTGTCTTCACAGGGGAGGTGCTCCAGTCCTCTGATCAACTTTGTGGCCCTCCTCTGGACTTGCTTGTGATGCCCTCCTCTGTCCAAGCAGCTGTGTGGGCAGCCATGGATATGTTTCAGCACCAGCCAACCCTGTCAGCAAAGGATGGGTGCTGGTGTGCATATAAGGGGATACATCTGGTACCTATTTCATCAGGGCTGTCCTGGACTCCTAGAGTGCACTTGCAACATGGCCGTCTAGCACAGGACTATCAGTTTGACTTAAGGAAGCCCTTGACTTTGGGAGCAAGCCCCAGGTCTCCTAAGTAAGTTCACCATGATGACACACGAGACCCTTCTAGCAGATGTATGACACACTACACTACACATGTAGGGCTGCCTAGTATTACGGCAGCTACAAATACTTGCTGTAAATAGTGACAAAAATGTCATGGCTGGCATGATTTGAGATGCAGGGAATGGAAATAAAAGCTTGCACCACTGTCACTGCTGGTGTTCACCTCGCTTTCTGCTCTTGCCAGAACCCAGCACTTGAGATACCTCCTGCTTACCAGCCCTGGTGGTCTTTTACTATGTGTGGGTGGCTATATGGTATGTAGTGCAGTATATAGTTATAGCTCTTGCTGAAAAGTAGTGTTGCTCCATTTTGGCCCTCAAGGTACTAAATTGGCTATTACAGGCAATAAAAATGTTTGCATATTGTTATGATAGGAAAATGTCCCCTTGGATCCCTGACATGCAAGTAGTAACCTGATATATTTTGAAGCCAGGTCTGTCCCCTGAAGAAGGCTTGTGAATCCCTTCTTTGTAGCTGAGAGGGCAGCCCAGGAACTGGGAAAAGGGAGTGGATAGGAGTAATGTCCTTAGTCCCAGGTAGTAGATGAGGTTTCTCTTTTAGCTGTAATATGAGAAAACTATATTTTATCGGCTTCACTAAATGCTGGATTGCGTGTCATCGAATACAGCTGCAGGACTGTCATTGTCTTTAATAGAAAACAGCTGGGATCTAAAAAGATAGTAAAATATCTGACCAATAATAATTTCACACATGAAAATAAAAATTGAACTCCTTTACGAAAAACTAACTACAAAACCGTATCTGTGTCCTAAAGAAGTTAATGTCAAAAAAGAACAGGACACTTTCTCCTTCTTTATAGGTGGTAAAATAGCTCCAAAGTGGAGTGTTATCAACTGTTAAAATTTCATTGTGAGTCCCATGGTGTTTGTAATTTTTTCTTTAAAAATCCCATCTCTAGTCAAATGCTTGTGAAAATTCTACTTTTGTGTTAAAAAAACTCAGACAAAAATCCTTTAGTAATCCCCACAGCTGTACAGAAGAGATTGTCAGTCTTAGCAACAACTCCCTGTCAGTTCTCAAAATCTCTCAAGGACCGTGGATATTTCATTATCAGCCTTTTGACTGCTGAGTGTATAACGTGCAGGTGATTAGTGTGGTTCTAGAAGCTGATACTGTTGATTTATAAACCACAAATGGTCTTGCAGGCTGCTGTTTGAGAACTTTCACTTTAAACTCCACAAATATCCCAAGTGGACCCTGTACACTTGGAAACAAGGAAATAATATGAGTGTGTTTTTTTCCTAACTCGTAAGATTTTTCAGGCCAATTTAATGATTTTCCATACCTTGTTTCATTAATTCAAACATCAGTTGAATAATTATCCTTAAAACAAAGGCCATAAATAATGAAAGATGAGAAAACAAAGGATATAATTTCAGCAGAATCCTTTCAACGTAACGCCTAGTAAGCTCTTTGAAAAAAATTCAGAAGGTGCTCAAAATATAAAATGAGACAAATTAAATTATAGAGATAGGAACACTGAATACATCTTAAATTATATAAAGCTCAGCCTCATAATAGGGGTGTCTAGAAGCTTCAGTTTCTGAAGTTGACAAATCAGATTGTAAAAGCTTAATATGAAAAAAATTCCCAGAGTATGCTGCATCATAAAGCAAGACCTCGAGAAGGAGAGCATTGTAGTAAACAGCTCGCTGAAGACCCTATTTCCCAGGTCCTGTCTCACCACAAGCAGGAGACATTCCTTCTGCTGCAACACAGGAGCACAGGAGGATCAAGTGTGAAAGCAACATCAAAGCCTTTATTTATTGGCCTCATCATAGTAACAGATTGACTTCTGGGGGACCGAAAATGCAAAATAAATTGTTACAATAGGTACAGCATCAATAACTCACAAGAATTAATTTGGAGAATTTAGGTAGCTTGAGTTATACGTAGCATCAGCTGAGTTGATTGTGATGGTTCCTTCTAGTCATCACCACTGCGTGAACAGCAGGTTGAGGGACGTGAGTCTTCTGCTCTACTCTCATGAGATCTCACCTGGAGCACTGTGTCCTCAGCACAGAAAAGACATGAACCTGTTGGAGCAGGTCCAGAGGAGGGCCATGAAGAAGATCAGAGGGCAGGAGCCCCTCTCCTATGAAGACAGGCAGAGAGAGCTGGGGTTGTTCAGCCTGGAGAAGAGAAGGCTCCAGGGAGAGCTTATTGTAGCCTTTCAGTACTTGAAGGGTGCTTTCAGGAAAGACAGAGAGAGTCTTTTCACCAAGGCCTGTAGTGACAGAACAAGGAGCAGTCCTTTTAAACTGAAAGAGGGTAGATTTAGACTGGACATAAGAGATTTTTTACACTGAGGTTGGTAAGGCACTGGAACAGGTTGCCCAGGGAGGTGTGAATGCTCCATCCCTAGAAGTTGGTTTGGGTTTTAGCCAGGTTGGATTGGGCTTTGAGCAATATGATATAGTTGAAGGTGACCCTGTCCATAGCAGGGGGGTTGGAACTAGGTGATCTTTAAGGTCCCTTCCAACCCAATTCATTCTGTGGTTCTATGATTCTGTCTCTGTAACTCATGATACTCGGTTTAACTGAGGTCTGGGAAGGATGAAAGCAAACAATGGGATGCTAGACTGGGTACTGTTGTTGTAATAGGGTTTTTTTTTATTTCAGTGAATACAAAGGCTGAAACATACACTGAATGGAGAAGGAATGTCTATACGGTATAAGCAGAAACAAGGAAACAAAAAAATGGGGGAGAAAAAAAAAGGAGCATCTGAGCACAAAACCTACTAGGAAAAATGAAATAGAGCAAAGCCTTTTGCCTCAACATTCAATATCTGTGGGAGAAACAAAAGGATTTTTTTGGGGGTATCATCAGAAATCATAAAATGTATTTGTCAAAAAAAACTGAAGAAAAAACTATTTCTGACCCCTGGAGGAGAGCGTAATGATGGCATTGTGTTGTGAAGTGCTCTTAGATGGCAGGTTACTATTAAAAATGACTGAACAAGATGGGAAATGGGCTGTAGTGGGGAATAGATAGATGGGCTAAAACCCCAGATACAGAATGAAACCCCATCTGAAATGCATTGTATCAGCTGGTGACAGCTACCTTAAGGGTCTGTTCATTTTTCTTAGACTACGTTTAGCCAGCTTGCCATGCCAGTAAAATACTGTTGAATCAAATTGAATTTAATTTCACACACACCCCTCCTGCATGAAAAACAAGCCCACATATTTATCAGACATGCAGCTGTGCCTGATGTCTCCTCAGAAAGCGAATTCCAGGATCCATGCAGAATACCCCCAATGAAAAGTTATGCTAGAAATGATTTGATTTGAAGGGAAATGACTGTGTCATTTCCCTTTAAAGATTGTAGCACACACAAAATACAGTACTGTAGTAGGCTATTTGCACAGAACAGGGCTTGCCTGCGTGGTCTTTTTAAATCCTCTTGGTGATCCATGCTAGTTTGGCAGTTGTAGACACAGATTTTGAATTTAGAGTTGTCCTAGTGAGGGAGAACTGACCTTGTATGTGGTTTGGGTAGCAGGTGTGATTCATCAAATAAAGTAATAACATATTTCTCTTAGAGCAGACAAGGCTTAAATCATGTAGATAAAGTACATAGTCAGTCCCCATAGCTGATTCTCTCTGTTGGTGCAAGTGCAGCAAAGCCTTCTCAGTTTTTTGGGGGAGAGTGGTTGCTACAAAGTGCAAGCAAATGAGTGGGTGCAATGCATTTACAAAGAGAGAGATGTGACACAAGAATTTCTACTACACTGGCATCCTTGATTGTACTAAATGTGTCATGAAACACATGATCTCCTTCTGCAGTGTGTCTTGGGAAATGTAGTCCAGGAAGAATCAAGCCTGACGTAAAGAAAAGGTGAAAGTTTGAGAAAAGCAAATTGCAGCTCCTTGTAAGCACAGCACTATATCAGAAGATGCAGTTTCATGTTAAATTGATGGAGAAAGGAAAAAATATTGCGTTTGAAAATTCAGTCCTTGTTAATGTTTTGTTCAGCAGAATAAAAATATTCATGTTGTCAGCAGCAGCAAGATGAAAACAAATGTTGCCTTTCCTTGTAAGATAAACTTGAAGTTTTATACCCTTAGCCATCTCTAATGTGTATGTGAAACTATGATTTCTGTATTTGCTGAGGAACTAAAACTGTTGATGGTGTGTCCCTAGTCCTTTGCAGGCAGAGCATCATTTCGGACAAAATAGGACAATTTGTGAGATTGAGCCATAGTTTATTAAAATCAATGTGAGTCTTCAATGGGATTTTAAATTATGCTATTATTTGTGAAGAAAGAATGTACTGGACCCCGTGCAAGGGAAACTGTTTTTGGCAGGAGCAGAGCAGGAATTAGGAGATACACTGGAAATAAAGAAGGCGGTGACATGGCAAAGCCTTAGGGAGGTGATCACCTATTTCTCACTGCCACCAAGGGGCCCTTGCTAACTTCTTCTCAGCAGATATGATCTAGTATGACAGAGAAACTTTATTCCCCAAATGAGTACTAGAGAGGGTTAGTGTTGTGTCTGTCTTCCAAGTGAACATCACTAAGAAACAGCAAGACAACAGTCTACAAACCTTTTGTAGCAGACTCTTGGCATGGGCTCAGCCAAAGTTTCTGTATTTACCTCTACTAGTCTGTCAAATAGTCTCTCAGAGGCAATGAGGAAACCTACCTCAGATGAGTCATTTAAGACAAGAAAATACATCATGAGCAACAGATGGCAATCCCTTTTCTGTCAGGGGATGGACTAAGTCACCATTTGATTTTTTTTTTCATCTGTCCCTGGTTTTGTGTAGTTCTATCCCTCTCAGGAGATCCCATATCACATTGCAAGCTAAACCATCAATTGCAGTGGGCTCTGGGTTGGATGGCCATATCCATTGTCCAGGCTGTACACATCATGTGTATGTCATGAGAGGAAGAGAAACATTACTGTCATTACTGAAGACATCCGAGCGCTGTGTCCCATTAACTTGATGCAGCCAGAAAACACAGAGGAGTGAGAAAATGGGCAGGTCACTTAATACTGGTGAATTATGGTTTCGCTACAGTTTGAATGTAGTGGTTTAAACTAAGATATTGGGTGACAGAGCACCAAATTCTTATGAACTTGATGAATAGTATAGTCATTATACTGCATTTAATACATAATTGAATTCTAATCCTATGTTTCAACTTTTCTTCCTGTTCTTGCAAACAGCTGAGAAATTTAAAACTTTATAGTTTTTATATAAAGAGAGAAAGTCTAAGTAAGGATGCATATTGTTAATATGTAAGGATACATATGTTAATATATTGTTTGGCTCTTGTTTTGAGCACAGAATTGTAGTAAAAATTACAAAACTTCATATAGTTTGCATATTAATCATTGTAGGTATGAGAAAATAAGCATGAACTTTAGACAGAGCAGCCTTATTTCAACTGCATCTTTCCTTTTCTTTCATCATCTGCGGTATATGTACTAATATTAGCGTGCAAAGCAATAGTGTATAGTAGTAAATTCGTGGGCATGTCTAGATTAAGGCAGAGACTCTCAAACATCTGATTAACAGGGAGTCTTCAACTTGCAAATACTCTGTTTTCCTGTCTTTTATCATGTATCAAATATTGAGTAAATCTGGTTACCTGCTTATTCAAAACACCTGTTTTTGCAGTAGTGTTGAGAAAATAATGGTTTGACTGTTTCTTTAATTCTGTTAAAAGGAAAAGGGATGGTGGGCAGCATAATTAGTGATCAGAACTGGAGTGTACCTCTTATCTGCATTAAAAAACCCCAGGAAGCTGTTACTTACAAAAACTAAAAAGCTGAATTTACCTGATAAAACAGCATTTGCAAGGTCAGTGTTGTAATGATCACTGGTTTGAACTGTTTGCTGCTCAGGGCATGCTCCAGATTTGATGCAGGAAAAGTTCTGAGTCAAATTTGTGTAACTGAAGATCGAACTCCTTTCTACTGGGAATTTACAGTTCAGACATTGTCCTGTTCAGTTCCAGAGCAATATAATAAAGGAAAGTAGTTCCATTCACTCTCCCATTTAATAATCATATTAGATAAGACTGCAAAACATTTTAAAGAAAATTCACCCAGAGGCATATCTTTTAGGTAGAACCTTTTGAAGAAGGGGACTGCTATGCAGCAAAGGTCTGAATGAGGCACACAATAAACATGAACCCACTGAATTTCATTGCCAGTGGCGTAACAGACACAGATTTTGATTTCCAGCCCTCTGATGAGTGTTGGTGCCTAGGCATGCCTGGGAGAACATGCACACAACCCCTGTGGAAATTGATAACCATAAATCTGTTTAAGCCCTGGAAAAAGTCATGTTTGGATGTTTGGACTGCATGAGGAGCTGCAGATGGACTGAGAGAGGAGCAGGGGGGAGAGAAATTAAAAAGTAGCAGGGAAAATGTATTTTAGCTTACTCCTTCTCTAAGAAGAATCATTCTCACCCCTACAAACGTTTAAGTAGACTATTCTCATTGCTTTCAGAAGGGCATTAAGGAAGACAAGAATAACTTATATTCTTAAGTGCTTACTGCAAGGTTGATACATCTTAGAGAAAAACTGAGTTTTCTGGGTCTGCAAAGAAGTCCAGGAGACTGGGATGGTTGTATTCTCTAAATGCATAAGCCTAAGACCAAATAGAGTTTGGTGGACTTTCATGAAGGTTCGTCATGCGTAACATTAACAATGTTTCCTATTACACAAACGGCTTCAATGTAATATCTGATACCGAAGAATTTTCGTTCTAAAGGAGATTACCAAAAGGATTCATAGGGGCTCCCTTTTTCAATCACTGCCACCGTTTTTCTCTGAGATTCTTTTTATATCTATTTCATTTACAACACTGTAACAAAAATTAGTTGGCAAGGTGAAATTGTAGATCAGAGCTGAAAATTTCTCCTAAGCAAAGACTGGCTAATACCGACTTCAGTGTACAGTAGCAGCATGTTTGTGCTGAATGGTGGTATGAACTCCCCATCTGCAGATGTCAGCCTCCTAACTATCACGCTGGTCGGGACTGAACATATGGCGGAGCAGTGTTTTTCAAAACTTGGTTCTGCTGGCAAGGATTTGCCTCTTCATGCTGTGGACTTTACTTATGATTGAGGAAGGGAGGAAGAAGAGATGGAGAAAAAAGTGGTGTAAATGATCCGACTATCTGCAACAATGCTTCCTCACAGGAGCACAGGATTTTTGCCTGGGGCACTTGATCTTTCCTAGGTTACCCAGGACAGAAGAGCGTTGCAGGAGTGAGAAAAACCACAGAATTAGGGAAATGTAATTTAATTAAAGAAAACTCCAACAAATAAGTTATTAAAAAGCCCCACATAAGTCTGTGAGATAATTTCATTTTGTAAAATTGGGTCTGTACACGCACACAAAAATATTAACAAAACTAATTTAAGAAAGGAATATTCTTTATTAACCAATTAATTTAGTTTGATGATGCCCTCCCTCAGGTCAGAGGGAGGATGAAATAAGTTATGGGTTTTTTTGTGTATTTTTGGAAGGATAACTTCTGCACCCCTCTGGGATGAATTTTCCTGAAGACCATGGTTATATATTTGGTCTGTGGCATTGTTGGCTACACCAAAAACCTTACTGCCAATATATGACATAATATTTGCTGCTTCTATTTCAGACCTGGTGGAGAGATTGAGTATCCAGTGTTTTGCCTGATTTTTTTGTGTACTGTGTTGCTTCATCTGAGAACAGACCCTAATCCCTACAGTTCCTACTTTGCTTATGTTTGTAGGTCATCAGGGCTGTCACACCACTGCTGCTAAAACCACATACAGGCAGAAGTCAGTGACCCATGCAGACTGCTGAGTCCCCAGTGGCCTCTATCCCATGTCAGGTAACATTACCTGTGCAATTACAGTGAGCCCCTTCATAATCCCTACTCATTTGTCCGTGCAGAAATCTAGAGGGATCTCCATTGGAAGCTGTTAGTTTAGGAATATTTAGTCTGGGAAGTACCTCTTTCCTCCCTGAAACAAGCTTCTCTTGTGGGAAGTATATTGGTAATGTGGTCAGAGAACGAGGACACGCATGGAACATGGGTGCCCTGGAGACTCCTGTCCCCTTTGGCATTGGAACTGGGGCCAGTTGTCCTTATTCTATGCTTGGCCTTGCAAGTGAGGTTGCTGAACCAGTGCCTGGGTTGTATCAGCGCCAAGGCTTTGTACAGGTCACACAAAGTCACTGATGTTTTCTCATCTGTCCCTACCATAAGCTGCCTGTACAGCACCAGTGCAGCTTAAAATTTGATCCTCAGTGTCTTACTGATGATGCTAATGAGGTTACCAATTAATGGCACCTAATGGTCTGTTGTAGCAGTGGTTTTGGTGATGTAGACAGCTGTCCTCTGGGAGCTGGGCTGAGACCATGAACTCATTTTGTATAAGCAAGTGAACAGCTGTTATAGAAACATCGATGGGAGAGATTAGGTCACACACTTCATCTCCCTGCCACCCTGCAAGGGCTGTTCCTTGCAGTAGGCAGCAGGTGAAAGGAAGACGCAACTTTAAGGGACAAAAGCCCTTGCTGGAGTTGCACCCAGAGATCTAGACACAAAACCACTACATCCCATTAGCAGTCTTCTGATTCATCCCCTTCCCCTGACTTTTTGAAGTATTTTATCAATTGGCTAGGATTTTGAAGCAATTTATTTTTAGAAGTTTTGTCACTGAGCAGTGTTGATCTGCGGTGTGGTATCCTCTTAGCACCTGATTGCTGCATGTAGCACTTGGTACTTGCATATCACATTATTTATTAAAAAAGTGCCCTCTGCAAACACCCCTGCATGAGTATTTTGAATATAACTTTAGAATATACATTTAATTTTGCAGGCAGTGCTTTGGGGTAATGATTTCTCATTATTTAAGCTTCATTTCTGAATTAGGTTACTTTTGGTATGCAGTAGTTGCATTTCATCGGTCTGAAAAAAGGTGGCATTATAGATCTACATGGCATTCCTAGTGCTTGAATACCTGTAAAGTATAGCACACTTTAAAATACAATTATGGGATTGTTCATTTTTTGAGCATGATGGAAATGTTAAGAGTTAACTTTTAATTAGTAGCTGAGCTGGTGACAATACCAGATATTATAATTTAGGAAAAATACCCAAAACATACTAAACAGGCCCACTCAGGGTCCACGCCTATTCATTTTAAAATCTCTTTCAGTCAAAAATATTTGAAGAGAATTAGTTGTTTTATCCTTGTACCCTTATTCAGGAAAATCAAATCTTTTCATACTAATCAAAGATACAAAGAACTGTCTATTTTGAACTAAAGTAAAACTAAGTTTTTTATGCATTGTAATTGCTAGAAACTTTTAGAAACAAAGTTTCATGGGAATTAATGTACAGTTTGCTGAGCTGTCGGAGTGGGGAGCTGAACTCCCTTCCCTTTAGAATACTCACCAAGAGTAGTTGACCTTTGCAGATTAGCTGTGGGATTGAAAAGGCAGTTCCCCTGCCAAGCATTTAGCTTGGCATTGCAGTCTTCTCTGGAAAAGTCTTGGAGTAACTGCTTACAGCTTGGCATATGTAGTTAAAATGTATGAAGAGTAGGAAGACATGAAAAAGAGAATGTCATTTCAGTACTCATACACTGAGTGGACACTTGTGCTTCAGTGAGTTGTTATCTTTCTATTGTTTGACTAAGCCTGATGCTATGTTTAAAGTTTTTGGAACAGCTGAAGAAATCTGTACACAGAAAGATTACCTCCAACCTCAGAATCTTTTCTTTGAACCTTTTATGGTGTCTTAGTTAGGAGATACATTATTTTATAACTATCTTAATACTTACCTTTATGTTCAAATTCACTTTCAGTAAAAGAATAACATTACTTTAATGAGATGAATTTTCACACCTTTTCAACCCCTTTCATGGTAGAACTGAAATCTTGACAGTTTTTTAAGCTTAAAAACTGCAATTTCTTAGAATTCACACAATTACAGAACATTCTGGTAGAAGGTCCTCATACCTAGATGACTCCTTTAATGAGTCATCAAGAAGGAATACATGCATTAAAACTTTGGTCATGAATGTAAAATTAAACAAAATGCTTCAGTTAAATTTGGCAGTGTTACACTCAGTTCAGTTATCCTTAATGTCCAAGCTAGGTTTATTAGCTCTCAGCTGCTTACCAAATAGTGAGTTTGAAGTGGGCAAGTGAAGTGTGCTGGATGTTACCAGAACTGTATTGAGTATTTTACAAAAACCCCAAAACCAACAACTTCAAAGTCAAAATTTAATTCTTTCTAATAGAAAACTAACCCACTAGAAAAGATACAGCACCCTTCAGGGAACAGGAAATAATACAGTCTGGTTATCAAAAAAAAGTAATTATTGCTTTTCTTTTAAAATATATAAACTTCAGAACAAACTCTTGAATTTTCTTAGATCAGAAATTATTTTCAAGTTGATTTTTTAAAATGAAGAATTAATTGGTAAATTATATTTAAGTTCAAGTGAAAAAAAAGGTAATGCAATAAATTGCATTTTTTTTTCAATTATTCACCTTTGAAGTGAAAACTGCCATTTCCCCATGGGTGCTATATGTGCACTTCCTCTCTCTCTCTGTCCAATTCTAGCTTTGGTTTGAATGGAATTGCCACATGCATTTCACTGAATATGATGCATGTAGTGCCTGGGTTAATTTTTCCTGTACTAAATACACTGACTCAACAAACTTTTGTAGACAGAATAGAGCATTAATTTACTTTCTCTGTGAACAAGTAAAGAAAAGGAACAAAGGCTAGCTCAAATTAGACTTCATCTAATGATGGCAGTATCATCTGTTGTTTTAACAGGCTAGGGAGGCAGGAATTGTCTGGAGAGGGAGGCATGTAGAGGGAGTAATGTGGCAAATATGGTCTCTACTTCAGAACAGGTGTTTGTTCATTATCCTTCTGCTCTCCCTAGTCACACCAGGGCCATGTGTGTTCCTGAGCTAGATCCTTAAGTATTTTCCTCATCGTTTTGGGTACTGTTCACCACAATGTGTGTGTGTGTGTTTGTGTGTGTGTTTGTGTGAAAAATCTTATCTTGTTGTCTTGCTAAGGAAAATACGACTGCATCTGGACTGACATTTTAGTCTGGAAAATGAATAGGTCTGTGGAACAGACCACCTTGCTGGGCTTTGTTTCACACCGCAGTGTTTTTTCAGTGCATAAATGGATTCCTTTTAGTAAAAGAAAACTACTCTTTGTTCCAGGTGTTCTGGGTTGTGACCCAGAATGTGTGTGTCCATTGCAGGGGACCAGGTTAGAGACAGCCTGAAATACTTATGGTGTGCCATCAGCTCCTTGGTATCAACTGCTTTGTGCTACAGATGTGCTGCTCCTGTGGTGCCCCACTTGTTCACAGAGATACAGCTCATGGTGTTTGGTTCACCTGCAGCAACAGACTTCACAAATAGTGAAGTGTGACTTGTCTTGTGACCTGATTTTGTTCAGAATGGTTGTGTAAATATTTAAACACCTAAGGAAAAAAATAATCAAGTGTTAGTGTGCTGAGAGAAAAGAGTATTCAGACCTCAGTTGAGAAGTAACTCTTAACTATGAAAAGTGTAACCAGGGCTCTGCCTGTCCCTGTATTCCTCACCAGGGTCTTCTTACCATTCCTTCAGTGCTCTGCGTGCCCTTCATCTTGAGGCACCTTTTTAAAATTGCCTCTTGCTTCCCATGTCCTTGCTTGTTTTCAGTAGGAGACACAAGAGTTGGCAGCCACTTTCCATGTTTCATTTCAGATCTCTCCTCCTGCACTAACACGGATCATGATAGATCTGCCTATTGCAGAATCACAGAATGGGGAAGGCTGGGAGAGACCACAGTGGGTCATCTGGTCCAACCTCCCTGCTCAAGCAGGGTCATCCTAGACCACATTGCACAGGATTGTGTCCAGACAGTTCTTGAATATCTTTGGTGACGGAGACTCCACAACCTCTCTGGGCAGTCTGTTACGGTGTGTGGTCACTTGCACAGTAAAGAAGTTCTTCCTCAGGTTCAGGTTGAACTTCCTTTGCATCAGGTTGCCCCTTCTGAAGAAAGATGAAAAAGAGAAGTTTCTACCCTTTTTCAGTGTGGAAAGAGCTTTAAGTATTTATCTCAGAGACAACTGGTCAGGTTATTATCCTGTTTGTGCCAAAGGGACCTCTGAAGATACCTTTGAAAGTACCTTGTATACCATGAAATGATCTCCAGGCCCATTTTACTACACTTCAGGGAAGGAAAAATGACAGACCTTCCCTTTGCAGTTGGGCAAGCTGGATTTCACAATCCATTTTCTCTATTTGCAAGTGTTTAATTTAATAAAGCTAGTGATTGACACCAGATGATGACCTCACCTGAAAGGACACAATAGAATAGCCCTTTTGGGCAGGATATTTTAGACTTATATGGCACCCAGCATACACCCCTTACTGTTTATGGACAGAGATTTGGCCTTGGTGCTTTACCATCATCTGAACTGGTACAGATAAAGACAGTCAGAGGACTTTTTCTTACCTACAACTTTCATAGTATCCCCAAACTTTGTATCTGTTGTTAGTTTTAGTCTCTCATCTCAAATGGCAAATCTACTTGCCATTTTACTTCTCTTTATTTTCATAATCTATTTTTACAATTAGTTTGACTCATTGCTGCTATATCCTAGGTTATTTGTTTAGTCCTCGTAGGGTTTCTTGCTCTAAAGGTTCCAGAGGGAGAACTTGTTAGCTGGAAATGGTTCTGCTTTAATATAACTCTGATTTTTCCTGTCTCCATCTGCTGGTAAAATATGAGATTTTCTGCTCAAACATCATATAATGAGGAACAGAAACTATAAATTTCAAATAATAAATATCCCCTTAGCTGCTATAGACACTTTCCATTTGGAACTGAATAGAAATGATCAATTTATTTATTTTAGGTAACTTAATAAAAGCTATCAAATACTAATAACTTCTGATGTTTTGTGTGTTTACACTGCACTGACAGGAATGAGTTAGATATTCAAATGGATGTACTGGGAATTCAAATATATGGGCTGATGTAACTAGATTTATTCATTACTATGGGAATAAGAGACATTCTAAAATAGTCATCCCTTTTTTTAAATATTAGTATTTTTTACAGTTACTGAGCAAGCAGATAAAGGAAATAATGTGTAACAGGATTTTCAGTCTGAAATTATTTTTACTTGTTTCTGCAGACAGATATATAGGGTTCATTTATGTATCAGCTACCATTGGTTCCCCCGAACACTTACAATACAAAATTTTCCTGTGTTGAATCCAGAGGGAGTAAAACATCTGCATACAGTCATGTCAGGACCTCATTATGTATAAACTAACAAAGTGAAGGGTTATGTGCAAAACTTTTTGTTCATTCAGAGTATGGAGCTTCAGTCAGCAAAAGACTTTGTTTCCCATCCAGGGGACATTCAAGATATGATACTAGCCAGGAGATGTGTGGGGACATAAATATGCTTTAACTCTGCTGTTGTCTGAACTGGTTATATGAGAAAAATGATATTTCTGCATTCAAAGCAGTCTTAGATTTATATATGATTTATATTATGTAAAGAAATGTTTAGGTTGATTGTTATTTACATCTACTCCTAATGTTTTGTAGGTGCTTCTGGCTTTGATGCTTTTACAACAGGGTTTTTTATAGACCTGAACATTTTGTGTAAAACCATGAACAAAGCCTTTCCTTTTATTTTCTATTTTCATCTATCATGTCTTTATAGGAATATTTTTTGAACACTGTCAAGATGCTGATAGTTATATTCATTCACAAAGCAAGAAGATGTTTTATGAGACCTATTTCCTCCAAGAAATTTTAACATGAGATCGGGCAGGTATTCTCAAGCAAGGAATTACAAGCGCTTTTGTTTCAGTGGCATTAATTTTAAAGGCTTGTATTAAATTTTTTTTTCCTCTGCAAAGTAACTATAAAAATGACAACCTTTCATTTAATAGATCTTTTTGCTGTCTTAAGAGTTTTATCTGTCTGCTTTACTGGCAAACTTTCTTCCCTTCTCTACTCCCACAAGCCCCATATATTCCACCTCAATAAAAGAGACTGCCTATCTCCTCAAACATCATTGTTCAAAGGGATCCTTAGCACTTTCTGAAGGGTGCACAACTCTCTGTAAAATTCACTTCTGTTCAGAAATTTATTCTTTGTGTTCGTATCTAAAAACAAACAAGAAAATCTCTCTTTAATCTCAGCGTGCAAATGGATTTTATAGGGCTGAAAATGAAAAGAAACATCTATTTATTTGTATTCTAAGAACATAGGAAGATTTCTGTTTATAGATAAAAACAAGAGTAAACAGGAATACCTGTAACGCAGAGTAGAATTAAGTAGCATCTCACTGGCAGAGATTGAAACCATTCCGGCAGCTATAAGGATGAATCGCATTTTGTCAGTGTCTATCACACTGCTGGCGAGAGAGCATCTGAGACGAGTGGTTTAGGAGAAGGGCATGGCAAACAGTGATGGCTGAAACAAGTGGGATGAAACTCAGCCTAAAAGATTTAAGAGTCTAAGTCCAATGTTTGAAGTGAAACCTTCAGCGAGGCTTCCATTCCTAAGTAATTTTTGAAAGTGAGTCTTGGACTCTTGCCATGCTGAATAAAAGTCCTAAAAATACCTCAGTGATTTATAAATATCCTCTTTGCTATTCCAGAGTTGTTAGTGCCCAAGTCACTTTGAAAGTGTTATTTAAGTTTCTCAGTCCTAGAGTTATCAAGAAGGAACCTAATTAATATCTAGCATATCCAAGACAGGATTTACTCAACTGTCCCTTGACAGATATTTGCCTAACCTGGTCTCTAAATCCCCCTGTGACATACATCCCAAAGCCTCCCCAGGCTAACTATTACTGTACTTGACTATCCACATCAATAGTAAGTTTTTCCAAATGTCTAATGCAAATCTCCCATGGTGTAGTTTAAGCCTATTACTTGTCCTGTCCCTTGTGGACATTTCATTGCCTTTCGGTCATGGGAATAGCATTACCGTGTATTCTCTCATTCACTTTTTTTGGCCTTAGCTGAAGCGAAAAAAAATGTCCCCTTAGGCACTGTGAAAATTTATACCCAAAGCTAGCTTATAAGGAAGAGCTTCTTTGTTAATGCCTTTATCAAATAGCAATTTCAGGATAAAAGTGTAGTGTAATGGCATATGGCAGGAAAGCCTGATACAACTGCGTCCACTTCAGAGACTTCATGGTTTAAATGGAGACTTGAGGTTGTATCATTTGCCCAACTTTTTACTCATTGGGATGTCAGTATTGAATGTCAAAAGTGTCAGTAAGTATTTACCTTATTCAAGTTACTCACCTGGTGTATTGCTTCTGCAGCTGAGGCTTACATCTCTGCACAACATTGCATGTTGCCAGATGAAGTGTTTTCTCACAGCAACTCAGCACCTTCTACAGCACTGCAGGAGTTCTGAAACAAGGTCTACCTTATTGCCTTATGCAGCACCAAACAGAATGAAGCCCAACCTAATCATGTCCAGGCCCCACCAGATAAAGTTATGGTGAAATTACAGGTGTAGATGATGAATAATAGTTCTGTTTTTCCCTGAAGCAGTTTCCACTCCATGTAAACCATTTCTTTCCTACCCTTTTTGACTGACAAAATTTGGAAAATTTGTATTCATTTTCTGACATTTCAGTTAGGAGTCATGACGGAGAGTTTGTGCAGATTTTACGTCTGTGCATTTTTAGAAGTAATAGCAATGCTTACTGTTTTATTCAGCTGCATGGAGAAATGCAGCTTCAAGAGAACCCCCACATCATGCTTTGGGTGTTCATGTCTGGGGAGGGAGGTAGGAGGACCATTTGAAAGAGCACTGCACAGTACGGCCACCAAAAGCAGCAAATGAGTTTCATTTTCGAGTTTCTTCTTTGAATGTATTTGTAATGTTTGCCTGTGTCAGCTCTGCTGAGGTGGCTTCTCAGGTTTTAAATTAATATCGTTGTAATACCTTTCTCTTTAATTAAAAAAGAGAGCTCCCTCATAGGAAATTTCATAAAACAAAACTCATTAGTAATAAACAGATTAAATCTTTATCAGTTAATCAACACTATAAACTTCTGAGTGTTTGGAGAGTGGTGTGAGATAACACTGTCGTCATACTAAGAGTGTTTGAAATTATTAGGGATCCCACTGTGCTGTTTGGGTGGTGAGAAAATAATGATTGAAGATGGGCCCCCCTACGGTGCTCACATGTGAATTCCTCTAAAGATGTGAAGATCTGGATTTTTATGTTGTTCCCATCTCTAAAGCAAATTTTTTTTTTAAATAGTAGGCAATGGTAGTGGGTAATGCCAAGCAAACTCTTAATGATGGTTGTACCAAAACTTGTCACAATGCCACAAAGTTTTTGAGCTGGTGGTTGGTGAAATTTTAGAGACTAATCATGGGTTGGGAGCCTTGCTGCTTTCTCAGATCAGCTGTTCCCAGATGATCTCTCCGAGGCTTTAACGTGTGGTGGAACCTGCACTGTGAATTCTTCATCTTCCTCCACCCTGAATCCTCAACACAGTCATTTCTATCAGGGCTGTGGCAGCTCTTTCATTACATGTGTGCTGGAGTTCTGCCCTGGTCCAGCTGTCTCCTGTGGATAGAGAGCAAAACTTGCTGTGCAGATGGAAGATACCAGTAGCTTTGGGCAGGAACCTCTTTGAAGAAGGTTGGGCATAGTGGAGCAGGACAGGATAAAACCTGTCTGTCTGGTAGTGTATCAACACCTCCTAACCCTCTATCATTTGGAGTAATACACATTTAGAAAGTTATGCTATAAAATGACTGGCATTTTCTCCATTGCTATTAGGAACATGTCAGAGCTCCTCTGTGTCACCCTAGGGGGTTCTTTGGAGCCATTGGGATTATTTGGGTTCTTTCCTTGAAATATATGAAGAATTAAAGTAATTAAGGGTGGAATAAAAATAGGAACAGTGAGAAAAATGAACCCTGTTTTTCCACATCCAGCAAACTTAGTGGAATGAGTTAGTAAGAAATTATGAAAAAGGGACAGCAACTGGGAGTCATACATGGTTATTACTTTTTCATTTCTCATATTTTGTCTTTATTTGGTCACTGTAGCAATAATTACATGTGTTTTGTCACAAAAGTGTCTATGTAAATCAGTTTTGTTGTGGCATGAATTACAGCATCAGTAATGGTATTATCAAATATATTAAGCTTGGAGCGCCCTTATTGCTTAAAATACACAGTAAAGGTTAGGTTACACTGCTGCTTCCAGAGATCTAAATTCAAGTACACTGTTGGAGTACAAGTGAATTGGCCATTCTTATTTTATTCTTCATATACTGATGTTGCGTAATAAAATGCAACCTGCTTGATAGATGTCTGTTCTGGAAAAACAAGAGTCCCAGTTCCTGCCCCTTCTCTAGAACTGAGTCCATAGGCAGCTGTAAAACAAATAAAACCTCGTATGGATGGTCCTATTAAAGAAGTGGGAACTGAACTGCACTGATTAATTTGAGAGACATTGGAGAGTGTTTCTGTTTAGAAGTCTTTAGCTACTGTAGCACTATGACTTTTAAAAGTCAGATGGTAGGTGTCATCACTTTTCTGTCAGTTCTTCCAACCGGACATCTGTGTGCAAAGTATCAAATTTTAAAAACATCCCTTTCTTTTCCTCATGGTGTGATGTGTCTTCATGTAGTATGTCTTCAAGCAATTTTTGCAAGGTTAAATTGTTTGTGACAACTTCCTTTATACTTATAATTACAGTCAGCTCTGTGAATTAAAACCTTTTATTAAATATCTTTATGAAATGCTAGGCACAGATTTACTGGGAAAGGAATGAGAGGATAAAAGGACTCTTGCGTCCTTACTAACAACCACATAATGCATTTTTGTGCCATGTGTTTGGGACCGCTTCTGCCTTTGAATCTTGTTTGTGCATTTGGAGAAAGAAACCCAGATACTTTTTTTGTTTTTTAAAAACTAGAGTGGAAGAGGCTAAATGCCTTGGCTTGGCTAAAGGGACTACTTGGAAGGGTCCATGTGATCCTTCTGATCACGTGGCTTTCCTACAATACTCTGTCGGTCATTTGCAGGGTGGGCGAGCTCCCAATCTCAATGGAAGGGCCTTAAACTCCCTGCTAAAAAAGATGAATGTGTTCCATAATTATCATAATTTATCTATTCATCTTGTCTCCCTTACTTTTTCTGTTCTCTTTCTTTTTTCATTTCAGGATGGAGTAGGTGTAGACGAGAAGCTATCTTTACGGCGGGTGGCCGTTGTAGAAGATTTCTTTGACATTATCTATTCCATGCATGTTGAGACTGGGCCTAATGGAGAACAAATCAGAAAACATGCTGGACAAAAGAGAACGTATAAAGCAGTAAGTAAAAAAACAACTAAAAGTGGACATGAGTCTCTAAGAATGTGAATTATTTGGGCTTAGTCACATGTCATGAGATTTGTGGTTTTGGGTTTTTTTCCAACTTTATTAGTACTGCAACCCTCACCCTCAAATTGATTTCAGACATCTTTCAGTAATGCATGAAAACATATAGTTTAGAAATCACATTTTCTGTGTAACAAGGGCCAGATCCATTGATTTAAATAGAGATTCTCTCATTGGTACAAGAAAAGAATTTATTATTTCTGTAATGGTTTGGCAATTTCTCTAATAACTCTGTCTTAATTAATTGTAGTTAAAAGGATGAAGTGTGAAAGAAGACTTAGAAGGTATTGCCACAACTTGTCTAAATGACTTGCTCTATTTCAGCATATGAATGAAGTTGCCTTATAGTTTACAGCTGCAGACTAAGTATAACTAATGGTTTAATGGTATGAAAACTTGTAAATGTTCTAAATTCAAAGGGCTGGAAAGCTACTAGGTATAATAAGGGAAGTATTGAGAGGGCAGCTGTCACACCTGTATAAACTGACTGAATAGAGAAAAATTATCGTTTCTAAGATTTTTAATTGCATGTTGTCGCTTGACCTAATCAGTTCAGTCACTACCTTAAAATAGCTATAAATAGCTTTTGTGTTAGTGACACAAATATAACACTTTATTTGCTTATGGAGAACTAATGAAACATTTGCTACACTCTTGCAAGGTGCTTAAAACGTGTGTTCTTGCCTGGACTTGGATAGCCAGCCTTCCATGTGCAGGGCTGTGATAGCGCCAGGAACACTCAGAGGCTGATCTCGATGACCTGCCCAGCTGTTTCCAGTTGCTGAAGCAGGAGGGGCTACCCAGAGTAGCAGGGCAGGGGCCTCCAGCCCATCACACAGCCCTGGCCAGGGTGCAAGGCATCTGAGGTACCTCTCCCTACGGTCCCAGTGGGACAAGGCTGGCAGGGGGCTGTGTGCAGGATCCTGAGGTGGCCTGTCACCCTGAACACAGTGTTCTTCATCTTAAAAGCAACCTGCAGTTATGTCAGCTGTTTTTCATCAGGGGTCACCAAAATGTGCGAGAACTCCAGGTTTGTGATTAAATTTTAGCTGTAAGAAATAGCTCTTCTTCCATTACTATTCCTTTTCACCTATATAACAGTCTTTTCTATGTATTTTTGATTCCCTTCACAGATGTTTTATTTATAGGCTATTTCAGATGGTTTGTTGTGGGATAAGCTCTTGGCAAAATTTCTTATGATTTTTTCCCAGTGGTATTGACCTTAAGATAGATATATGAAAACATCTTTCATCTGGATGTGCTTTTGTAAGGCTTGGAGTGTTATTTCAGGGTGAACAAACACAAACTGTCTAAATTAATTTTCATTTGTCACCTCAACCATTTTGATACTTGCTCTTCTCTTTTAGAAAGCATTAGAAAAGTAATATTTTCCATTGGCCTTTCTCTTTCTATTTTGTTTTACTTCAGTAATCTGCTCAAAGGTATAGGTCACAAACTTTGTAGAATAATATACAAATGTAAGGAATGCTGCCAACCAGAAATACAATACTTCAAGTCATCATCCTACAAATACATGCCAAGTGTAATATTTACTACTGTAAGGATCCTATGATTGCAGGTCAGATAAGAAGTTTGTTTATTGTGAACAGCATGAAAGACAACTAGTGTAACTTTGGTGAGGAGAACTATTTGTGCAGATTCAGTGGTTTCATTGAATGCCAATTTTATTGCAATTGAGATGTGAACCTGTGCATTGTTAAGGATGCCCAAATATAAGTTTGTGTCATTATCGAAGTCTGCAATATTTGTGCATTCATTTCATTGTGTATTAGTTTATTAAGGGCATTGAGTCATATTTTCCAGTAATGGGATTCACATATATAATTTTGAAAGACTTCCATAGATTTAAAAAAATGTAAAAAAGACTCCAGAAGAAACTAATTTCAATTCTTGCTCTCTATCCTGATGGAAGAATTAGATTAAGTAAACAGACCTCAAACTCTACCAGATCATCTGGAGAAATGCATGCTCCTTTTATTGGACCTGTCCATTAAAATGCCTTCACTAAAAATTAAGAGCTGTAGTGCCAGTCTGTTCCAGGAAGCCACGTAGTATCTACCTTCTCTGTGGCACTGTAAGGAGGAAAAAGGTAATATCTCAGATTACTGTCTTACAAAACGTTACACTCTAAAAGCTTTATAAATCAAACTGAAGTACTTTGGTGGTGTTTAATTTTATTAAGTGAATTTGGAACAAGAGTAATTTAGTCTTGTTTCTTTATTCACATGTCAAAAGTTAATCATCCTTGAGATCTCTGTATGTATTTATCACGCATGAGTATTCACCAAATAGTTTGAGTGAAGAATTTTTACAGGAGAGATGGTTGACAAACTGTATGCTGCAACTACTATTTGTTAGTCATAACTTCTGGCATGTGATGGTCTTGTTGCTTCTGTTCTCTGACTGGACAACCCAAACATTTTAACAAAGAAATTGTAGAGAGAAAATCACCACAAATTTGGTACAAAATTGCTAAATTCTGAAGTTCATAAATATTGTCATGGATTTTCAGTATCTGAGTATTTCTGAAAAGTTAATGGCACAGCCCTAAGAATTGCAGTGTATTGATTTCAAGTGCATAATTTGCTTATATATGTGTGAGCCTTTATTTTCAGTAGTGAACCTCCTGCACTCAAAATTTTTAATAACATTCAAGTATGATTGGAAGAGTAATGAAATTATCAAAGGTGACTTAATTAACAATTGTTTGCATTTATATAGAGTAACAAACTAGGAATAACTAGAGCCTTTTTAATTTTTGATAGAGTCACCCTGGGCGCTGGAGTGCTCATATACATCAGTATGTGTCTCTGAAAGTGTGTTCAGAACAGCTTACAAATGCAATTAGTGAATCTGTAACTGCACTGCCTTGTTTGTGTTAACTGTGTGGAAATGAATGGCATTTTTACAACTGATTGATTTGTGTGGGACTTCCTATGGCAGAGCTGTGCAGGAAGATAAATAGGATATGGTAGTTTGTACCTCTAAAAGAGCAGCGTATTACAAAGGGAGCCCTTCTGTTTTAATTGGAGCAGCAATGTACCAAGATCAAACTTTGGGATTTTTGACACCAACCCTATAGATAACTTAAGGAAGTATCTGTTCTTCAATATTTAAGTTTAGAATAAGGTCCCATTCTCTTCTTTAGCGCACTAAAACATCATAAGGGAATTGTACAAAGTCTGTATATATGATGTGGGAGAGTAACTTTGAAAATATGCAAAAGAGAGCGAGTGTCCTATTTAACTGGTAGGTTTTGTGCTCAGTTCATGTGTATACAAGGTAAGATTGATGGGCTGTGTTCCTTGCCAGCATAACTGTAGGTAGGTCTACATCAGCAAAAAACCAGGCATGACTTATATGTGTGAAACGAAACTAAGAACTTTAAATCATATCCGGAGTTTGCCAGACTGAAGGAATAATTAATATGATGCTTATAATCTCAACTATTTTCCTGGTTCCCATGGAAGTTTACAAACAGGGAAAACACTGAGGGCCTTGATCTGGGAGATAATTCCCTCACAAAGGCAGGATATGTGACACAGGGCCTGGCCAAGGCAGTTGCTCAGCAGGGGCACAGGTGACTAGGAAGATGCGGAAGGTGAAAAGAGCATGTTCCTTGGGCCAAGGAAAGCAGAAGTGCCCAAACTGGTCACTGCTTGTCATGCATTTTTCCCCCTGGGTCCTCTGCCAGGCTCCATGGGAGGTGGGGTGAAATGTGCTGATGCAGGGAATGTAGTCAGGAGAAAGTACCAAAGATTCTCATAGGGCTGTCTCTGCTAGCAGTTGCTGCTACAGCTCAATGTCCAAGAGGAACTGCACTGCTTTAGATAGTATTTTTCACTTTCTGTTCTAAGGGAGTTATTTTTGTATAGGCATCCCACCCTGAAAGGAGAACCACGGCATCAAAGTGGGGGTGGGGATGCACAGGGCAGAAGTGGTAAGGAAAACAATCCAACTAGTTGTATTAGGAAAGATAAGCAACAAGTGCATAGCAGACTTTCTGTGCCTTTGTAGAGCTACATTTCTTGATTTAAACTATTTAGCTATGTCTACAATTTAAACATGAGTGCTAAGGGGTATATCAGAGGTGGGAGTAAGTGGGAAAAGTTGTGGCTACAGTAGCAGCATAATGCAACAGGCTCAAGCTGTCAGGAGAACTCTGTGATTCAGTGCAAACTAGGAAAAAAAAATTGCCTTATTACATTTTTCAAGAAACACCAATGGTCTGTGATGAGACTGAAGATGTAAAATGTCTATGCTACCACTCAGGCTGAGGTATGGGTACAGTTAGGCCAGATTTAGTGATCAAGCCCTATATTTCAGAGCAGATTTTATTTTCCTTACTTTTTTTTAATATTCTTAAAAAAGGTTTTAGATTTTCATTCATTTAAACAATTGAGTAGGTGCCTCACCTTTCTGTGTTATATTTGGACACATTTTCCCACAACTAAGTGCATCATCTAGCTGAGAACTGTTTGTGAAAGTCTCATAGCTACCTTAAGCACCTTAAATTCTATGTACGTATTCTACTTTTTACCTGTGAAGAATGATCTAATATCTGCCTGTTGAGCCTGAGTAGTCACTGTGCAAAACCTTGAAACGTTACAACTGTGAACTTGAGTTGTGAGTGAGGGCTATGATGTCTGAGCAGGAGAAATGGGTCAGTTTATAAGACTCCCAGCTCATGAATGAAAAAAAGCTACCGGGCTGCTGAGCTGGTAGAGAAGCAGGCTTGTAAAACATGGGGAAGATATTGATGTGCCAAGGGAAAGTAGCTTGAGGCAAGACTCTCATCAGATAGATATTACATAAATATGTAACATCTGAGGCACAACAGGAGTTTTTTTGGATGTGGGGCAATATCTGAGGTCCTGTACTTCATCCAGCTGTTGTGGTAATAAATGTTTCTTGATTTGGGATCAAGCTTTTGAGTAGCTTCCCTCTTTCCTGTCACCCTAAGAAAAACCTTCCTCACATTGTGAAACATGGGGTCACTCTTTTTCCCTCCCAAAACAGAACGAGCTTATGAGTCCCCTTTGAGCATCACAATGGGTGTGTTTTCCTTGGGGAAGAATTTTTTGACAGGTTGCACTGGGAAAAATTATCATCTCCTTCCTGATCAAACAGGGATAAAGCAGGTTTGGAGCCTGACTGGTTTCTGAATAGGGCAAACTTTGTCCTTGGAGAATGGGAAGAACTTGAGGTTTGTGCAGGGCCTGAACATGCTTAAATTCTTGCATCCCTGCTGTTCTTGTGTGCGTGATGAAACAGCCAAGCCTTGTGCACTTTTACTCTATGGGTTGTTCTTGCTTCTGTGCAAAGGGCGAGTGTTGAGTGTCCTGGCAGTTGTCCCATTAACAGGCGTTTCCCATCGGTTCCCTCACAGAAAATGACTTTTGCTATATGGGGAGGAAAGGGAGCTGTGAAGCGCAAGTTTAGCACATGAAGGAACAACATTTTCCCCAGTATAGCAGGGTAGTGAGCTCTTGATAAAACTCCCAGAGGTAATATATCTGCTTTTCTATATCAGTCTTCTATTCTGACCTCTTGCTGAGGAAAGGAGAGGACTTTCCTTGGCTAGCTCACCCTCCTGTCATCAAGAAACCAATTTCTGCCACCTGGCTTGATGGCTGTGGGCCCAGGACAGATTACCATCTTCACTCTCTATCGTTTCTCTCTCTTTCTTTCCTCTTGGAAGTCTTCTTTAGATCGTCTTTTCCCCCTTAGCCTCCTTAATTAAAAAAATACAAACACATAGACAGAGTCTCTATTCTGACACATCTTTCCAGACTACACATGCATTCTCCATGTTAATTCTTCAGGGGTTAGTAGGTTCACTTGCAAAATTTCACTCCCTCTCCTCACACTTGTCTTTCCTGTTCTGCCATATGTGTCCTAAAATCTGCCTTTCAGTTTAGGACTTGTTAATGTTCCAAAAAAAAATGTAGCTCTGAAATCTACATCATCACAACATCCTGCACTTAAATCATCTGAATATTGGAGAGCATAAAGGAGATTTACCCATTTTCTCTGCCTGCAGTGATGCAGTAGGAATGCAATAGGCTTCCCATAGACAATTAGGGCATGCATTGCTTAGCTCCAATGTAAGTCAGATTACATGCTCAGGTAGTGGATTACTTGCCTTATTGTGCTCTTCATGGGATCCAGTAAACAGGCCTTCATTGCTGGGTGATGTTTTGGATGGGTTCACACATGTCAAATCTATATCATAGACTTCTTGGGAATGGTGAAATAAGGTCATAAAAGTTTTGACTCTGAAATCACTGAAGTCAACTCACTTTATTTTCCTCTCGGTTCAGAGTTAAAATAAAATAAATGAAGGTGTGCATGGACTGTATTGTTATGAAATGTTTGCTTCTTATCTTGTAATTTCCAAGGCTAAAACAAACCCTGTATTATTTTTGCAGTCTTTGCTTAATACTCCAAAGGCCTAGTTTCTTAATATACTTTTTCTCTTTACAATGTAAAAAGCTGTAAGAGCTATTCCTAGTGCACAATACCTAAATACCAACCTGCTAGAATCTGCTTATTTTGTGGTACAGAATACATCCAGTTACAAGATAACACATCTCTACAAGCAGCAGAAGATGTACTAATGTGCAGTAAAAGCACCAGTAAGAATAAGGAATCCTATAAGGATACTTCTAGAACTTTGTATTTGAAAAAAGTATACTTATAATAAGATGGTCTGGCTATATATTTTGTGTAGCTAATAGCCTACAGCCTAAGACAACTAGAAGCAGGGCTGATGAAGGCAGTGAGAGTATACAGCATCAGTAAGGACTGAGTCATTAGTGCATTCTTTCAGATAGAATAGAGGACAGAAAATTTTTCCTGATGAGGTCAGACCACTAAAGTATTTCGGTATAGTTACTTAAAAAGTGTCATAGGCCTCCAGGTTGGGCTCTGAAATACACACTTGCAAACCAGCTCCTTTAACTGCATCTGTCCAGTCTTGTGCACAAGCTGGTAGACTCTGCTGAGAGGTGATATATAGGATTTTGTCTTCAGTCTTGTGCTACTTTGGTTAGAGAGCCTCCTGACTACGGCTGGTTCAGAGCATGGCCAGAGGGAGCAAGTGGCTATTTGCATCTTGTTCTGTAATGAGAAAGGCAAAAAAGAGTCTGCACTGTTGAGGACGTGAAGTTGCAAGGGAGTGAGGTAAGCTTTTGTAAGCTTTCTGGCATTGAAAATTGGAAAGAGCTTTTTTCCCCTGTATATTCAGGCAAGATGATTTAAGGAAAGCTGTGGGTTATATCCCCTATGTATCTATTTTAATATCATTCCTATTGTGTTATGCCAGTTTATACAAGCTGAAGTCTAGGAATGTAAGTGATTGATTCAAATTACAAAGTAAACAGGGGAGAAAGTTGATGAAATCTGATGTTTTTTAGGGAAGGGCATCCTTAAAACTGTGTTGCAGTGGGAGGTTGGAGACACTAGCATCTGCTCTGTGGACAAATTTAGTTATAAAACCTGGTTCCCTTATAGTCAGTGGAGCATACCTATCAAATCTAGGCCTTAGCTCGCTTGGTTTCCATGGAAGATTTTCATTTTGTTTGAGCAGAACTGGAATTTTGACAGAGATGCTTGATTATAATAAATGGAGCATTCCTATCAAATTCAGGCAACTAATGAATCCATGGGTAGGCTCTATTAATTTCAATATAGTGCTAAACGTGTTAAATGTTGTAAGAGAGAGGTTGTTGTGTATGCGCACTTACCAATTTTCTTAATGCTAAATTTCATCTGATTTTAAGTTCTTTTTTTTATATTCCATAAAGGAGTGTTTTCATATTTAGAAAGGTAAATAAGGATCTATTCTGTGGCATAAAAAACAGGGAAAAAAATCTGAAAATACATTTTTAGTAGGATCTCCCATTCAAAAGTGGCTTCATTTAATGCTGTAATTTTATTTGTTTCAGGCCCAAAAAATATCTTTGCCAATTATAATCACAGAACAATTTTTGCTTTTATACTAATCCCCTTCTCCCTCCCAAAATAAGATTTCTGATATATAAGAAAACGACAAAAATAAACAGCCTAAACAGCAATATTATAAACATGATGGTATAATTTGCATTCCAATTTTATGGCACACCATTTTCATGTATTGCCATGACACATGTCATATCAACATATGCTAATTTAAACTGTGCCTATTTTTCAAAATACTGTCAACTGATAAACTCCATGGAGTTTTAGGAAACCTAAGTTTCAACACAGGTTAAGTAGGTGACAAGCAGAGTGGAAGAGTGTAAGAGAGTTAAAATGGACCATTCTTCCTCCGTTTGGTACCCTTGTGAGGGGCAGGAGTGATTTGGCCAGTATGTAATCCCATTTACATCCAGTTAAAGAAAGTTATCCGGTCTTTTCTGTAGCCGCAGTTTCATACATCCCATCTCCATCCTCCTGTACTTCCTACAGACTTGCATCAGCCTAGTGCTTGATAGGAAATCAAATCCCGCTGTAGGTTTAACAGTAAGGGAGTACAAGCAGATTATCAATTGACTCTCTTAATCTCTCTTGCTGGGACTTTGTCTTTCTTTAAGGATTATGTCCATGGCAAGATAACCACCTTAGTTGGGAAAAGAAAGGCTCGAGATTCCTTACAACACTTGCACTGTTCAGTGTATGTACATCAACATATATAATGAATCACAGAAAAACCATGGCTTTGTCTCTTACTGAGTTGAAAACATCAAAGTTTGAATGTTTTCATCCAACTTAACCCATCTGGTAAAGCTGTTCCAGTGCACTGGAGTATAGAATTTTCTGTTGATATCTGGTTTGAATGTCTCAAGCCACAGTTGTTGCTGTTGTTTGTGGTTTTACACTCTGAACAGTTTTTCTCTACAGTTTTTTAACTCCCATTCAGGCAGTGGTGGGCTATGATTAGATCTTTCTTGGCCTCATAACCTACATGAAACAAATGCACATCCCTCAACCTTTCTTTCAATGTTTCCTTTAGGTTCCAGCTGCTGTGGTGGCCTGCTGCAGGGCCCTTTCCTGCTTCTTGAGGTGTGGAGGGGAACTGTGAAGTGTGAGGGGAAACCTGGCCACATTATTCCAGCTGCTTTCTTACCAGCACTGAGTAGAGAGGGACAATACCTTTTTTTGATCTGCTGGCCATACACTTAACATAGCCAGTGTGAAATGTAGTTTGTCTGTGATCAGAGAGTATGCTGTTAGCTCATTTTCAGCTTGGCACCAACCTCCAGGTCCTCCTCAGCAAGGCAAGATATCTATAAATATATATGTATCCTTGAGGATGGGGGGAATGCAATCTTTAAAACCAGCAATAACTGCTTCCTCCTCTCCCCTTTCAAAAAAGAAAAATAATCCCTCTGATGCCTCCTTGTGAGTATGTGATTGGAAAGAATGATAATGTTGAACCAGGAAACAACTACAATCTGTTTTTTCAAGGTATCTCCAGATAAAACAGAGTATTTAAAATCAATTGATTCCCAAATTCTGTAACTGTTAGTAAAAATAGCATATTTACTCCATAGTATAAAATCACAAGCTTTCCAAAAATATTTTCACAAAACATTTAAATACAAAGTTAAAATAGTAAGGAAACTGTCATTGCTGAGTCCTATATCTGTCTACGTATTGTTACAACAAAAATATATAGAGCACAGAAGCCAAGCACTTTCTTCTTTTGGCATTGGTTATAAAAAAAGAGGTCTCTTTTCAACTTTTTTTTAGAACAGTCCACAGTAGGGTGGCTGTTATGTATGAATCTTTTTGCTGAAAGGAATTTGAAAAGAACTGTAAACAAAACAACCCCCCTTTTGATATAAGTGGAATTTTGTTCAGTACCAACTGTTAGGAGCCATTAGATGATAAATAGGCAGATTGGATAGATGTTTCTTGAAATCCTACATAGTATGCAGAACATGCTTTCATTGTGCTTCCTGGCATTAAAAGATAATATGCCTTATTTGGAAATATGATGATCAGTTCTGTTAAATCATGTTCAATCAGCTTATATAATAACACCTATATTTTGTTATTCATTTCAGATTTCAGAGACCTATGCCTTCCTACCGAGAGAAGCGGTGACACGATTTCTAATGAGCTGCTCAGAGTGCCAGAAAAGAATGCATTTAAATCCAGATGGAGCGGATCATAAAGGTAGTTTTAGTGTCAAATAGTGGGATGTAAAGTAATTTTATTTCTAATACCCACTTATATTTTCCTAGCTTAAGTGAGGGTTCATAAAAATTTGGTAGACTGGAACAGTTCAATAAGTCAGATCATCTCATTTACTTAAATTGGAAGGTAGTGAATCTTCTGCTTTCACTTAAGGATGGAGTGTAATACCATATGCACCCTTGATAGAAAGATGATTTTATCTGGCGGAAACAATTTATTTTGCTATAGAAATGTTTATATTGGGGCGTAAGCATAAGGAATAGATAGGGCGTATGTGCTGGAGTCACTTGGGGTAGAAGAACACATCACTTTTTAGGGTTTGAACTTGTTTTTGCTTTTTCTTTGGGAGACTTCCATCTGTACAGCCTAAAAAGAGATTGAAAATACCAAAGTTAGAACTAAATGACCTAACAGTCTGACTTTGACTGCAGAGTAGGCTGACATAGCCTCCATAATCAACATATAATGCATAATAACTATTTTTGTTGCAGATAATGGAAAACCTCCAACTTTGGTGACCAGTATGATTGATTACAACATGCCCATTACTATGGCTTATATGAAACACATGAAGCTCCAACTACTAAATTCACAACAAGATGAGGTAAAACCGGAAATCTTTTAAGTTTGGTTTTCTGTTAAAATCTTTAAGGCAAAAACCTTAATAAGTAAGAATAGGGGTTGCTTTTGAAATTTTGAATAAAAAGAGAGAAAAAAGATGGAAGAGAAGTAGATGGAGAATCAAGCTTCTTCAGAGAGAATGGAGGTTGAATTATATTTATTTCTTCTCAAAAATAATTTTCTTTCTGATTTATTCAGATTTTTTCCACATCTTAAGAAGTGCTTCATCAAATGAATGGCACCTATTGAATTATTTGTAGTAACCTCATTTTGCTAAAAATTTGTTCATTTACCATTTGAGCTGCCAAATAGAAGCTCAGATATGTGCCAGCCAAAAAGCAGTTCTACATTCTTTGTCTTTCTGCCTGACTATATTTTTAAATAAAGAAAACCTTCAAAATCAAACTTCGCGGCTGAATTATGTCAAGACCCTGATTGACTCCCAACTTCTGCAGAGTCAGCCAGATTTGTTTTCCTAATAAATATGTATGGACTATTGGTGGAGATTTCATGAATCATTCAACAGTCCACAGAATGGGGATTTCATCACTCTTCTAGAATATCAAGATCCTTTTTTTGCTTTTACCTTTTTGTTTTTCAGTTGGAGAGTGTGTAGGGAGAGATTCCCAACTCAAAGTTCTTTGTGCACAAACACATCCTGGCCGTCTTTCCCTCCTATTGAGTCCCACATTACATGCTGCCCTTTTTCCAGGATCTGGCAGCAGGGTTTCAAGTAGCAGGAGAGAAGAAGCTTTATTCCTGCAGCAGAGTTAGGACTTAAATGACTCCTTGGTTTTTCCACTTCTTCCCTTTGAGAATTGCTACTTCCACAACAAGGTCAAATGCTCATGCTGCATCAGGGCCACCTGCCACAGTGCTTCTATAACCTGAATGTTTTGGTGTAGTCTTTCTGATCTGATGACTGAAATCTTTGTTAAACCAGTTTTTCATCTAGACAAACCAGTGGCAATGATATGGAGGCAGCAGGAAGTACCATTGCTTGGTGTTCCTCTGACCAGCTCAGTTTTGCAGCTCTGTTGTTACTGTGTATGAAATGCTTGTGGTACTGGATTTATGAAAGTAATTTTTTATATGTTTTAGTAATAGTGTCTTTTCCAGGGCAGAGTGGCCACAAGAAAAGTTCTCAGGACAATCCTTATGTCTTTTCTCAAAGCAGAGTTTTGCCAAGATTTGCTTTTTTCCCTGGACCATACATTTGTTGTCCTGAGAACAAAATGACAGTGAAAATATTGTAGCAAAGCAGCAGGATTTCTGGTTCAAACTATTTCATGTACTTAAAAAACATTCTTAAATTTGTAGGAAAGCTCTGTTTCCAAGGTTTCATCTATCATATCTGTATTCTTGTGGAGGGGGTGGAATTGAGACAGGAGTAAACTTGGATCCCACAACTAGCTAGCACAATGACTGAAAGCCTCCTAATTTTCTCATTCTTGATTCAACATTTTTAAGCTGAGGCCATCCATGAAAGGGAAACAGGCTTCATCTAAAAGGAGAATTCATCACTGTGTGGGAATTTAGAGCCATGCTGCAGCTAGTATAAGGATGCCAGCTTTTCTTCCCATGCCTGTGTGTCCATGAAGATTCAGGTACATGTATACACAGTTTGTGAAGTGAGGTGGAGATATTCTGCAGAGTGCCTGAGGCAAACAGAATCTGCCTATGTGTGTCATTTTATACCTATGCAAGAGTCAACCAGAGCTCCCTTTCTGGGAGCACATGAAAATTGCCTGACCTCACAATTGAAAAATGTAAGCTGCTGCTTGCTGGTTCCTGCAGGATTCAATGAGAAATACCCCTGTGTTTTAATAGAGGCACAGCATTCCAGAAGGTCTGGGGGCGTTTGTTTCCTTATATTGCTCTTCGAACAAGCAGTGTTCATTTTCTGTAAACTTCAGAACCAGCTTGCATGTGCCCTGGCCCTGTCTGTCTGGGGCGGGAGGCACCCCGGTTCTTCTGTGAGGGCGGTGTTTGGGTGTTTGCTGCTGCTGTAACTGGGGTGCTCCTTCCTTACGTAAGGCAAGACAGATAGGTGCCTGCTAGAGAAGTCCTCACTCTTCCATTTAGTTTTTTACAAATCTTTGAGAACAAGGTATGTTTGTTTCATTATTTGTCATTGTCCTGGTGTGACGGTGCAGAACGTCATTGCCTTGTGTGTTGGCCTACTCTTGCTCCTGAATGGCACTTGGCAGTGCTTCATCCCAATTTAACGTGAGTCATGACTGCAGGGAACTTGCTTTCTGAAAACAGGAGGAATGCCCATGCAAACTGGAAACATTGCTGAGACTCAGGAGAGGAACTTAAAGGGCTAAGCACTCAGAAAGAAGAAAGCTATATTCACATCTGTAGTAACCCGTTCATAACAAGTACATAGTAAATCATATTCTAAAGACTGCTATTTTTCTACGTCGGTTCTGGTGAGCAACTCAGAAAAATAGTCAGAATTCTGTCAGTTCTGGTTTTGTTAAAAAAATGTAAAAAAATTAATTGGAGAAATATTTTAAACTGATCTTCAGGGGACACAAAATTATTTGACATATTTTTCTCTAAGTTCTTAAAAATACTGTTCTTCATAACAGGAGTAACCATCTCAGCAAAGTTGTTTCTGAAAATCTATCACCTTAGGTTTGTACATTGCCTCAGCAATTTACAGAGCAAGACTTGCAGATGCTTAATTTTTAATCCATGAGTGGACACATGAACTTTATTGGGACTGAAGCAACTGAAGTCAAACAACTGTTTGAACATTTTCTGGACTAGGTCCAAACCTGTTTTGCTTTTATAAATGGGGACAATGATCAGGATTTTGACTTTTTGCCCTTTGTTATCATCCCTAGTTAGCTGCTAGGGACATAAGTAATTAAACTTGATGGATAAATCATATTAAAGATGTATAATGTAAAATAAATTTGCAGTGATTCTCATGTGATAATATTACTTTGGTTTGCCATTGACTGTCATTTGACCATGCTCAGAACTGTAATAAGCTGTATAATTTTCATAGATGCTTCTTTAAACAGAATAACAGTGTAAGGGTGACATCATGTCAAGGGAGTTTGATATTGGATTTTTACTAGGTCAAGTTATCATTTGGAAATGTCTTAATGTGAGTAGTTGTTATGGTTTAACCCCAGCTGGCAACTAAGTACCATGCAGGCACTCACTCACTCCCCTCCCTGCTCTGGTGGGATGGGTGAGAAAAATCAGAAAGAAGTAAAAACCCATGGATTAAGAACAGTTTAATAATTTAAACAAAGTAAAATATACTACTGCTGCTGCTATTACTACTACTGCTACTACTAATTGTAATGAAAAGGAGAGAGGGAGGGAGGAATAAAACCCAAGAAACACACGTGATGCCGAATAGAATTACTCACCACCCACTGAATGATGCCCAACTAGCCTCCCAGCAGCAATTGGCCCCCTCTGGCCAACTTCTCCCACTTTATACATTGGGCACAATGTTCTGTGGTATGGACTATCCCTTTGGGCAGTTTGGGTCAGCTGTCGTGGCCATGCTCCCTCATGACTTCTTGTGCACCTATTGCTGGCAGAGCTTGAGACACTGAAAAGTCTTTGGCTTAGGGTAAGGACTGCTTAGCAACAACTAAAACATCAGTGTGTTATCAATATTATTCTCACACTTAATCCAAAACACAGCACTGTACCAGCTACTAAGAAGAAAATTAACTCTATCCCAGCCACAACCAGGACAGTGGTCATTCACAGCGCTACCGACCTCACTTGGAAAAGTAGAGGATTCAGGCAGGGAATGTAGAGAGGTCTCCTCAATCTAATTTGAATAACAAGGACTTATGTGGTCTCTAGTTACCAGTACTTTTTTGAAAAATACTGTGGAAACAGTTAGGAGAGTGGGGTAATGGAGTATCCTCATAGCTGAACAAGCTGCATCTGTCATATTATCATAATGCAGTGCTTTCCTTGCTCTTCTTTATGTGTTCTGCTTGTTTGCTTATATACACAAAGATTTAGCATGATTACACTACACACCAGGTGTGAGGGAAACAAATGAAAGGAGAGTGAACTGCACAGATAATGTGAAGAGTGTATGATGTTTTCTGACATGTCTCTGAATCTTTCCATTTGCAGGATGAAAGCTCTATAGAAAGTGATGAGTTTGATATGAGTGACTCAACTAGGATGTCAGCTGTGAACTCTGACCTCAGCTCAAATCTGGAGGAGAGAATGCAAAGTCCTCAGAACCTCCAGGGCCAGCAGGATGGTAAGGCTCCCATTTCCTATGGAATATGCAGCATTGCCTTGTCTTTTTTTCCCACTCTGTGCTTTCATTTAGTACCTGCTGTGTCCTTTTCTTCATGATGTTTCATTAGGTAATTTGAAATATATGTTCCCTATATCTCAGCGTGAAGAGGATGAAGTTGGGTTTTTTGCAGTCTAATTTATTTGTTGCTTAGGCAACAGGTGAGTGCTTCAACCATTATATATTAAGTACTATTATTTTACCATATATATATATGTGTGTGTGTGTGTGTGTGACCATACACAGACTTAAAAGGAAATGAAACTCAAACCTTTCTGAGGCAATCCAAAAAGCTGAGAAAGTTGTTTTTGCTGGTTGAAAGGAGGGAGAGTAGTGTGACAGAAGATAATATTTGAGAGATAGGAACTGGGATGTGATATTCAGAAGAAAGGATGAAAATGACAAACTCCAGTAATGAAACAGAGGTAAGAGAAAAAGGAGCGAACAGCATTGTAAATTTGAATGTTAACTATTTCTTGGTTACAACACAAAACTAGTTTCTTAGTCAGAGATGAAAGTTTTACTTTGCATAGAAGTTACATAGCTGTGTAGTCTTTGATTTCAGCCCTTGTTATAGAACAGTTAGATTAGCCTGGTTTGGAATGAACTTTTTCCTTGGTTATGGAGCTCACAAGTAACCTGTCTACTACAGACTGTGGCAGTCTGTAGTCATGGGCTCGTGAGTGAAACGTGAATCCACAACACCCAAAGAGCAGGTCTATTCTATTGGTATTAGAAACAACACACTGACATCCTGTACTTGTTACTTGGTAATTTCCTGATCATATGTGCCAGTTTAGAAGTGTTTCTTATGTTTCTCTAGAACACTAAATATATGGGATTTGACAGTTAACCTGGATTCTTTGCAATTTGTGCATCATGATGCTAGTTGGTGAGATATTTAGATGAGAATGAGTGTGGTGCATAGTGGCTGATAGGATCTGGTCATGGGTAGGACCTTTTGTTGGGTTGCTCTCTGGACAAATAAAGGAGTCTGTGATAATTTGATAAGCCAGGTTCTAACCACAGCTGCCTTTTGTATGTGTGTCCTCAAGCTACCACAAAATCTGTGCGACTTTTACCTTAATTTCTGTCAACGTATGTTCACTAAAGGAGCAGTTCTGATGCACACGATGTATGGAAAGCTAGTTCATGTTCCTGTTGAAGTTTGACTTTTCACAGGGCTAATATAATAATATTGCTAAGTTAGAGATTTCAGGGATACTTAGGAAGGTGGCATTTTTATGTATCTGGCTTTCAGTGCAATACTGTGCTGTAGAGGTTGTATAGTCAATGTTTCATATATATAGTGTTTCCTAATAGTAATTGTGTGCATGAGTATGTCTGAAATAAAAACTGTATCTCAGTACGGTAACCTGTGAAGAAATGCCTGTCATACATGTCTTAATACCTGCTGCAACCAGATGCAAGTGCCACATCCAATCATATTAGAACATAAGTATGAATGATAAAATGCCACAAATCTGTCACTTGCTATTTGAAATGTATGGGAAATAAATGCACTGTGGTGTTTGAACTGCAGGTAGTGTGATCTTACAAAATGGTCTTAAATCTCTCAGCTTTCCTTCTCTTCTTCCCAGATGGTACTTGCACACCTTCCTAAAGCAATCCTATTTTTTGCTTCATCTTCTGCTAAAGCATCTGCTGATAGAGGGATTTGAAATAGCAGTTCTCTTCTGGCTTCATGGTTTTCCTTTGCTAGCTGTTGTTAGGCAGCAAACCTAGTGTGGCTAGTTAGAGCAACACTCTTGTTTCAGATGTGGGAGAAGAGGCTGAAGAAGTAACAGAAAGACATTAGAGAAGGGGGGACGTAAGAAGAATGATAGGAGAGGGCAGGAAAAAAGAAGATCGGAAGAGAAAAATGAGTATAAGGGATGGAGGGATGGAAGTGGGAACAGAAAGGTGGGAAAATAAAAGGGAACTCAAATGAACTTAGCCATACAATTCCTTTTATTGTCACAGACTGCACTGTAAAGTTTTACAAATTTATACAAAATTATAGCACACACCCCCCAAAATCATCACCAAAGCATGAATCTGTGTGTCTAAAGTGATTCTTACTCCCCTCCCTCAAACATTCTGTATGTCAGCCATCACATTCAGTCCATAAAGACACTTGGCATTTGGCTCATCTGAAATGTGTTTGCTGCATTCTGGCAGGTGAAAAGTTACTGTTGTGTAAGGTTGCCTGTGCACACAGTTGGAAATGGTGTCTGTGGTAGAATGGGACAGCACAGGTCTTCTGCTGCCCCAAGCATGCCCTCTTTGGGAGAATGATTTGCTGATGGGAATCATTAGGAAAACTGCTGCCTGGGGTAGATTAGTGACAGGTCCGGTGTACTGAAAAGTGATGTGTTTTTTCACTTTGCTTACCTGGCTTTCCATGTGAGGTAGCATGAGAATATTTTGGGTCACCCATTGTTTTTTTCCCAGGGATTTCAACTGTTTTTGGTACTAGAATATAAACAGAATCTGTGTACCCTAGAGGAACATAATAGTGAGCTGGGCCATGCCACTGAGGGACAGATGGATGCTCCTCTTCTGGTTCAGTTTGTCAGAGCATCAGAATGCTGACACTGTCTATGTAAAAGGAATAAGATGCTTTCATATCCTTGCCCCTTGAGGGTATACCTGCATCCTTTTTAAACAGGCATTCGTCTTTGGGACTCCATTAGAGAGCTCATTTTTACTGCATCCTGTTTCTCATGGTTAGGTTGTTTAAACTTAAATAGATCAAAGGGAAGTATGAGAGCAACTTACAGTTGAAAGCGATAGACTTCTTTGCCCAGAAATGCCATGGTAGGTAAGAAAAATGCTGAGGAGGAGGACACAGAGATGGAAGGTGCATATTTGCTCACAGTAGGTGGGTGCTGGTACTGCACAAAAGTCCTGGGATCTGCAAATGGACTGAGGCTTCATAATATTCCTTGTATGAATATTGGGTTGAAAGGGAACAGGGAATTGAGGAAGAAATGAAAAGTGGGGAGAGTCGGTGCATTGTATCTGTGGTACTGAAGTTGCCACAATACTGCTAAGGACAGTTTCCACTTTAAATTAACCTTTGTACACTTTTAAGGACAGTTTCCACTTTAAATTAACCTTTGTACGCTTTTAAATAACAGGGCCTTGAGTCACGCCTGCTGAGGAATGGCTGACAGTAGCATCCTGAGCACCTGAAGGGCTGCTATAAGGATGGGGAGGGATTTGGAAAAGGGCTGCTGCTCTTCCCTGGGGAGTTAGAAAAGGAAAGCATCTCTAATTTGTAATTGGTCCATTCCCCAGCTAGTAGTAGGCTACAGCTCTCTGCTTAGCAGTGCCTCAGAGGTGTTTTCTGTAGCAGCCAGCTGGATAACAGAGCTGCAAATTGCAAATTTGCACCCTCTCTCCTTGCTTGCCCCTATTTTCTTGCTTTCCCAGACATGCCACAGCTCAGTGTCCTAAGATGTCCTAATCTCAGACTACCGACAGCAGGCAAGGATTGCAAACTGAGTTGGAAATAAAGGAGCTTGTTTTTTTTTTTTTTAAGTTAGTGGTTCAGGCTGTAAAAAAATGATTTTTTTTTACCGAAAACTGGCCTCTAGATAGATCTGTCAGAGGAGCAGAAAAGGCTTCTACCCTGGGACTCTTGTTGCCCTTGCCTGTTAGCTGGAGCCCTGTGCAGAACAGCTGTGAGTGTTTGCTTCTGCACAGTGGTGGTTCATGAGAGATGTGTAGGGGGATACTCTGATTAGAGGAAATTAAGAACATGTACAACTCTAGAAGTGAGAAGAGCTAAGTATAAATTTTACATTGCTTTTTTTGTTTTGTTTTTCACTATGTGAGCTATCAAGTAAAAATCAGGGATGAGACTACTTGACTTTAACTCAGTGAAAGAAATAGGATTAATTTATTTTCTGTATTTCTCACTGTACTAAGGTACATTAAAACATATCAGTGCTTTGTCTGGATTTAGATGGAGGGACTGTGTTCTCTTCAATCTAGCTTTTAGAAAAATATAGTTACATATTCATACAGAACTGCATCTCACAGGCACTATATGGGGACTGTGCTTTTAGTAGCTAGCTGTGACAAAATATGTCAGGATTCAACCTTTAACAGGGGTTGTGCTATCACTTTAGCTGTGGAGATTACTAATAAGCTTTTCCTGGTTGTATTTTTTTTCAATTTATAGAAAATTGAACAATAATAATGTAATGAAATGGAGGATTATACCTTCAAGTAGTTTGTGGTCACTTAGATGGTGCCAGTTCTCTTTCCCCAACATGTTCAAATTGCCAGCTTTTATACAATATAGATGTAGGAAACCTGGCTGTTTACATTAACTATTCCTTTTGCTCATTTGGTGTTTTTGACAGATACAAGTACTGGAGTCAGTCATCTAAATACCTGGTTTCTGCATTGAAACTATAATCTTTACACGTTGGCTTCACCCGAAACAAGTAACATTAGCTGATTAAGTTGTCAAGGGTACAGACTTGACTTGGTTTACCCCTCTGAACTAAGTCCAACTAAGTATTTAATCCATCTTCCCATTCTGAAGCGGTTGTACTGTCATACTTCATTCTGCTTTTGTCTTTATTCCACTGTAACCTGGACTCCCTGTCTTAAAACAGTGACTTTTCTTTTTGTCAAAGCAATTTAAGTGCAAGATATGTGAGTTCAAATACAAACTGCAGGCCAAAGTGAAGACGGATTGGTGAAGCAGCATAGTGGAGTAAATTGTCTCTTCTGTTGCCTACGTATTGGCCCTGCTCTTGATCTTGAGTAAAGTGAGCGGTCAAAAAGTTGACATGAGAGCAGATGATTCCCAGCACTAAATCCATGGCAACTTTTTTGTTGGTAATTAAGACTTTTCAGTGGAAATGTTATTTTACATTAATTTAAAAAATCAATTTACATCAATGGGTATTGTGTTTTTAATTTCAAGCACTGAAAAGTTTTAGAAATATGCTTGTTTTGTATGAGGCCTAAATCCACTTGACTTCAGTAAAGCCTCACTAAAGATTAGCTGAACTGTTTGCAGAGTTTAGGTGTCTTTTGCTTAAAACCTTTACTTCTTTAGTCTTTAAAACAAAGCACCTGACATTTCTGTGGTATATGGGATAGAGTGAAATTACCACACAAAGTCATAAAGCCTTATTAAAATATTAAATATTAAAATATTAACATTAAAAATAAACTCAAAACCAGTCTGTCAGTTTTCCTACATGCAATCTCATATACTTTTAGAAAGCCTTTTCATTTGGGGGATTTTTTGTGACTTCACTGGTTTTATTTGCAATCTGTGCATCTATACTAGCAAAGTTTTAATGCTAGTAGAGTTGGTTATTATGCTTATACATTATAGAAGACATTGGACATACAAACTTAAGAAGCATTTTACTCCAAAGAAAAAAGTAATTTTTGCTTAATAGTGAGGTAATAGTTTTGGTAAAACGGCAGATCATTTAAAATTACAATTGAGCTAGGACCAAGAGATATGACTGAATTTTGTGATATATTTAAACCTTCCAGTCTTGCTCAGGCCACTGAAATTTACAACATTTTGGGCAATAATCTCACTTCTTATGACTAAGAGTGAAACAATAAATGCCAGTTTTCTGAAAGAGATCTAAGATACCTGCCAATCTCTTGGCAGTGGAAAAGGAGTACAGATTCAATGATCTTTGATGTTTTTGCCAACCTTAATGATTCTATGATTCTATACAGTAATGTCCAGGCAATACTAGGAATACAGCACCTTATGCAGTCTTTTGTGATCTCACTCCAACTTCCCTGAGAAGGAAAGCCCACCTGGATGAACAGGTTATATCTTTCTCCTGTTCTGGGAAACAAAACATAGGTAGCAGAAGCTGAGTGAGGGCAACAACTGCATCCCAAAGACCAGGGCTGAGACAAGCTGGCAAGAGAGAATGAGGAAGGTCTCTTCTTCATCTGCTCAGCAATCTGCTCTGAGGGTAAGCAAAGCTCTCCTCTCTCTGCAGCTGTTGATCTGTCACCTTTTGCAAACACCAGCTTTGTTACTGAATAAAGCAGAAGACAGCACAATCAAACATATATGTTTCTGAGTAAGTCTATGTGTTATCTCACAGATGTCAAAATCACAGAGGTTTCTTTAGACAGGGAGTTAGTTAAAATATGTTGCTCTGTCTGCAAAAATCAGTATCGTCTTCACCTAAGCAGAGTCAAAGTGTACCTGAGAACCTGGCACATAGTGCTATTTTACTTCAATGGAGTTACACCTAGGGTGATTTAGCTCATCAGATTTGTTTTGATATGTTATTATTTGCATAAACCAATGCATTCTGGTGAAAGGTGTCCCTGCCATTGGCAGGGGGATTGGAACTATGTGATCTTTAAGGTCCCTTCCACCTGAAACATTCTATGATTCTGTGATTTAAGACAGGAGGAAAATGGTGAAACAAAACAAGAAAGTCAGAGAGTAGTGGAAATCTAATTTCAGTGGTGTTTTAATGGCTTCTTTAGAAATGATACCTTATCGGTGCAAAAGGCACTGTGAGTGACACTGTAATGACACTTGAATAGGGCTACAATGTCATTGACAATGTATTGAGCCTGGGCAAGAGCTTGAAATGTCCCTGCAGCTGCATTAGAAACTTTCAGCCCTTAACATCGTTAAGGAGAGCTGGGTAAAATTTTCAGCAAATCAAGTGTTTTAATGGACTGGCTGCTGACGAGGCAGCTGCTGTTTGCTTTGTCATCAGAATACTGAGCTGATATATGAAGCACTCCTATTGTATGAGAGATGAAAATCTTCCTTTGACTTCCTATGTAACTCAAATTTGTTAAAAATTAAGCCTCAGTGTTTCTCAATGGAGAGCACTCCTTCCTTCCTGCTGGACCTACCTAATCATACAAGGGTCCCAAACCAGGATTTGGACATGAGCATCCATCCTGAAGCATAGCAAATTAATTAATTTTACAACTGGCTCTTTTAATATGTAGAGTTACTGCATTTTCATTTGCTAGTTCCAAGCATCTTGTGAGTTGGATGTGCTGAATGTCTTCTCCCTGCTCCATGTTACTTCCGTGTGTCTTATTCCATTTTATAGTAACTTGTGTTCTTTTTTTGATGTCTCTGTTTGTTTCTTATCTTATACTGTAATTTGCTTTGGAGACTAAAATATTATTAAACATGAATTATGCATTAAGCAGAGTCTCTGTTAGAGTCTGAGTGGTCTGTTGCAACCAGGGAACAATCTTGTTTCCCGTACCATCCTCCCAGCTGCACAACTGTCACTTTCTATTATGCTTGCCTTGAACAATTGAGTGTGGCTTGTAATGACAATAATTGCCTCAAAATTGTTTGTCATGTTTGCCTTGTTAGCAACAAACTACTAACTGTTGGTTACAATCAAGTTCTCAGCTATTACTCCATAATTACATCAGGGAATACTTGCAGCCAATAATAGCTGAGAAATTAGAATTTTCTTTTCACAAATAATGCTAAAATGCTTGCACACCGTTCACTCTATTCACAGCCACTCATTTTTACATCAGCAATCTAGTGGTGAAGCCTACACCTGTGCAAAAGGCTAGCAGCAGACCTGTGTTGTTTTGCATCTTCAAAACAGGTCTGTGAGTTGCGCTGGTGTTGTACAGGTCCTCCAACAACAGATATCTCACTTTGGCAATAATACTAACCAACCAAGCCATTGCTTCCTTATGCAGGTACCGAAGGGAGCCGGTTTGCTTTTGATTTTCGTGTGCAAGTCCTTGTAACTAAACTTAGTGGGATTTCTGAAAGCATTGGTTGGTTTTGGTTGATATTTTGTGTTCTTTGCCCTTATCTTAGCATATCTCAGGCTTTTCCCTCCCATTTCTCTGTAACATCAAAATAAAGGAGGGACATTCTGCTGCGGGGATATAGTTTTGCTTTCCACTGCAGGCACTTTATCCAGTTTATCCTTTCATATGTACCAGTTGACCTTAGCAGGGGCTATGTGCACAGATTGTTTGATTTAATTTGTCTACTTCCTTAAAGTATAGCAATATAGGTGCAGATTTTTTTCATAACTACTGTTAAAATGCATGCTAGGCATTGACTGTGCTTTTTCTTTTTTCCTATTATGTTTGTCATAGAATAATATAATAAAGCATTGTTTTTACAGTAAAAGGAATGTAAAAAAATGTGCTTTAAAGAAAATTAAATTTACCCATTGATTATTCACTGTGTTATATTTTAATTAAGGAAGCTATTAATTTATTTTTTTTTCTGAGGAGGAAATTCCCTGGAGACATTGGACTGTCTTGTGAAAGATATTTTTAATGGAAATTTCTTTGAAGTATTTCTTGTTTGATAAAATATTTGCAATTCTGGATGTCTAAAATTAGTAGTACTTTTTTAACCAAATTCAAATAGTTTGATTACAAGAAGAGAATAGTACTTTTTCAGCACTACAATGATTTTTAATATTAAAACACATAGGAAGTGATTATATATATATTTCCTGAGATTTTTGAAGCGATGTTTTCAAATAATTGGTTTAATGTCACCAAATAGTAACCATATCTCTTATTTGGAGGCAGAGGGATGTGCCATCTCTGGCACTTCTTAATAACAGGAAGGAAGAAATGATGCAATAATCCTGAAAATTTCAAGATAGGCTGAACTCCAGTGGTGTCCTCCAAGTATTTGTGAACACTGATAGCCTGGTGTCACAGTTTGAAATTGGCCCCCCTTCAGAGTTTGGGGGGCTCAGAGGTGATTGAGTGCCAGGGCAGTGTTCCCTGGAGAGCCAGTCACCACTCATGTTGTTCACTTCTGCTCAAAATCATATATACACAGCACCGGAAAGGGTTGGCAGTGCAGTCTTGGTTGTTTTGCTGTTGGTGTCTGCTGGGTGTAGGAGGACAAGGCCAGGGGGTGCCTGGGCTCCCTCTCTTCCCCTCTGGGGGGGAAAAGGGAAGCCCTGCGACCCCCCAACTCAGCCTTTGGCTAGAATTAGAGTCAGCATTTGGAGTGTGTGCTGTGAAGGAAGAGATTCACAGCACCTGAGGTAAGAGGGAGGAGGCCAGGCCTTCTTTCCCCCCCGCAGCTGTGGGACGCTTGGGACAGTGCATAACTGAACTGAGCTGCCTGTGGCCAAGGCTAGGGGGCTTTTTCCCCCACACTGCATTTAGGCTGGTGGGGGGTGGATTTTGAGGCTCAGCACTTGAGCAGAGCCAAGTGGACGGGCTGATAAAATCAACTCGGTGCTTGGGAGAAGAATCCCAGGCAAAATTGGAGACGGGCCAAGAGAGGCTCGGGAGCTGTCTGCCGAAGCTGATCGGAGGCAACCAAAAACTGACTTAGAGGAATGAAGATTCCAGGACGCGTACGCTTGATAAGCTACACTGCAGCAGCCTACGAACCGAGGTGGGACACCGAGAGGGAGAGATCACCAGCAGCAGGAGAGCAAGGACTCAAAGCTATCTTCTCGGACTTCATGAGGAGGAGAGACTACAACAAACAACTGCTGGACTTGGTGAGGAGGGAGTGTTCAGGAGCCCAGAACACTCCCACGGCAGACTGTGTTACATGTCAGCCTTAAAGGTTGCTCCTGGGCTAAAGTTAAAGGAGGGGCTTGAAAGGACTGACTGATAGTAATGTAATATATATATATATAGTTGCCTTTAGTTTGTATAGTATTTATTTGTGTAAATAAATGTATATACTTCCCCCTTCCCCTACAGAAACCTCTGGCCTGAAAGTTTCTCTCTCCGGTGTTAGGATAAATTGTTGAGAAGGGATGGGGGAAGCTTGGAAGTTGGATTTTAGATTTTTAATGTGACTCAAACTGCTACACCTGATTATTGTGAGAAAGATAGAAGTGATGGTTTACAGTTGACTGGAGACAGAAACATACAAGAACAATTAAATTTAGCGTCAACACAGATTAGAATACAGCTTGACTAGTTTTAGAGGTTTATTTAGCACTTGGTGACCAATTAACAGCCTGCTGAGAGATGTGTGAGGCTCAGGCACTCTCTCCATTGCCTGGTGGACACTGACCACTTCTAATTGCTGAAGGAGCACCCTTCCAGACTGACAAACTGACAGACTTCAGTAGCTACTCAGACCCACTCTAGGAAAAGATGTGGAGGAGCCCACTATTTAATTGCCTTTGCTGGCTGTACTATGTGTGATGCTGAGAAATCAATTCAGAACTGCAATTGTAAGGGTTGGCATTACCAGTAGAATAAATTCAGATAACAGCTATCATAAAGGAAGAATTCTAATTTATATAATATACAATTTTCAGACTTAGGTGCACGGAAATGAAGAGAAATTGATGCCTTAAGTCAGCTCCAAGAAGCTTTTCTCCATTTGCATCAGATAACAACTCATTATGGCACTAGTCTTGCAGCTGGAATGTGGCTCTTTAGGATTGCTTTGAGAACAGTCTCTACTGCAGAAGTTCCTGCTTATGGGAATAGTTGAATCTTTGTGTGTAAAAGTCCTTCCTCAGTGCTTCAGTTTACTTTCAGAGTTTATACAATCTTCTTTTCTTGTGACATGAATCAAGCAGTCAGTTTGATGCCTCTCCAAGAGAACTAGTGACTGCTTGTACTGAAATTCTATCTGTCCTGATTTCCCATATGCTTTATTGGGTAGAGTTGTTCCCTAAGCAGGAGGCAGAGTCATCCTTGTTAATAACTGTCCAGGGTCCCTGCTGTTAAACTTTTGTAAAATTAGTAATTCCTTCTGACTGGAATGTGGAGTTCAAACCTCTGTGCTTAGCTTTTTGTACTCTGAAATTTGAATTTCACATAAGCATAGGCATTATTAAGGAGATTTAAATAAGATCATAAACCAGAAAAAAAGCATGTGGTTCACTAGCAGCTTTTAAATAAGGCAACAGTAATAGATACTTTGGGGCAATATTTGATTAGAAAATTTGATTTTGTGCTTTGAGAAACTGTGATAAAACCATGATATCAACAGACTACTCTAATATTAAGTGTGATAATAGGTATTACTGGTTTGATGGGAAAAGAAATTAGGAGATACAGACAGGGAATACTTATGTTTTTCCTCTGCAAAAACAAAATAGAGAGATGACATTTCAGTTATACAAAGTTACTGTTCCAGGAAGAACCAAAATATGAATTGTACTAAAATTTTAACGACTTAATTGGCAAAGACATGCAGTGTGTTTGCTATGTCACACTATTTAAGTGTTTCTTGGATGGTTATTCTGAAGGGAGCTGATGCTGCAACTTGTCAAAGACAAGAATGAAGAGACAGAACTACAGGATGTGGAACTCTTAATGTGAATTACTTGGAATAGAAGAAATAGGTCCTCTTCAAAAGGAGGTGGTACAACTAGTGAGAGCAGCAGGGTGATCTAGAGAGCTAGAAAGTAAATGGAAGCTATCAATGCTTTCAAGTTGGTTTTTAAAAGAGCTCCTTGCATGTGTATAAAGAATCTATAAAAATTCTTTGAATAGTTTACAGGTCTGCATGCATCTTCTAGGATTTCTGTCTGTTGGTAATTGGTAACTTTTAGAAGATATCCCTCTGAGGTAACTGTACAATCATCGTATTTGTATAAAAAGTTTGAAAGAGCTTCGACTTTTGGTGACTTGGTTTTTAGAAATTTTATCCAGCATGATCATGTCCAAAATACATGGATGCAAGGAAAACCTTACTGAAATCAATCGTAAGAATTTCTGTGAACTTCAGTGGAGACAAGGTTTCATCCTTCGTGTTTTCATTATAGGTTCTGTGTAGTTGAATGAATCCTGAAGTAGTTAATGTGGGTGCTGAAATTGCTACTGACTCTGATTAAACCATCAGTGCAGTTTGTGCAGAGATGATAAGCTTTAATTCAGTGAGTTAGCCAAGCTCTGTCTGTTGCTATGTCTTCATTTCTTCTTTCTGCTACATTTCTGCAATTATGTGTGCTCTCTAGGAACTGTTCATTTTACATTCCTGGAGCAGGCTATACTCCCTGGTTATTTCTGTACATCTGTGGTCATAGACTTGCAGTTGCACATGTTATTGTATTTTCTGTAAATATGCCCTATTTTAATTAAACACATAGATGTTGTAAAGCCTGTTAGCAAGGACAAATATTTTTCTCTTCTCCGAATCAGTTACTCAGGAGTGTACTTCCCTTTGCTCCCTGGAAAAATAAGGGGCCTAAAATGATTGCTTGCTCAAGGAGATGAGGAAATGGTGGTGACAGCATTAAAAGGCATGTGGCACAGGTAGATTTCAAAGAACGAAATGACAGCCTGGCCAAGCTTTTCACAGTAATTTCAGAAAGAGTGTTCCATGGTGATTCTTGAACTTAATTATCTCTGATGGCGTTGTAAAGTGTTGATTCCAATGGACACTTAAATGCAGCTTTTCAAAGGAAAGAGTAAACATGGTAAAACTACTATTTTTCTGAGAAATAATTCTTCACCACCTTGTAAACTGCGTACACTCACAGCTTTCTAGCCTTTTACAGGCAACTCCGACACTGCCGTAGCCACGCAGAACAGATTCTTTTAAGCAGAACTTCTACTTCATGGGTAATTTACTTGAGTGGGTAGTGGTAGCCTATTCATCTTGTCTGTTTCTTAAACTCCCTTCCAGTGTAGTGCCTGGTTTTGAGTAGTCCAGTTCACTGAATCATAGAATATGCTGAGTTGGAAGGAACCCATCAGGATTGTTGAATCCAACTCCTGGCCTTGCACAGGACACCTCAAGAATCACACCATGTGCCTGAGAGCATTGTCCAAATACTTTTTAAACTCCGACAATTTTGGTGCTGTAACCACTTCCCTGGGTTCCAGTGCTCAACCACTCTCTGGATGAAAACCCCTTTCCTGATATCTAACCTAAACCTCCCCTGACTTAGCTTCATGCTTTTTCCTTGAGTCCTGGACAACAGGGATGTCCCAAATCAGACATGTGGCCCACCAAATGAGCTTGTTTAATAGAACGGTAGCCCTTTGCTTCTTAGCTGAAGTAGGTTGTAGGACCCTGTGCTATCTATGATCTGGCTGATGTCTGGGCATACATAAGCACATTGGCCAGAAAGACTCCAAGCCTAACTGATCATCAAGTACACATGTATGAGGGAGAGAAAAGATAATAAAGAGTTTCTTTAGAGATATTCCTGTCTTGTGGGTCAGGAAGAAATCTAGTCAACCATGCTGTCTGACTAACACTTGGGAATACTGCAGTTGGCTACACTTGGAACCTGAATGAAAAAATGAGGAGAAAACCATTCTTCTGACTCCTTCATTATTCCTGCTCAGAGTGAAAACTGTCCCCCTTCAGCACCCTTCAAGGCAGGAAAATTTTATTTATTCTGCTTTTCTATATGAGAATGTGGTGGATGCCTTTCTATTTGTTTCTCCCTGTCACACAGATGTGAAGAAAAATCCAGAGAGTGGAGGGTTATGAAGGCTGCTTAGGGAGTAGCTGAGATTGAACTTGCCAAGGTTATTTTTTCAGCAGCATTTATTAAAAATAAGGTTAGCATTGAGTTGTATGTTGGCCCTGTTTTATATTTTGTTACACAATATGGAACAAGTACAAATCTAATTCAAGTTTACAGAGATGTATCTGTTACTATGAATAGATTTTTCTATTTGCAGGTTTTATAAACATATTTATAAATCTATTTTTCTCTTATCATATATATATGTATCTTTATATAGATGTCTATTTCTAAATAAAGTGAACTGATCACTGAGGAGAGGTAGACCTTAATGGCATGGAAATCTGTTATTAAGCAGATGATACATTTTACTGTACTCTCATTAGAGATGATCTCAGCTCAGAAATACCATGGGCCTGAATTTCTAAAGAAGCAATTTTGTGCAGGCTAAATCCAACCAGAGCAGTATACATTTTGAATCTTGTGGGCAAAATAAAAGAGCTTATAGAATCATAAAATCATAGAATACCAGGTTGGAAGGGGACCTCAAGGAACATCTGGTCATAGTCTAGACAGCATGGCTCAGTACCCTGTCCAGGTGCTGAGTTATTTCAATAGCTGATTGCTATCATTGTGAAAATTTTTTCTCTTGTATCTAATAAGAATCTCCTCAGAAGTAACTTGTACCCATTAGCCTTCATCTTTTCCATGTGACTCTTCATAAAAAAGAGAGTCTTCATCTTCTTTGTCACCACCCATTTAAATACTGGAACATGGCAACAAGGTCTCCCCTAAGCCTCCTTTTCTCAAGGCTGAACAAACTCAGTTCCTTTAGCCTTTCCTCACACAGCAGGCTTCCCAGTCATTTGATCATCTTTGTGGCCCTTCTCTGTACCTTCATCAGCCTGTTCACATCTTTTTTCTATAGCAGGGACCAAAACTGTACACAGTACTCCAGGTGTGGCCTGACAGGCACTGAGTAGAGTACATCTCTGCTGGTGATGCTCTTGTTGATGCAACCCAGCATCCTGTTGGTTTTCTGTGCTGTAGCAGCACACTGCTCACTCATATTGAACTTGTTATCCACCAGGACCCCCAGGTTCTACAGAGCTGATCCCTAACTGGGTATATCCCAGACTGTGCTGTACTCCTGAATTATATTTTCCCAGGTGCAAGACCTTACACTTGTCTCTGTTCAACTTCATAAGGTTCTTGTTAGCCCACTCTTCCAACCTATCCAGGTCTTCCTGCCTCATGGCTCTCTCTTCTGGAGTGTCCACTTCCACACTGAGTTTGGTATTGGCAAACTTTGACTACGTTGTTGATGAAGATATCCAATATCCAAGATATCCAAGGGTCTCAGTATGGACCCTTGAGTGACGCCACTTGCTGCTCAATGTCCACTTCGACACTGAGCCATTGACTGTACCTCTGTGTACACAGCCAATCATTATATTTAAGAATGAAACCACCTAAAGAAGAGCCCTGAGGAGATTGTTGCCTAAAATGGAAGAAAAGAACTTTCTGGACAATATACCCTTTGAGTAACCTGGTTTGGTGGAAGATGTCCTTGCCCATGCAGGGGGTTGAAACTAGATTGACCTTTGAGATCCCTTCCAACCCAAACCACCCTTTATTTCCGTGATTGCCCTAATCAAGGTGAGAACTAATACAGTGCAGCTTATAAGGCCTCTGACAAAATAGAAAGGAGATTCCTGGATCATTGCAGGTGGAAGATTTTTTTGCTGCCATGCCTGTTTGGGCAGCCAATAAGATAGCTTCTTGAAAGGTCCTAAAATTGAAGAGTGGGTTGAATAATTTAAAGCTGGATGTTCTTGTTACTGGAAGATGATCAGGAGGTGCTTCCTTTCTCCTACCACCTTTCATTTTTCTGCCTTTTTTGTTAAAAGCCTTTTTTTCCTGTATCATTTAAACATCAAGACAGCTAGAGAAAGAAATGAATTGTGGAATAAAAAGCTTTCTGCATTGGTGTCAGGTGATAAGGAACAGTTTTTTTTCACAAGTTCATGTAGTTATTGGGGAAGAATGCTGAGGGATTGTTTTTCTCTAACGTGTGGTTTTTGGCAGGAGAGAAACAGTTTTTATGATAATCCTTAGTTCTCAATCTAAGTAAGTCTGAAATACTTCTCATCAATACTTCATCTTTGCTTATTTGCCAACTGAAACTATGTCATGGGAGAGGAGAATGGTAGTAAGGGAAGGGGTGCTGGTGTTTGAAAGGCATATACTTTCATGGCAATGGAGTGGTGTAGAGCAAATGGAAAGGTAAGTTATCTTCATGCGGGTTTCTGGCTTGGATTCCGAGCATGAGATCAGAAAGTCAGTTTTAGCAGCAAGGAAAACCACTTTTCTGAAGAGTTGTCTGACAGACAGGAAGAAAGTTAGTAGTGATGGTCTTGGCAGAGGCATAAGTGGTAGTTAGACCTCTGACTCCTGCAGAGAAGTACTGGGAGAGAGAGTACTCTTCTGCCACTCTTTGAAACCAGTGTTCTTGAAGGTTTGCTAGTTCTCTTCTAGTCACTCTCCAAAGAAGCTGTTTAAAAGAGTGTAACTTGCCAATGTGTAAAAGGAAAACATCAGCACAGGTAAATTTGAACGTCTTGCATCACATTCTCAGTGGGCCTACACTGGTTTATAGCAAATGAGGTTCTGACCTTTTTAAAAAAGAGCTATTATTTTCTGTCTGCAGTATTGCTTTCTATGATAGTTGATAATTGTCAGTGCATCCCTGTAAGCATGAAAAATATGATCTTTACTTTATTAATTATTAGGCACAATTTATCAATCCAAAGTGCAATGGTAGTAAAGCAAACCTGCTGATGTCCACCTGCTCTCTATTTTCACCTTCAAGTAGTGAAGAAACCACACAGATGTTTGTGGTAAATGCCTGCGTGATTTCAGTACAACAAAATCTGTTTTGGAATACCAGAAAGTCAGTAACATGACATAAATGATGTGCCTTATTATGTTGTCTGCATTCCGAAAGAGATGCTGTCACCTCTTCCACCCACCCTCTGCTTGTGGAGTATATTTTCAGAGCAATCTGAGAGTGTCTGCCTGTGCATTTAAACTGAAGGTCTGATTCAGTAGTTTTATTGTTTGAAGTAGTAGTACTAAAGGAAGCATTTTTAATTGGGAGCATTTGAAGGAGTAATACCATCTTTGTTAAATGTGCTCATCCATACAACAAGAGTGACAGCCTTTTCAAGTGACTCAGAGCATCATTAATCCAGAAGCTTTATAGCGATTAGCAGAGATAGTACAGCTCAGAAAGGTTACTCTCCCATCTCCCTAGTTAAATCAGAAGGCTAGTGGAGCTGGGGAAATGAGAGAAGGACGGAAGATGGGTCTTCTGCCAGAAGAAGGGACTTGGACAAAAGAAGAATGTCTGTTGCCTTGTATCACAGCAATACATGTATTATTTAGAAGCTGGAGATATCAGAAATTGTCAGCAGTATGACTGAAGGCTAGAACATACCTTGCAGACTGTGAAATAAAGAAAACAAAATAGTCGAAAAAATGTGGTTAGTGGGAAAAAAAAATCCACCTTAAATCTGAACTACACTTTAATGAAATGCGACCAGTTTTTGAAAGAAAAGGATGTTTTCAGCCCTGAATGTTGAAAACTGTATTTGTTTTTTTAACTTGGATGTTCACACTGATTCAGCATTGACTATACATGTAATATTTTTTTCTTTCAATAAATCCACTCCTTTGATATTAAAGAGGAACAGCTTTTACACTAAGCCAGAAATCTGGAGGATATTTTAAGATCCACCTACACTTTGTGAGATAGTCTTTACTACTCTAAATTAGATTCTCTAAACACGCCAAATATAAGAGTGAGTAGAACATATGGATTGGCCAAAGGTATCCGAAATAGGAGCCTTTTTTTCCTGCCTGCTACAGCTCAGCTCAGTCTGAAGTGTGACAGGCACTTTTGGTGACACATTTGTACAGGAAGGATAGACTAGGAGCTTTATCTCTGGTAAGAGCTCGTTGACTGCATGACACAATTACATAAAAAGCTGTAGGGAAGCTGTGAAATGCTAATGTTTTCGAGGTAGGGCTGAGGCCTTGCTTTTGAGTTTCTCCTTATACCTATATAGATCTGGTGCAAGTAAGCTTTGGCAAATCCATAAAAAACCAGTGTGTTCCTTTGTTCTTTGCTTTAAACATGGTCATCAATGAACCCTTTTTAAAAAAAAAATTTTTTTAAAAAAATACGTCTGTGATGTTTAAGCTTGAACCCAGGTTCAAGGTCTTTATTAGCTAGTGTTGGGTCCTCATGGATTGCACATCTGTATCTTTAGCCCAAATGAGTTTTAATCGAGTTGAAAAGTAGTGATGAACCCTGCAGCATGCAAAGGATTTTGGTAGCAGAAACAGGAGTGGATAGTTTCACTACTTACTCTGACTCCAGATCTTCCATCTGCTGCAGCGTCTGCCTTGGGCTGGTGTCCCCTCAGGATCAGCTGAGCACAGAAAATGCCTCAAACACACAGCTTTTTATTATTAGTTCTCAAATGGAAGGTGCTTACACTCTGACCCTTCTTGTTCCATTTCAAGACTAATTAAAACACATAAGGAAGGGGGCTCAAACTTAATCCCTTTGCATTGAATTTGCCACTTCATGTTGACTTCATACTGAGGTGGAGGCGCTTGTGTGCTTAGTTGCTCGGTTAAATGAAGCTATTCCCTATTGTACAAGTCTCACTGCTCTGTTTCCAAAGAGACTGTAACCAGGAACATACAGGAAGAGCTGAAGATTGTCCAGGAAGGCTGTCTCTCCCCAGCTTCTGAGAAAGTCGTGGAGAAGCAGGGTAAGGAACAGGAACTTTAGCTGATTGAATGAACGTTTGTCTTGGCAGGATGTGTCAAGAATCCTCTGAGCAGTAAGCACCTCTCATTTATGCACAATATACTTCCTGGATTTGGAGGAGAAAGGAACATATTGTTTTAATAGAGATTAAAGAATAATAAACAGTGCACTTCCATGGTATCCTGAGAAGTGTTCTGGGAATCACAGAATCACAGGATAGTTAAGGTTGGGAGGGGCCTCTGGAGATCATTTAGTCCAACCACCCTGCCAAGGCAGAGTCATCTAGAGCAGGTTACAAAGGAAGATGTCCAAGTGGGTTTTGAATTTCTCCAGAGGGGGAGACTCCATGACCTCCCTGGGCAGCCTGTTCCAGTGCTCTGCCACCCTCAATGTAAAGAAGTTCTTCCTCATGTTGAGGTGGAGCTCCTTGTGGTTTGGTTTATGGCCATTACTATCCTTGTCCTGTCTCTGGGCACCACTGAAAGGAGTCTGGCACCATCCTTTTGGCACTCGCCTTTGAGATATTTGAGATATTTGTGTGTATTGATGAGATCCCTTTTCAGTCTTTTCTTCTCTAGACTAAACAGGTGCAGCTACCATAGTCTCTCCTAACACACTTTTCAGTTTCCAGTTTGTAGCTGTGTGCTCAGCAATGCAAAGAATCCTCGTAAATAAATTAACAAAATCACCCAGGGCTCTTTTTGTATTAAAAAAACCCCAATACTTGTCACTTTTCTTTGCATTGCTCTACCAACCTTCCAATGGCAGGTTATCTCTGCTGGCACACAGCACAAAAAGTTTCTGCAGGGTAATATTTCTTCCAGTGTTATCCAGGTTGCTCAACTAAACTTGTCATTAACAAGTTTGGCAACAAACTTAGGCAAAGAGTCGATTTGATAATGAACAGCTATCTATCTGAATAGACAACTATTGGACATAGATTGCCAAGAGATCATCTGCTGAACTTTTAAAAAGTATGAATACTTAGCTGCAAAATGTTTTAAAGCTGTTCTTTTTGAATTGCTCAGCCTGTGATAATCAAGAATAGCTTCAGTGAGTGTGTGCTGGAAAATATTCCTCAAGGGGAGAGATTTTTGCACATTTTACATCACTGCATTTCCTTGTGTGTGCTCATATCTCTTTGGACTCATTTTCACAGAGTTTCTTTCATTCAAATAATCTGCCTTTAATTATGTAGACCTTCAATTCTTTTTTAAAATCCTGTGGTATGTTAAGGGTTCAACTTTTTGAGAGTGTTGTGTTTTCTCTCTTAGTGTACACAAGTATGTGCAATAAAATAGATGACATTTTCTAGATACTGTTTAATTTCTAAACCTACACAGGTGGTGCAGAGTTACATTTTTGTGACCATTTTAAGTTGTCAAAGTCACCTTGGCACAAAGGTCCATCAAAAAGCAGTAGATTTCATGCATAGGTGGACATGATTTTCTTTTAAATAAGAATCGACTTTTCTGATTGTACATATGATTTATCATTTTTTGTCACCAGCATATGAAGGAGGTCACACAAAAATCTGTTGAACAACTTTGACTTTGGGCAGAGTTCTTTGAATTTAGTAGTTCTGTGAAGATTCAGCAGTATGTGAGGAACATAAATACTCTGAATCTAAAGTATATCTGAAAGAAATAGTGTGCACAAACTAACCAAAGTGTAGCTTCTTAAACAGGCAAGTGGGAGGCCCTCATGCAATGAGAATTTGATTTTCATACTGCTTTCTTACTAATACTGTATGAGTCTAAGTGTATCTCCTTAGGAGATAAACATCCTTGATTCCCTCTGGATTCCCTTTGAGAAAAAGATAGTTAATACTATCTGTAAAAGCCATTAAGTGTTTATTGGTCCTAAATATCACAAAAGCCTTTTAACTAGTCCCATGTGCAAGGATAAGATTGCTAATATTCAGATACATTTGTATAGATTTTCCTCTTTGCCTTTCTGTATTTTGTGAAAAGTCTGACCCTTTCGTATTGAGGAGCGTGAGAAAGATAAAAATGGTAAATGTATACCCAGACTCCTTAACTGCATTTCAGATAATGTAGGGAAATGTAATGTCATGACAAAAACTTTAAATAAGCAAATTAAATGAGCAAAGGCTTCAACTTTAAGGTTGAATGTCCCTTATTTAGGCATCAAATCCATGTCTTTGAGATTGCATTAAGCTAACATAGACTGATTTTTCAAAGGTCATCAAGGCTTGCTCTTTGCTGGTTCCTTTACTAAATTACTACAGGGGATCCTATCTATTTTATACTTGCTGATAGGCACTGAAATGTGACAGTTTAGCCAAAAAGAATGAAAAATCATTAAAATGGACTTACCAAATACCGACAGTGACTGGCTCTATGTAGTCATGGCTAGCTACACCATATGACAAATGTTCTCCTGTCCCACAGCTCCTAGTCCAGACTGGGGACTGTCCCAAGGCCTCTGCAGGCTGTTTCAGCCTTTTAGGTCTGAGGTCTTTCCCTGCAAATAGCAGGGTGAGGAGGGATGGTGCATGGGCAGGGTAAGAGCACCTGCCCTTGCTGGGAAGAGAAGTGCTTTCCTGTCCCTTTTAAGACTTGACCTGTAAAAACTCCCTCAGAGTGTTTGGCATATATTTATGGGTTAATCTCAGAAAATTTTAAAACATCCACTGCTGATTCAGATTTGGATTTTGATGACTGAATTTGCAAAGCTGTGTAATTTTATTAAAACCAATGAGAACCAGGCCTCTATATATTTGTTAGATAACAGTTGTGAAATAGGGCATTTATTATGGGTTAATAACTCTAATAACATTTTGCTCCAGTTTTGCTTCTGTGGAGTTTTTCCTGTTTTGTTTTCTGAAGAGTATATTTGTTTTTTTAAAAAGTAATGTAATCATCAATTACTGTAATAACCACTAGAGGTCTACTGATATCAAAATTCTGCCAACATCAATTATTTCCACAAGTATTAAAAATATTTCATCCAAAAGAAAATGCTTCTTATTAAAGATTGTTTCCTTTGAGAAGTGTATAATTTTAATTATCTGAATTTTTAACCTCTTAGTGTTGGTTTTAATTAAGTCACATTTAACTACTGAAGTAGGGAAGAGTTGCAATGTAAAATTAACAACTGGAAAGTGACTTAAAAGACTGCCGACTATAGTCACCAAGTAAGTATATTATAATGTAATTCACTGGATAGAATGTATTTCTTAGCTTTTAACCTTGAAGCAAACAAAGCTTTAATTAAATTGTTCTACAATTAATGGCTTCTTATGGCATTATTGAATTCCATATGCCTTTGAGGATTGTTTTTATTTCTCAAAAAATAAACTAATCTTCAAACTGTTTTTTAAATGACCTTAGTATGATGCCTTGTAAATTTCTAACAAGTGAGAATTAGATTACTGTATTTCCTGTAGGCCTAGTTATTAATCACAAGAACAGGAATGTATTCATTGGGACAAAAGGGGCGACATGTTACATTAATGACTTTTTCCCAGTGACTTCTCTTTCAGGTGACAAATTCTCCTTCTTAGTCAAAACAAACACAAAACAAACCAACCAAACAAAATGGGTAAATTGCAGTTTCCTGTGATTCACAAACTCCTTACATAGTGTTTGTAGGGATTCAAGCTGGGCATGAGAAGATACAGAGACCTGACTGATGGTTAAACATGACTTTATCTGTTCCTACTCAGCAAAATGTTTGTATGTCTTTTTGTTGTGGCCTAACTAGTTGTGGAACAGTAGCCTGTAAGTCTCATAAAAAGTGTCAGACTCCTCTTATTTCATCTGATAGTGCTTCCTATTTGGTGCTATTTTTGATTTTTTTGGAAAGAAGGTGGTGGGACAGGCCGTGTCACTGAAAGCAACTGCTGTGCTAAGGATAAAAACAAGGCCTGGTTCATCACACTTGCAAAACTTTCCTGATATGTACTTGACTGAATTAGGTGCTTTGTTGAACTGGGATAAATTACTGGCAATATTGACTGTATATTGTGTACTGTATTGGATCATGTAATGAAATATTGTCTGTGTTCTAACTGTACTGTGACTACTGTAATCACCCAGGTCTTAGCCTAGGTCTAACTATTACCTTGTGCATCGTTTTCTTCACTCTCTGAAGGATGAGGGCAGTGACAGTGCGGTGACTTCAGTTAGTTGTGTGTGAAGTCAGTAGCTGATGGGTAGCAGCTAAAAAAAAGGAAAATCTATAAAGACTGCCTTTTTTTCAGACTATTTATTATAACGGGCAAAAAGCTGATGGCCACATCTGTCAACCTTAATATTTATGAAGGTATCCAGACCTGCCTTGTGCTAGTCAGAGTGCTTGTTATGAGTAGACCTCTTTAATAAGAAAGGAAATCATTAGTGTGATAGCAGAACAAGTAAATCATCAACTAAGGGTTTTGGTAAACCTGTGTGTAAATGACCACTGTGTATGTAAGTCATGCCCAAGATGGTTCTCACTTATTGCCCTTTATGGAAATATTTCATTTTTCTCCTTTAGTTTATAAAGGGGAAATCCCACATAAGAGCATAAAAAAGACCAGTGAAATTAGTTCTTTTAAGAATAACTTTGCTTTCTTCATTGAACAGTTGGAGAATCACTCAGGTCCTTTGTGCAAAAGAGCAAATTCAGTCAGGGTGGTGTTGGGAGGTGTCTCTATGGGTGAGTCTGGAACCAGCATCCAAACAGGGATTCCTCTGGGAGAGCAGGTGGTGGAGCTGCTCTGCCCTTTCTGGGGCTACCTGAAGGCAGTGAGGTGGAGGTTGATCTCTTCTCCAAGGTAACAAGTGACAGGACAAGAGGAAATTGCCTTAAGTTGCATCAAGGCAAGATTGGTTATAAGGAACAATTTCTTCAGTGAAAATGTTTTAAAGCATCAGAACAGGCTGCCCAGGGAAATGGTTGAGTCACCATCCCTGGAGGTATTTAAAAGATGTGTAGGTGTGGCACTTAAGGACATGGTTTAATGGTGTACTTGGCAGAGCTGGGTTAATGGTTAGAACTGATGATCTTAAAGGTCTTTTCCAACCTAAACGATTCTATGATTCTATATCTGCAAGCTTGAGAAAGGGTTGGGTTTCTTGCAGTGAACAGTGTTCCTCTCATTTAATTGTAATATCTCTACTTCTGGCAGAGGTCCCAGCCTGAGACAATAGTGACCATAGTGAGTGCTGATAAACTGACTGGTGACTTCTGTTCCTCTCCTTGCAGAGAAAATGAGGCATAGGATGGAAATTTGCCACATTCTGTCTAAGGGAAAAGGGAAAATAAAATGCCTTTTTTTAGTCCGAATAGTCCTTTTCCCCTCGAACCTACTACTTACAGAAACAAAAAAGAAGCTGTGAAGGTGTTCACATACTGCTGACATAGGTGCAGGGAATAAAGCTCTGAAGAAGTGAATCACCACTTCTGGGGAAAGGATAACTAGGAGTTCAAACATCTGGAGAAAATGCCATGCTGGCTACACCCCTTCTGCCATATAATTCCATTTAAACACTATATTTTAGAGCTAGAAAGAAAAATGTTTCCATTAGTTTTGCTATCTTGAGACTCTGTAAGTAATGGCCCATTAGCCTCTCATAGCTTACATCTGCTTTTACTTAAATATGAAAAACATAATAGCCCATGCTCATGATGTATCTTATGACTTTTCTGTCCCTCACACTAATCATTTTTAAGCATTCATTCCTCTCAAGTATGGGACATTCAGGAGGAAAGCCAGACAGTCACACTGTATTTGCCTGTTGCCCAGCACTTTAGGAACAATTCAGGGTTGTACAGAAGCTACAGACATCACCAAGTCTGTTTGTGGACCCAGAACAATTTCTGTGGACTATTAAGAGAGAGAGATGATGGCGATAACAATATTAACACTAATAACACTAGCAACAGTAACAACAATAGCAATTTTCTGTAGCTATTTTCAATCCAGTTTCTCAATACTAGATGAAAACAGATAAAATAATTCTTCATTCAGGAGCTGAGATATGAGGTGGTGAATGGATGATAACAAACAGCATAGATAAATGGGCAAAGAGCATGGGCACCCTTTGTCCTCACTTTTGCCAGCTACTCTGCCTATATGTGTTTTGCTCTAATGAGCTTCACTGGAAAGATTTCTTTGGACCCCTGACAGCAACTTAACACCAGTTCTAGAGAGCAACAAAGTCCTCCCTGAGCCTTCTTTCTTCAGGCTAAACAACCCCGGTGCCTTCAGGTGCTCCTCATAAGACTTGTGCTCCAGACCATTCACTATCTTGGGTACCCTCCTCTGGACTCGCTCCAGCTCCTCAATGTCTTTCTTGTAGTGAGGGGCCCAGAACTGGACACAGGTTTCAAGGTGTGGCCTCACGAGTGCTGAGTACAGGGGGACAATCACTGCCTTGGTCCTGCTGACTGCACTATTTCTGATGCAAGCCAAGATGCCATTGGCCTTCTTGACCCCCTGGGCAAACTGCTGGCTCATGTTCAACTGCTACCGACCAGCACTCCAAGGTCCTTTTCCACCAGACAGCTTTCTAGCTGCTCTTCCCCAGGCCTGTAGTGCTGTGGGGGGTTGTTGTGATCAAATTGCAGGACTCGTCACTTGGCCTTGTGGAACCTCATACCACTAGCCTTGCCAAACCTCATACCACTGGCCTTGTCTCATTGATCCAGCCTGTCCAGATCCCTCTGCAGAGCCTTCCTGCCATCCAGCAGATCAGCACTCCCACCTAGCTTAATGTTATCTGTGAACTTACTGAGGGTGCACTTGGTCCCCTCATCGAGATCACTGATGAAGATATTGAACAGAACTGACCTCAACACTGAGCCCTGGGGAACACCACTCATGACCTGCTGCCAGCTGGATTTAATCCATTCATCACCACTCTCTGGGCCCGGCCATCCAGACAGTTTTTAACCCAGGAGTGTACCTGTCAAAGCTGCCAGCTTCTCCAGGAGAATGCTGTGGGAGCCAGTATCATTGGCTCTACTAAGTCCAGGTAGACAACATCCTCAGCCTTTACTTCATCCGCTGGATTGACCACCTTATCACAGAAGGAGGTCAGGTTAGTCAAGCAGCACCTGTCTTTCCTAAATCCATGCTGGCTGGGCCTGATCCCATGGTTGTTCTGTATGTGCTGCAGGATGGTACCCAAGACGATCTGCTCCATGATTTTCCCTGTTTCTGAGGTCAGACAGGCCTGTACTACTCCATATCCTCTTTCTGGCCCTTCTTGTAGATGGGTGTTGTATTGGCTCACCTCTAGTCACCTGGGACCTCCCCAGTTAACCAGGAGTGATGGTAATGGAAAGCACCTTGCTGAGCACTTCCACCAGCTCCCTCAGTACCCTTGGGTGAATTCTATCTGGCCCCATAGACTGGTGTGTGTCTCAGTGCTGCAGAAGATTATTGCCCCTTTCCCCTTGGATTATGGGGGCTTCACTCTGCTCCCATCCCTGCTTTCCTCTCCACTGTCTTGAATTTCCAGCAGGTATCTGGTAAGTTGAAGACCCCCACAAGAACAAGGGCTAGTGATTATGAAACTTCTCCCAATTGCTTTTAGAATATTTCATCTGCCTCTTCATCCTGATTGTGTAGTCTATAACAGACTTCCTCCATGATATCTGCCTTGTCCTTCCCCTTGATTCTTGCCCCTTAACACACAACTCTATCACCACCATTATTTAGCTACAGACAATCAAAATGCTCTGTAACATACAGGACTAACACACTGCCTCTCCTTCCTTGCACGTTCCTTCTGAAGTGTCTGTAGACACTCAGTTGTGCAAATCATCCCATCATGTTTCTGTGATGGCAACTATGTCCTAGTATTCCCTCTGCACAATGGCTTTCGGCTCCTCCTGGTTTTTGCCAACAAATTTGACTGAATTCACAATGAAAGGATCCTTAGGACCATGAAAGCTTTTTTTGTTTCATTTTTTGTTTCAGTTCTCCAGAAAGTGTTGTTGATTTTTAGGAGAGCTGTAAGCAGAAATGCTCAGTAAAGCAAGACCCAATGAAACACCTAAATTAAATGTAAGAATGTATTTTGCAAAAAAAAAAAAGCAGATTTTGGGATTTGTTTATACCTATGTATATATGTATGATTTCCCTAATAATTTTGGGAAGTTTGGGCCTATAATTTGGAACACTCGATATAATGGAAGTGAAACTTATGGATGAATAACTCAGTTTTTTTGAGTTCTTTTCACTTTATCTCTGAAATCACAAACCTTGACAACTTAAAGTAATTAGATGCTGTTTTCATATTAAATGCATTTATTAAAGACCCGAGACACAGTGAACTGGATATCTCTGTGCTAGAGAAAGCCATCTATGGTCCTGGCTTTATTAACTGAATTGACATACTGTGTATTTTACTTAAGGCTAGGGTGTCTATAAATAGAATGGCCTCAGGCCTGTGGCTTAGACACAGGACCTGGGTTTGTGTGCTGCAAGCTGGGGGAAAGAAGGCCTTGGAAAGGGTTTCCCTCTGGTATTGAGTAATATACATATAAATATGTGCAGAGAAAAGTTGGGTTTTCTATATACCATAGATTCAGTGGCTGGAATACTAATATCCCTCTGTGAAGCCTTTAATTCCCGTGACAGCCTGATGAGACACTGACAGTGGCTGTCTGCTTGTCCTGAGCGAATGTCCTGCATTATGTTGTTTGTGTTGTACTGCAGGATGCTGAAGTGAGGTTATCTGACTGCTGTCCCCTCGGGAAGCTCAGGAAGAGATGTACTGAATCTCCCATGAGGCTGTCCTCAGAAACAGTTTTCTACCTAAATAAATACCATCTCCTGGGTATCTTCTAGAATAGTAACCAATGCATGACTATCAATATATTTTCACACTGTGAAATTTTAAAGCCTTAACTGTAGAATCTATAATGGGAAGGCACAGTTAAAATGCATCCTCTTTTTGATGCATTATCATTTACTGACTGAACAGTAAATGTGACTACTTGTTTCAATGTGTAACTTCAGTTGTATACACTTCATACTGTTTGGGACTAAGCTTTCTTAGGGACTTTTTTTGTCCTTATTTACCATACAAAAGTGAGATCATCCTCACTTTGTGATATGTTCTCTGATATTTTTTACAGGTCTGTGCTAAGCAAAGGACGGAAGAGTTTAAAGCAATTTGCTGTGCTCTTGTATAGGATTTCTTGGCTGGAAATATATATCTGTATATCCTGGAAGTCTGTAGTGTAGGTCCAGCTCATCAGAGAGACTGATGTGAGCTGTAAAAACAGCTTGTATGTTCTTCTGCAGAAGGGTTTGATAGCTTTATATGGAAGAGTAGCAGATCTGAACTTCCCAATATACAGCTTCTAAATCTTATATAAGTAAATTTTTCTCTATTTGTCCACTTAAGGAGAAATGTTAGCTAAAAATCTTTGCTGCTTCTTAAAACTCTGTTAAAACATTGCAAAAAAATTTATATACACGATACGAATTCATTATCATGTTATGTTCTGTGTGCTTCCTCGAACTTAATTACATTATCACACCTTGAAAACTGCTGTTATGAAACAAATACTATCACAAGGTACTCTAGGCTTAGACAAGAAACAATGAAGAAGGACTAGAATAGAAGGAGGTATGAAATTAAGAAACACTAAATAAACTCCTGGACACTTCAGTTTGGAGAAAAATGTGCCTGAGGGAGTGGTATGACAAAAGTCTGTACAGTCTAAGCAGTGTATATTGGTAAACATGGTATTATTCTACACTGTTTTGCATGCTGTAGAAAATTGGGACACAATAAAATGGTCAGGCAGTGAGATCATAATAATCAAAAAACATTTTTTTGCACAGGCCATCATTAAATTGTGGTATTAGTGTCACAGAATGTTGCAGAAGCAAAAGAAAAAAAAGAACAATTCAAAAGTCAAGTGAAGCATAGATCAACTGATGGCTATTCAATACTTTTTAAAAATCTTTACTCAGAGAAGATGATAAAGAGTTAATTGCTGGAAGATGCAAGGATGTAGTAAGAGAAGGGTCATATTTTACTGTTCTTATAGTCTTTTGCTCAACATCTGCTTAGATTTGGCATATTTGGCCAGATGAATATTTGCTTGACCCACTGTGATTTTTTTTGCGCTTGTTTTTAGATTTTCAGGCATTACATCTATATGTCCAATACCTGATGGTATACACTACATAATATCAAGGAAGTAAAGTCCTGCAGATAAAGTCAGTGAAGGGGGTCCCTTCACCTGGCAGAGCATCAGATAGATAATTTGTAACAAAACAGGAAGAAAAAGCAGTGTTTAGTTGCATGCTCTATTGCAAACCTGTTTGATTTTCAGTCTACATTGTGCTAATTATCATCATAAAAGGCTTACTGTAACCTGAATCTTTGTCTTACCTCTCCCTGTTGCATAATATCGTTTTGGCTATCAATGAAGTGGAATTCTTTACCGAAAAGTACCTAATTGTTTTGGAGAAATGCACTCAGTTAACCATTCTGAGGCTTTTTAGTGTCTGTAACTGCTGACAATTTGCTACTCCTTTTTTTTTTTTTAATGCACCATTGCTTACACAAAGAAACAAATATATCAGACAAAACCAAAGTACCTCTGATAAAGTTATCCTTTTTGTGGTGATAGAAGGAAATGGTTACGCATCAAAATACCTGGAAATGACTAGTGTACAAGCCCAAGAGGGGCAGATGCAGATCCAGGGATTCAGTGGATTTGCGTTTCTTTCCTGGTAATCTTTGCCCTGGTCAAATCTCTTGATTTCTCTTTGCCTTTTTTTCCTGTCTGAAGAGTGGAGGTGAAAATATGTCTTTAAATCCATGTATTTTCTATCCTGTCTTACTTGATTCAGCAGATTTTAGACCAGCGAGTTTATGGGTACTCTTATGTATGGGTACAATGCCTGGCATAATGGTAATCTAATACAAGCCAGGGTGTGTAAGTGCTAATGCACTTACATGTGCACACAAGTTAAGCAGAAATTCTTAAAAAACCCCAAACTAACCAACCAAAAGAAAAACTACTTGAGGACAAAGAATAGGACAAATCCTTGGCTCTCTACTTCTGCCCTTTTTTCTTGCTTTACTTCCCCTCTTGTACTCTGCTGACACTCTCACTTTCTTTTCCTTAACCTTTCTCAGATGGCAGGAGGAATCTCTCTAAAACAAAAGCTTGACTCTGTTTGATGATGTTCATTAAAAGAAAAAGTAAACTGTGAGGGAATCATTGCCTGAACTGCATGTACCTGCCTCCTCCAAAGAGGCACTCAGGTGCTTAGGCATGCTCCTTAGTGGCTGCTCTGTGCTGCAGCTGGACCCATCAGGTTGGCTGCTTGTGCCATCCCTGATTTCCCTCTTTTGTGCAAAGAGTGACACACTCATACATGCCTTGGATGCAGAGCTCAGTGGAGACGCAGGTGTTACAGGCAGCCCTGCAAGATGTGCCTACTGGCAACGTCAAAACAGTGTACTAGCTTTGCAAAAAAAAAATCAGAAGCACATATCCATCCTTCTCACTGAGGAACCAGTACCCCAGGGCACTGGATCTAGAAAGTGATGCTCTGTGTGTACTTGACCTTTTAGTGATTTGGTGGCAGAAAATGTGAACAAAGTTTGAAAAAAAACCAAACCCAAAGGGACCTTTTTCTGCTTGTGAAAATCTGTAAGTCTGAGATGCAGGGGGAAAGTGTTACCATTCTCATTTTGATGTAATCAAAGCCCTTATGTAATGTGAACGTTGGTGGGGAACAGTCTTCCTGAATCGTGTTTACTAGTGGGAGTTTCAGATCTGATGCCTGGGTGGGAACTAACAATAATACCCCCTGCATCTCACTGCTGCACTGCATGGATGAGACTAGGCTGGTATCAAGACTAGTCATCAATGTTACCCTCACCAATTTTGTCTTGCATAGGGGACATCAGACTTGATAGCATTTCTATTTTAGAGGCACCAGCCATGCGATTGGGAAGGAAGTGACACTTGAATTCCTCAAGATTTGGCTAACCCCTCCATCATGCATTTAGTATAATTTTACATGTTTTTCTTAAATTGGAAGTTTGCAGTACCATTAAAGTCCCCCATAGGAGACAGACTATGCAGGACCCACATGAGCTGCTGTGCATGATTGGAATTCAAGCCCCTAGTCCTGGTCATGTACTTCTCACTGAAATCAGTTTGCACTGTGGGACCCCCAAATGGTTTTGTCACTGCTTAGTTAGGCTTTGAACAATCCTTTTGTTGTTCGACCAAATGTCTTAGAGCAGTTTGTAAATCTCAACCCAACTGTCCTTAATATTGAATGTCAATTCATTTTCCCTCCTCTGTATCTGAAGCACTCAGGTCCCAATGCAAACCTTCATGACATTGGTGAGCAGTGGACTGGATCTGCAGTAAGGCAAGGTTAATCAGGGTTTTTGGAGGTTACATACACAGAATTTATTTATGCTGTCATGACTAGAGAATACAATTAATAACATGCTTTTACCTTTTCCCCAATGTGCAAACTGTTGCCAGCTAAAGTATTGATGTTGCACGAAGTACCATATCCAAAGATTACTTAAATCACTGTGTAATTCTCACAGATTTAAATGGATTTTGCTATAGGACTTTTCCTTATTATAAAAGCAGTACTTAATCTAGTAATGTATTGCATCACCATTGAGAAGAAACAATAGGGAAAGTTTTTACTTCAACTAAGACTTAAAGACCATGTAATTTTTTTTATTTGATGTCTTAGGGTGGACAGTCCATAGAAGTTCATTCGGGTAGTGCTATTCCTCCCTTTTGTGGAACATATTGGAGTTTGGTTTTCACAAATTCATTGATCAAATGTTTGTTTTTCTCAGAGCAGGAGAGGGAAGAAGGTATCAGTCATTGTCTTGACATGATATTTTTTTTCTGCTACCTTACTATACACATGGAGAATGCTTTGCTTTGGGCATTAGAATACCCTATGGACGTGGTATCCATTTTCCCCTCCCCTTCTTCCTCCTCTACAGCAAATACTCTTAGGTCAGTTTTATGGCACTATCCCCTCTCTGTCCCTATGAGATGTTCCTTAACATTAATATCTATCTGTGAGCATTAGCTAGCAGATGAAGTAAGCCAAGGTTATGATTCAGGTAATGCTCTTATGTCTCAACTTTGTTTATTTGTATTTCTTATCTGCAGTGCATAAGTGGTTTACTGCAGGTTAGGTGTCCTTGGAAAATTTTCTTCATATAATTCTGTGAGTCTAATGCCAGCTGAGATACTGAATCAGTCAACTGCCTTCTCCTATGGTGAGAATGTAAGATAACTATTTAAATGAGAGTTACATAATTCCCCTCTGGAAACTGGCTTAGCTGTTCCTCCTACCAGGGCCAAAGAATTATTTTTTCCATATCTGCTGATGAAGCTTAACAGAGCTTTGGAACTAGGTGGAAAAAGCAAGAGGAAGTAAAGTTTTCTTCATACTCTTTCTTATGTCTTCTTGACATGCTATTGCTTCAGCATCTCGTACAAGTCTTCCAGAGATTCACTTTGTAGCAAAGCAAAGAACTGATGCAGGTATTTGTGTACAGATCAGCTATGCTTTAAAGGTCTTATATCTACCTGTCTAACTGGGTGTTTGAAAAGCATGTTTTACAGCTTGCACTTTCCTTAACTTCACCTTACTCTCTTCCTCAATTGTCATTGTAGCAGCCATGGGGTAATATGACTAAATTTCCTACTAATATACCGACATATACTGAACCACAATGAAAATGTGAATATTCAACTCTTTTCACATATTGTATGTTCCTTGATTATGATTCTTTGTCTAGCCAGAACTGGCTAGCATATCCTTTTCGCCTCTTTATAGTAATGCGAAGTAATAAAATGTGAACTGCTTCACTTTTGATTTTGGTACTCATGGTCTTATACCAAATGTTTATCCTTAAATTTTAGAAGATAAGTAACTGCATGCTTTTTTGTCACTTTGCTGTGCCACTAATATGGTATCACTTTTCTTGTTGTCTCATCTTGATTTCTCTGTGTGTCTGTCATAAATGGCAGCTCCAAGAGAAACATCATCACCAAGTATGTTTTATGTAAAGTATTATTTACCATGATCTTTAAGACAGAAATTACTTAAAATATTTTCTCCTGCTCTGAATTCATAATTCATGTAGTGACAGGACAAGAGGGAATGGCTTCAAACTGAAAAAAAACAGGTTTGGATTAGATATGAGGAAGAAATACTTTCCTGTGAGAGTGGTGAGGCACTGGAACAGATTGCCTGGTGTCCTAGTTAGGACAGCTGAGATCAGTTCATCATGGTGGGTGTAACCCAAAACTGTATTCTATAGCCTTCCATGTCATTTCCCAGAAACTAGACTATTGTTGTCAATAGACTATTCGCACCCTCTGCCCATAGAGCATGGTGGGTGTAACCCAAAACNCCTGGATAAGTTGTCTATGGATGGGACTTTGAGCATGCTGGTCGAGTGGAAGGTATCCTTGCCCATGACAGCAAGGTTGGAACTAGATGATCTTTGCAACCCAAACGATTCTACGATTCTGTGATTCTATGAAGGTATTCAGGGAATTTTAAATAGAACTTCCTGCCTGGCATGATTGGGAAAAATGCATTTTTGGTCTTTCAAAGCTGTTTACGGAACTTTCTGTCATCTTCCTATGTGTTATTGCATCCATTTCCAGCTTCTTCTAGTATCAGTCTTTCTCCTCAAGAGTAACTTAAATTGATATATATGGGAAAAGAAGCTGTAAATTTCTGAAAAGACTGAATAAATTGAAAATCAGACTTCCTGTTACATTGAAAACAGACCTAAACACATTGAAACACAGAATGCACAGGGGGTCATCCAAAGTACTGCAGTGACATGATTTCGAGTAATAGGAAGGAAATTTGATGCAGCTTCTAAAATTAATTTCATTTGAAACCATGAGCACTATAAAAAGCATTTATCATACTGGTAATGTCCCCTAATGTCATAAATATGAGCAATGAAGCAGAAATTACTTCAATAAAACTAATTTAGATTAAGTTTTCTTTTCTTAACTAAAGGTAGTATTTGAATTTCTTTAAGGCTTGAACAATAAAAACTTGAATTTCCTGGATTTTTAAAATCAACTGAAAAAGCCAGACTGAAGACTATGGTTAGAGATGCTGCTTTTCAGCTGAAATAATGAATACTGAAAGAATAAAGCAATAAATACTCTGGTCATGTTCATGTTGTTTTTTCTGAAAACACAGGATACTACCCTGCCCCAATTGGATAGCTTATGCACAAAGACACAGTGTTGTAGAGCAAAAGTCACATGAGCAAACAGAAATCAATTAGCTTCTTTAATAGTGTTCAATGTAAATATTAGAATCATGGAATAATAGAATATCTCGAGTTCAAAGAGACCCAAAAGGATCATCAATTCCTACTCCCTGCTACTCACAGGACTGCCTAAACTAAACCATATCACTAAGAGTGTCATCCAGACACTCCTTGAACCTGACACTCTGACAGGTTTTGTGCTATAAATTCAGAGACTATACTTCAACACTGTATAACAGCAATAACACTGAACTTGCAAAACATAGATTTGTAAATGAGCTCCCTTATCTCAGAGCGTGAATAGGTTCTACATTACTGAACATTTTCATTTGTCCAAATTAACATGGTGCTAAATGCAACCTTTTTGTGAAACTATCCAGATCATATTTAATTTTAATATTGAAGTACACGTGTCTTGAATTTCCTGACTGGGAATGTATAGTTTAATGCTCACACTTACATTTAGGTAGATAAAAAATGGTCTGACCTTCAAAGCATCTTTGAAGGTCAAGACAGGAAAATGTGAATTGAAATGCAAGACAGGAAATGTGAATCTTGCAATGTTGCAGCTGTTATCCAGGGAGCTGCAGATGAAAGAAATCAGAGGTCTTCTCTGGTCACATCAGTAGAAACTGTCCTGAAGAACAGGGTTTCTCTGCAGGAGCACAGTAACACAATGCAGAAAAACAGTGAACTGAGGAAGAGTCAGCAGCTCAAACCTGTTAAGAGTCAAAAGTATTACTGTGTGAAAGAGGTGCTGAGCCTGTGGCTGGTGCAGGGTACATCTGTGTGAGGTTCAGAGAAGGGTCAGAGTCTGCAAGCTTAAACACTGGGACACCCAGACATTCTCTCAGTTTAATTGTTAGCTCTCTCCAAGATCTGTGCTGGGCCATTTCAACTTGCTTGCTCCGGTGTATATCTTTTGTAAAGGAAGGTAGCCCTCAGCAATGGGAATGAAAATGTAATCCATCTGGGTTTCCTGAAGGCTTTTAATAAGGTCCCTAGTAAAGGCTCTGTGGTATCTAAGTGGTTGAAAAATCAGAAATTGAGAATATGAATACTTAGTTCCCTCAGTGGAGAGAGGTCAGTGGAGTCTAAATGGATTTGCAATAGGGCAATAGGGTTCTTACTGTTCCAAAATATTCATAAATAGTTTGAAACAAGGCTGGAGAGCAAGGTGAGAGATGTTGTTGACAAGACCGAATTACTCAAGTTCACAAAACAAAAAGTAGTGCTGAAGATAAGGGTTTAACAGGACTTGTAGATAGATGTTGAATCAGATAGTGCAGTTGAAAAAAGTAGGCAAGCTTTTCAAAACACAAACCTTGATGAAATTGCAGACTGAAGGAGGACACTTCAGAGCTTAATATTAAAGCTTAAAATTGGACCCACCAGGAAAGAAATAGATGGCAAAACAGTGAATGGTAGCATCCCCTTTTGCCCCACCACTTCTAGAAGAGGAGGGTCAGGGGATGACCTTATCACTCTCTACAGCTACCTGAAAGGAGGTTGTAGCCAGGTGGCAGTCGGCCTTTTCTTCCAGGTAACAAGTGACAGGATGAGAGGACATAGCCCTAAGCTGTGTCAGGGAAGGTTCAGGTTGGATATCAGGAGGAATTTCTTCATGGAAAGAGTTGTTAAACATGTGAATGGGCTGTCCTGGGAGGTAGTGGAGTCACCATCCCTGGAGGTGTTTAAGGAAAGACTCGATGTGGCACTTAGAGCCATGGGCTAGTTGAGAAGGTGGTGATTGGCCAAAGGTTGGACTTGATGATCTCAGAGGTCTTTTCTAACCTAATTGATTCTGTGATTTTATAAAAAGGTAGCTGGATGGTGGGAGGGTAAGCCAGGGAAATTTGCTTGCTCTGTTCTCCATCATGCCTGTAGCTGTTGGCCCATGTCAGGGTTGGGAGAGGATATCTGTTCTTTTCCTCTTGCAGGAGAATGTTAAGGGCTTATTGCTGGAAATAATATGTATTTCAATGTTCTTGTTATTTTCTATATATGCTCTTTTTAAATAAGAATGTCTATCAGACAGAAGTATGGCGTAGTCTTTTATTGTTGGTCTCATTCAGCAGAGACTGTACTGTCACAAAGTACCCCATGTAACTCACAGAATCACAGAATAGTTGAATTCTGAAGGGACCTCTGGCAATAGCTCAGTTCAATCACATTGACTGTTTAAGAAAGTTATGAAATTCAGTTTTTTGAAGCTGTAAAAGCAACAAACATTTGAAAGAACATTTTAATTACTTTACCCAAATCTTCGTTTGCGAAGCCCAGCCATGATAAATTATTTTGGCTATTAGAATGAAATCACAGCACTTTTTATCATTTTGCATATTGAAAAATCTTATCTCCTGAAAAGTGTTCTTGCTTACAAAATTATTTGATTAAAAATACTTGAACACTGATTCTGCTAACACCTACTTCTATTTGTAAACCTTGGATAATGTCAGTGAACTGAGAGAAACCACAGGGAGAGAAAAACAGTGTGAGACGTACTGGAAATAGGTCCTGATTGCCTAGGTGATCCACTGGTAAAATTACAGGAGGAAAATGCTTAACTACATGACATTTTAAAAAAAAAGTGTTTGAGAACAGTTTTGTTACAGTCTTGAAGGAAAAAAGCAAACACTTCTTTTTCATTTATATATTTAGGTGTATGCTGATTATTAGCTCTGTACCATTAGTTCTTTGCTTAGAATATGAAATCTGAGTGTTTGCTGTCAGAAAGTGGAGGTACAGCTTGCGCTGGTGTAGGCTGCTGCTTGATGTATCACTGCACAAGGACTGAAGGTCCCTCAGTGTTTCATATAAGGAATTCATCTGACAAGAGCAAGATCTTGGTAATCAAGATATATTTAAAAAGAGAAAGGAAAGGATGGGGAATTAGGGGTTTTAAAACCCCAAATCACAGGTTTGATTCTGTAAAGTACTGGGCACTGTTGCTCTATTTCAGCAAGACTTACATGAGCTTGAAGCTTTTGTTCAGGGCTCAGCATTTAGCACTGTTTAATCTCGAATAGTTCTTAAAAAGAAGATTGATATTTCCTTTCATCCACTGATTTTAAAGGACTCTGTGAACAACTCTATACAGAAACTATATAATAAAAATGAGAATTCAATTATGATTTCACAGTTAAGCATAGTAAAGAAAAAGACAGGAAATCAAAACAGAAACCTTCACTTTCTCATGTCAACCTTTCATGTTGAACCTATATATAGTTTTATTTTCCTGTCTTTTCTCTTGTTTACTTTCAATGTGAAATCCTCAGACTCCTCATTTGTGTCCAAAGCTGTGAATTCATGCAGAAACATAGGACAGGATGTGTCTTCTGAGCTCCCATGTCTTGTCTTTAAACTGTGGGTATCCTGTTGAGAGAAAAAGGGCCTGTTGTGTATTCACCTCTCATCCTCTTCCAAGCAAGAGGGTAAACAAAGGACAAAATTCAGACTCCAACCTTGATAAAGGTAGATTCTACCTTCAAAGAAGGTAGGACAGACCTATGAGAGCAGTGGGGGCAGTTTCTGCTAAGGACCTAGAGCTGGTTACTCTGCTCAAGCCTCAGAAGTGTGCTGCTTTGCTCATGCTGTGTTACACATATGTGTTGTTCCTTAGTTAGAGTAGACTGCTTAAATATGCATCCTCAGCTTTCATTTTATCTTATCCCCTGTTCTGGCATGCTCGACCTGGGTGCACTAAAACAGTTGCCTTTGCCTGGGTATACCAAGGGATATATGTATGTATTAGGAACACCTGTGAACTCTTGGATGTTCCAGGAGATTTCCAAACTTTGCTCATTTAAAGTGCTTTTGTTTCTTCACATGTGTGTGCGAGAGGATGTGTTCCTGTTGAGAGGGTGATTTGGGTATTAATCTGAAATAAAACCCAAGAAGTTTTTGCCAGAAATAAGGTCAGGGATAGTTTGGACCCATTTTAGTAACTGGGTGCTACTTCTTTAAGGTACTGGCAGTGGAATCCATTCCCTATTCAACAACAGGAACACAGTACTTAAGTTTTGCCTTTGGTTGAAAGACTGAATTTCCAGAAACACAGGATGCAATATTATTAAATGGAATTTCTGCACATTAGCATTATGAAATGGATGTTTGCATTCTAAGGGCAGTATTTACTGATTTCTACAGTCATAGTTTGTGAAATAAAAAAAAGGAAACAGAACTTTGCTTTCATTAATCATAATAGTGGTTTAGCTATTTTCACAACATTAATCTTGCTGTTAACTGTTCTCTTTACATTGTGAGGAGACAGCATGTGACAGGAAAAATCTGTAACATCATTCAACTTCTGATTATATGCCCTTTTTCCTCAAAACCAATTTGCATACCTACAAATATCAGTATTTCCCACTGGAATTGAAGGTGTAAAATATTGTCTCTCAAGCTGAAAATTATTTAGGCAAAGATTTTTCAGTATTTGGGAATTCTGTCTGGGTGATTTCAAAAGCAAAGCCATATGTCGCTTACATGATCTGGCATTTCTCCAGTTGGATAGAACTTGAGTGGAAAAGTAGAGGAAAAAAAAAAGTAAAACCTAATGCTAATTAGATGATAATAAATACAGGTGCTATACTGTGTGGTGTAATTCATCTTCATAGCAAGCTGTGGGAGAGTCAGAGCCAGCAGATTCTGAGGGATACTGTTTAGTGCATATATTTTCCAAACACATGCTAAAATCCAAGTTAAGGTAAAATTTTAAAGGGTTGTGTAACACTGAATACTTTTCAAGATTACAGAGGTGCAATATTGCATAGGCATGGAAAATAAATTGTATGCTTTTTTTTTGGTTGGGTTTTGTCTGGAAGCTTCTCACTGTAAATGCGATTAGTATGGTACTAGGATAAAAACAGTGATTTGATAATAATTTGGGGATCCTGACCTGGGCTTCCAAATGCCCCCATCCCCCCAGATTTCCCCAAAATTTCCTTACCCATTCCAGGCAGCAAGTTGTCTCCCCAAGAAGATACCTTCCCTCTCCAGCCAAAGCCTTATTCCTGGCCTTATGTGGTTTGCCAAGACTAAGTTAGTTGGGACTAACCTGCCAACCGTCCTGTATAACTTGCTGTGGAGGGAAAGCTGCTATACCTCTGCCCACTATCTTGTCCACCCCCACCTCCCCTGTGTATAGGAGTTCTGGCTAAATGCAATCCCTGGTCTCCTTCTCTTTCATGTGTCAGAGACCGTCACAGAGGTTCTTTGCTTTTAAAATTTCTGAAGAGGAAAATGGATTCAGATGGTGTAGATTTGGCTCATCTGCAGCTCTTTCAGTACTCACATAGATCAAGCCTTTACAGTTACTGAGGGGACTGTAGCTTGTCAGTGTTGAGTGTGCAGCATGTAACACACATTATATGCTTGAGAGCGAAGGCACAAAGAAGGGTGGAATCTGTGCTGTGTAAATATATGGTTAAAAATATGATTACAACCTGGCCTTACATTTTTGGTTACTATGTCTTCAATGTGAAAGCTCACTGAGACGTGCTTGTTTCTCAAATAATAGGAGAAGACACAGTCATGCTCAAGCCTCCAGGAATTTACCACAGTAATATATTGTGTGGTTTTCTAAGAGAAATTAAAACACAAAGAAAAACCCTTTACATGAAAATTTGATTGAGCAATTAAAAATGTGTAAATAATTGAAATGCAGGCACTGTAAAAGCTTTCTATTGCTCTCATTAAGAAAAAAAATCTTTAACACATAGGATTCAAACATTATTCTGGGGCAGAAAATAGCTGATATTTACAGTATAGATTACTCAATTTTCTTTTGCCTGATGAACAGGGCTCCCAAAGCTATTGTGGTTGTGCCGTTTGTATAAGACACGTGGCTGCTGTGATTTGCTTTTCTTGGTGCCCCATCCCCCATCAGCAGAACCCTTTGAGCTCCAAACACAGATGTTACTCTGTGCTCTTTGTGTGCATGTGTGTGTATGAGCATGTGTGTGTAAGGGCACAAAAACATGGCTAATATGCTGGAAAACCAAAACTGGAGTGCAAGACTCGGCTTGTGACTTTCCTTATTAGAGTAAGACGTTAGTGTGGACTAAGTATAAGACTACTGTGTATGAACGAGTAGTGGTTTAAAAGCAGCCACGCTTAAATCAGCAATTTAATGTAAGCAGGAATGGCAGTTTCATTAAATAATGCTATGATCTCTCAACCATATTCTTAACTAGTAATCTCCCCATAGCAAAATACATAGCTAATCAACCTCCTAGCCTGTCAGTAAACTTGCAGGGGAATTAAATCCTGGAGGAAGGAACCCATAGCCCTGGAGGAAGGCTGAGTGCATGTTTCACTGTCGTCTTTTCAGCTCATCTCAGTGGTCCCACTGCTAGAATGTGCTCTGTTGTCATGGCAACCCCATCTCCTGCTTCCTACAGGAAAGATTAGCTCGTACTGTGCACTGGAGAGAATTTAGGGGAAGTCAAGCTAATCCCTGGGTGCACTGCAAGAGAAAGGTTGGACCTCGCCTGAGGGATGCTGTATCTGCAATGATAGAATTGGCCTGCCACAGACACTGGTATTTAAGTTGAAGAGCAGAATTCACAGTAAGTGTCAGATCCTCCAGAGAGGAATATTAAATGAGGTTTTCTAAGTCCTGGTGAAGACTGTCCCATGCCAACAGTGGAATGACAGCAGGAGGCTGTGTGTGGAATACCAATATGTTTCACCTGTTCAGGTGGTATTTCAAATATAGGTTCAAAGCCTCAGTTCCCTGGAAACTAGGTGATAAAATTTTAAAACATCATTGTGAGATGCGCACCTAGAAACCTGAAGTGTGTCTCACTTGGTGCATAAAGCTGAACAAGTGATGATGAGCATGGCTTACAAATTGTATATGCACTGTGTGGTGTGCTTAGGAATTCCTGAGTGCTGCAAAATAAGCGGGAAAGCATGAGGAAACCGGTCTGTGTGTGCTGTGCAAACTCAGCTGCAAACTCAACTTTTCATGCTGAACTATGAAAGTAAGCATGAAAATTTACAATTCCTGGTTAATTTTTTTTTTCATCATATAAAAACCCAACAGAGAAAACATGAGCTTTTTAAAGGTATAGTCACGATATGAGTTTTTCTTTGAGGAAAAAACTCATTTTAATGTAGCTGAATTAAGGTAGTGTGTGACATGATGCAGCATGTGAAGTGTTTGTTTTCTTGCTGGTAGAGTTGGACAGAGGATATTCTAGCTATTCCATTTCTGGTTATTTCAATATTCTACCTTTCTTTGATATGATCCTGCATTTCACTTAAAGAGATGCTCAAGACTCCCAGCTTTAAACTAGACTGTTTGCAGTAAGATTTTAACTGTCTGCTTTTTGTTACTGTCAGCTTTTCTTAAACTTATTTTTCTAGCAGAGTTTATATGTTCAGCCTATGTATTTTTGCATTTTTCGTATGCATGCTTTTTCTGTTTTTGGTAAAAAAAAAATAACTTTATAATTATTTCATTATTGTTTACTATATAGCAGTGTTCTCTAACTTAATTCTGTTATGCATATATGTGTTTTACATGTATAAAATGTATGCATGCTTGTGTGTTTCTGCACTGCATATGTGCATATACAAATACAGACAATATATGCATATACGTTTGCAGTCTTTGTTTTGATGAGGCCCGTTAGTGATTCATGATAATATAACACCAAGGATGTTAAAGACCTGTTTTCAACTTGCAGGATAGGTATTTTTCTCCTTTCTGAAATACTTATTATTGAAAAATCCTAATAAACACAGTCAATCTGCTTAAAGAAACAGCATATGTTTTATTTCTTTGTGTGTCTCTAGAGTTAAAAGGGGAAGCATCTTCACTGATAATGATGAAAGAACACTGTGTTGCCTTTCTAGAGATCTGGGTCTATGGAATGTGTAGTGAAGGGACAGTTGTTTTTTTTCTCCTCCCTTCCAGGACAGCTCAGAAAGAGTCACTCATAAGCTCCAGATTGGTTAGTGTAAGAGCAGTCTTCCCTTAAAACTTCCTTTTTTGGGCTGGTTTACCAAATAGTAAGAGCATTCATAATCAAAGACACTGTCTGTCTCCTTTGTAGTTAAAAAACTCAGTAGCCAGTGTATGTCTATTATGGAAGACTGTAGAAACAAAGGCTTTGGAAGCTTAAAGCCATTATTTAGGCTGGCCCTTGAATCTGTGGTAGACATATGGATGACAGGGATTCCACAGAAGTGCCAAGCAAAGTGAGGATCAGGGTAAGAGAAAATTCATCAAATAAATGCTTTTAATTAGAAAGAGCACTATGAAATTATTGCTGGATACCTGTCAAATTAAATTACTGATTCAAAAGTCCCTTCTGTGATAAAAATCGACTAAGAAAGATTTGGCAGAGGTTTTATTGTATATTTTCACCACCTCTGTGAGGATGTAGTTTTACATTTTAACACAGCTGTTTACAGCTTTTAAAATAATTGAGATTGTTAAATGCGCAAATTTTCTACCTTGCGCGTCCTTTTATTAAATTAATTAACCGATAAATTGGATTTTTTTTATCTCAAGGCCATGATTTTTTTTCCATTTATTTTTCTCCAGCATTTAATTTGTGTTAAATGGAATAATGCTGGCTGCTGAAACATTATGTCAACTTATTTTTTCTTCTACAAAGTGTGTGATTTTAGGAAACTGGTCCAAATATTATTAGGACTGAGTTTTCACAAAGGCACTTGAATTCTTTATCTACACATGTAGACAAGTTTAAGCACCAACTGTAAACAGGAATAACTGCCTGTGAGGAAGTGCAGTGGCGTTCCAAGCATGCATCCAAACCCATAACCTGTCTGCATTCCCTCTCCAGGGAAAGGGTGTGGACACTCCATGTAGTAGTGGCACTGTGTTGCACACAGGCAGGTACAATTGGCAGAGACTGCCCACACTCAGGAGTGCAGACCACCAAACTTGAGGAAATTCCTGTATAAACTCTGTGTCGGTTAAATAAACTGGAAGTCCTTGAGTTACCAGAAACTAAAAAGCAGAGATGACTCTGCTTGGTGTATACAAAGAAGTCAGAGTTCCTGAACTCTTAAAAATAATAGAAATAGCAGATTCTGCCAGGGCTTCTGTTCAGCACTCTCCTGTTCTGAGAGCTGTTGGCTTCCCCACAGCAGGGGGTGAGTTTCTACACAGGCTTTTCTCTTCATTCCTTTTCTGGCCAGCATTCCAACTCCCAACAGGTATTACGCTCCTCCAGAACTGCCTTCTTCCTGTGTCCCTGTGTTAAGGGTGTCTGCTGATTAGATGTTGAGCTGGCTAACATAATGCTCTCTGATGTGTCTTTTCCATGCATAAAAATAGGATAATTTATTGTATATACTTATTCACCAAATCAAGGTTTTGAATTATGACACCAATCAGAAAAATATTGTCAATAGTGTGTCGTTCTCTTACCTTGAAACATTTCTCATGATTGCAAAAACAGCCCCTAAAACTTGTACAACACAACTTGGAGACTGCCTACAGTCTCCATTTGGAATTCATGGCTAGCAATTTGTCCCTCTTTCATTCACATTCTCATTCAGGGAAAAATAGGTAAGATGTTCAACACTTTCCAGATGGTACACTGTACCTGTTACACTGCACCTCACAGAACCTTGGCTGTCTTTTAGCATCCTCAAATAGAAAGTCACAAACTCTACTCTGTCCCAGCAGGGATCTTGCTGATGATATTCTCATTAAATCAATAACAGAAATCATACTTTTATGCTATATGTAAACTTTACACACAATGTGTGTATCTCTCCATATCAGAGATTTATCCTGCACATTATAGTAAGAAAAGAGTAATAGTGATGGTATTTTTTCTTGGTTGCAAGGCATCTTGTTTTCTGAGGCACCTCTGCCTCTTTATTTCCTTTAAAATGTACATATATATATGTATATGTGTATATATATATATATATAATGTTTCCAAAGAGACTACAAATGGTCAATTTGATGGTAGCAGAAGTGGACCTCAAGTGTATCTTCAGTTGAAACAGGAAGTTTAAATCTATTGAAATTTTTTATGTCTTTACCCATGAGCTCAAATATTTTGATTAATGTTTTTATTTTAGACAAATCTGCAAGGTTTTAAAATATCTTTGAGTTGACATTTTTCCCTAATTTGAAAGAGTGATAGCCATCTGCATGGGAATATTTTGATTATTTTAAACCTCCTTTATCTTCCTCCGCTCCTAAAAATAAAACTCTGAAACCACTAATTGTATGTAAATTGCATGAATTTAATGGAATAAATTATTTCCCAGGCTGCACATGCTGACTTTTGTTGTCTCTAGTGAGATTAAGTTCATATGCATCCAAAGGTAGATTTCAACCCTGTGTATGATGTTCTTCCGGCCAGCTCTGTAGCAGTTAATTAAAATGTGCTTTCTTAGTGCTGTGCTGCTGGCTTTGTGGCTTACTGTGTAATAAGTTCTTTATATTAGCTGAGGAGCTAAGCAAAACAACAATGTTCATTTTTAACAGGGCCAAACACAAAGGCCGGACACAAACCAAGATTTCCTGGGCAAGTTCTGTGTTTCTAGCGGTAGTTGAGATACTGTGTGCTGTCTGGCTGGCAGCTCTAATATTGAAAGGAGTGAATGAGTGCAGTTGTTCTTGTTGCAGCTCCATTTTTCTAGTTTTGTGTGCTGTCAGCCATAGCAATCGGAGTATTTTTGGTCTTCTCCAGAGGTTGTTTGTGAGGTCATGACAGCAGGTGGCTATAAGGAGGATGAGACATGCACATACATCCTCCAGGACAATGCTGTGTTTTTTTCTAGATTCCAAATATCAGGATATCAAATGTTAATAATACCAATAATATCAAAATTGCAATTGCAGTAGAGTTATACAAAGGGAATCCGGGGTTTCTGTTGTTTTGTTGCCAGAAGAGTCCACCGGAAGTTTTACAGGGGATAGGAGAATGAATGTGAGCTCAAGATATGAGTGATCAATCTTTTCACATGTAGTGCATTTTATTTTATCATTGCGAATTCATTCTTGACAATAGATTAGTTATTGTATCCGGGTGTGGACCCCTTTAATGGTCTGTCTTTAGGTGAATAATTGGTCATTTTGAATTTGTCATTTCGAATTTGTCATTTCTCTAGTTGTTGTGATTGAAATTTTCTGAAACATGCTGAGGAGAAGTCAAGTGCTGTATATGTGGGTTAATGGCAGCAGCAGCAGCATTTCTGATTGCATCTGTGATTCGCGATTCTGTTCAGCCAGCAGTAAACCAAATGGGATCTGATAAAAACCGTGTTTTGGATATTCAAGTCCAAGAGCAAAAGTGCTGTGATGTTCACTAATATCCTTCCATTCTTCTCTTTGCTACTACATAAACTACTGAAGATTGCTGTCAATGGCTCCTATTGTGGTTACCACGTGATGCATTAACAGTTACCAGTTCTTTTACTGTCTGCAAATGCACTGTCAGCATATGTCCACTTCTGATGCAAAAGCTCAGCCTCTGCTCCCTGTATTTTATCTTAATTTCCTGCATCACAAGCTGTGGTGTTGAGTTTGGCAGGGACTCCCGGTGTGGGAATCTGCAGAAACTGCAGATTTCAAAGCTGAAGTTAAAAAGAAGTGTTTTTTGGGAAAACAACGGCTTGAGAATTGGCTGATGACATCTGTGTAAAAGGGGCTCCACATCAATGATTTCTGGTGATTTTCACCACATTATTTGACTGATTTTACCTTTTGTTGAAAATATTTCAAAATAGAGCTATCCCAGGTGTTCTTCAACAGAAGAAGATAATGCTGAAATTATATCAGTTCTGAGAAAATGTTCATCTTCAAAGGCTTCTTGAGTGAGCTTAAAAGATTTTGGACCAAAATGTCAAAGGCTTCCTAGAGTATTTTTCCTAGGGTAACACTGGGAGGCAAGATCAGGAACTTGAAAATCTGTATTTATCTGTTTGCGTAAAGGGGAATGCCAAGAATATCTTTGAGGCATTGCAGACTTTTCTAAAGAAGATGATAACCTTAGACTGCCTTCTAAATGGGTAATAAAGAAAGGGTTTTTCTTTTAGAAAGACTGTGCTTTGGTTCATCCAAAATGTTTTTATTCATGTGTTGGACTCAAAGATGGTAACCATTTCTTCGCTTAGACAGCTGAAATTTCTTTGGGTGCCTAACTGACATATATAGCTTGAGCAATCCGTTTGTGTCAATATTTTTCTGTATTCTGAAGCCTGTCACACTCACTTAAGCAGGGGTAGTAAAACCATGCTTTCCACAGATTGTTTTATAATTTTTGGAGCAATTTAACAACTAGCTTTGAAGTTTCTGTTGATTCCTACATGCAGAATAAGGAATAGTCTCAGAATATGTCATACCTGGAGCACCAGGTGCCATCAGCAACAAATTTTCCCAATCAAATTTGTGTTTGAAGTGCAATTAATAGATTTCATTGCAGTGTGTTTACCATTGACAGCTCCCCTTTGGTTGTTTTTTTGTTGTTGTTGTATTGGTTGCATTATTTCTTCCGATGACAGTAATTTGCAACTGCAGAAAAGGAAAAACCTGCTGGTGTTCTGTGAAAGAGAGCACACTAGGCATTTCATGCTGTTGAGTGTTGGTCTTATTGTTTGCTTTTACATTGGATGTGAAAGATGACAGCACAGCAAGCTTGTAATAGTTATTAGAAATAACATTCTATTCATGATCAGGATTGAAATAGTGTGTTTCATCATGTGTAACTTTTCTGCTTGATCCAATGGTAAAAACTTTCCACCCAGAAGAAATGTTAACCTATTCTCAAAGCCATCTTCAAAACCATATTCTGCTTCAAAAAATTTTAACCTAAGCTTCTGGAAAACACGGTTTGCTTAGAACTGCTTTGTAATTATTATTTAGGAAGCAAGGTGATCAGTTTATGAAGGTGATCTTAAGAATTGCAAAGTAATGATTTGGGATTTGAAAGAACCTCCTGGGATTCTGCTGTTTTTATGGACATTTACAGTTTATTGAAGCAGGAGAAAGATTATTAGCAAGTGTTTTTCTGTCTTGTCAGGTTTTTTTCTTTTTTTTGCAAGCACTATATTTTCTAAGTTTTTTGGAAGCTTGGGAAAAGGTTTACTGTACAGCTGTTTGTCACAGATCTGTTTCTGTTTCTAATGTGCATTTCAATTAGATTAAAGTGGCTATACAATGATGATCCTTTCAAAATACAAAGCCTATCATGGGCCAAATAATCTTATTTACAGATTGTAAAGGGAAAACAAATTATATACCTGATTTTGCAATAACATTGTCTTTACCTCTATATTTAGAATAACACCAAGCATTTCTGTGAGTGCTCTGTGCTGGGCTTCCCCTTCCTCCCCAAGCTATCTTTGCAACAGAGAACATCATTTGTGGACAGAACGCAGATTTAAAACACTTGGTTTACTAGGAGCAGCCTGATGGTTTCCTCATAGAGATCTGTTGAGCCAGCTCAACAAATGGTCAATTTTTTACAATTTCATGCTACTCTTCATTCTCAAGTCAGTCCCATATGATAAGGAGGCCAAGTAGGCATTACAGTTGGACACTTTGGTAAGGTTTTATTCTTTCCCTTTCTAGTTTTCTGATCGTTAACAACAATCTGTACATAATTAGTAGGTGGAATTTTAGTGAGAATAGGATTGATTCACTGTGATTAACATTTAAATTTTCATTGGTAATGGTACTTTATCAATAGTGTAAAGCACAGTAAAAGCACATGCAGCAATGACTCTGTGTGTGGACCGTCTCATTGCTGATTTCAGCTGGGCTACCAGAAACCCTTAAGTAAATTAAAATAATGGACCAGTTATTTTATTTCTTAAGAAATCTCTCCAGGCTGCAAAGAACTGCAGAACAGTTCATGTATTCTCTCTGAAGGCTGGTATTCTGTTTGCTCTACTTTCTGGCCTTGTTGAGTAATCTGGTTTCAAGACTAGCTCTCAGTGATGTTTCAGCAAGGGCAAAGTGACTGCCTTTGATGAAAAGAAAATTGTTGAAAGTTCCTACATTAATATTAAGTTCAAGAACCTGTAGTGTTTCTGTTGGCATTAGCTTCTCAGAAGGGAACTGTAAAATTATAGTCTTCATGCAAAAATTTTCAAGCTCAAATAGTTTTCAAGTTTTAATCTTCCATTTACACTCTTGTTCATTGCACCCTCTCATACTTGCTCTGTTTCCCACCCAAGTACAGCCCACTGCACTGCAGTGGGAGGGAAAGTTTGAAACAGGGGAGGCATTGCTTAGTTGGATGGCTTGGCAGTGAAAATTTCAAGTCCGCAGCTCTAGTGAGGAATAGCAGTAGATATGCCAGAACTATCTATCAGATCCTTTGGATTTTAAGAAGTTTCTGGGCACTGAATCGTATTTACTTGGTTTGCCAGGGATACTGTGACAACAGACCATCTAACAGAATCATTCTTTTTTTGTCTTCAGATACCCCTTACTCTAGTTCATTTTTAGCCAATGTGTGACCAAATGCTCAGCTATATTTTGGGAATTGTAAAAAAAATTACTGACTTTGATAAAAGAACATGGTTGAGGTTTTTTTTTCCCCTGAAAATAATTTCTGAAAAGGAAAGAGAATGTTTGAACTTTGCCAGTCAGATTGGAAGTCAACATGTCTATCTGTAGGATTATAAGGCAGTTGGGATTTAAAAGTGGTGACTTTAGGAAAGGCAGAAGAGACATTCCTGTAGTATTAATACCTTATAGAAAGTCTGCTGTGTTCTGTGGTACCCAATTGGTGTAAAATTCCTCAATCATGGATGTTTGTAGATAGAGTGTGCAAATCTGCCATTTTTCAGCCCAAGTTATATTACGTGTTTCAGGATTCTGCTGAGTTGGGCCATTTTTCAGTAGAAAAAAGCATTAACTGTTGTAAACTTCCAAGCAGATTTTAATGCCTTGGGTATGATAATGTCTATACATCTCTCTTGGCAGTTTTGGCATTCACTGCATTAGAGAAATTTTTCAGACTGATCAAAGGGACTTCAATTATCAGCATTGCTTATTTTTCTGCCTTGTAATTATAGTCAACATGCTAGAGACTCCCAATATGCGTGTGCCCTTTACCTCAATGGCAATACTTTTGTGTTCAGGTAAAGGTTTCTTAGCATTGCTGAATCTTTAGCATTCTTTTTCTGGTGTTTGGGCTGGCATTGTACATGCTGAATATTTTTAACTTACTGTGAAAAATATAATAGGAAAGCATAATGGATAGAACATTCAAAAATGGTTGCTCGCCAGATGGAGGAAGGCCAAGTTTGTTATCAAGTGGTGGCCTATGTGACCAGAATAGTGTTTTCCCTCAAGCAGTGAGCAGACCACTTGCTGTAGTTACCCACGGCATGCTCAAAGCAGGAAACAGTAATGTACATGCTGCCATGGACATTCATAAGCATTTTTAAGTGGCAGAATAAAAAGCAAACTGAATTGAAAAGGGACACGTAATTTATATGCCTCGAACATGCTTATTGTCCAAGTTTTTAATAGCAGCTTTCCAAGCTCTGTAATTCCTTGAATTTCTAAATTTACAGTTTATCTGTAGCAGAATCCTATACTTGACTCACAGGGACTCTGTCTCAGCAAAACATTAATTGCATTACATTCACTAAATGGGGAAACAGCAACCCTTATGGAGTCTGACAATTGGATATTTACTGTTCTGACTTCTCAGATTCACTAACATCTAGTTTCCTAATGTATTGAGGAAGTTTCAGTTAACTGTTGATAATGCTAGAACTACATAGAAATACAAAGGCTGTAAGTTCCTACTTCCTATTCTACATACTTATCTTCTAGTTCTTCCCAGTTATATGTTTATTACCTATTTTTAAACTGAATTTCAGTATGTGAATATTAGAGGCACTTATTTTACTCTCTGCTGAGGTAGGAAATTTTCCTGAAAGCCTATATGGTAAAGTGAGTGGAGATAACTGATTGGAAAGGATGCGACAGAATTGTTCCAAAGTGAAAAACAATTTTTTTGCTAAAAATCAATTAATTTTACCATCATTATAAAATGAAAACTAGAAAAAAAATAAAAACTGTAGGAAATGTTTTCACTTCTAGTTTTGAAGAATTTTTGTGTCCTAGCTTTTAGTATGCAGTTATGAGTAACACTAAAATTGCTTTAAAGTAAGTAATAAAAGTCTTTAAATCATACTTTTCTGTGTAAAAAAAAAAAATCAATAAAATTATATTGTAAGTTTGAAATCCTAACTGTAGAGCAGTTGATGAAGAGTCTAATGAATCTGAACTATTTGTAGAAATATTGTTACTGAGAGTTATGCTGTCAACTCAGTTGAACTATCTTTATTATTAGAGAGGTGACCAAAATGTTGGGCTGACAGGGCATTTTGATTTAAGTTGCTCTTTGCTTTATGCATCTAAATAGCAGCTGGTATCTACTGAGATTATGTATACATTACAAATATAAAATAAGGAATGCTTGGAAGACTTCTTCAGAATGGTTCTAAAATAAAACTTAAAATACAATATCAGCATCTGTTGAACTTCAACAGAACTCTTCCTTTTCATACACTTGGGCATGTATAGGTAAATTTTCCCAATTCTCTCTCTCTTTTTTTTTCAATTTTTCCTTATTTCTACTCCACTGTAGTGATCTAGTGACAGGTAAAATATTAACAGACATATGAATTTTTCATATTTCAAGAGGAAACTTCTGTTCAGTACTCTGCTAGGAATGTAGCATTCAGGCAAATCCAGCAATTTGTACTGTAAAGTTTGGGGCCCCAAGTCAGAGTATGGTTTAAACGTTGCTAAGGACATATGCACCTCAAAGCAGCCATTTCTATTTGTTCTTATGGCCTCTTCCCCCTTTCTCTCCCAGTTTTACTGATGGAGGGAGTATAACAAGCCTTTCCATAGCCTTGCTGCCCTTATGGAAGAGTAGGCAGCAATTTGCTGAGGGGATGCAAAGCTGTCAAGCTATTACTTATCTTGCTTGTGCTCAGGGCTTCACTTTTCTAGAAAGAAATACAGACTGATATCACTGAGTGAACAACACACTGAAACTGGTGGGCTGCATTTTAGACTTTACAGGGCTTTACTAAAAATTCCAGACTTTGGGGCATCCAATCTGCAGAGAATTTCTTCTGATGATTCCAATTTGATCTTCCCTCTCTTTTGTCTTCTGGCAGATCCTGATGAAGTAAAATTAGATATTGCACATATGCACTAGGTCCCAATAGCAGATAAATTTAACAGTAAGTTTCCTTTCAGCCCCATTTGGGTTGAAGTTTAGGCACAAACACGGACTTCCATACTACTCTGTCTGTTGCTGGCACAGCACTGGAGTCTTCTTGCTGCTAGGAATGGCAGCAGCTGCTGCTACCTGCAGCAGCCTTTAGCTGTGGCAGCATAAACCTCTTCCATAATGGGCAAGGAGGAGGAGGGTGTAAGATATCCTAGGTTACATCTTTTTACTTTAAGGAAAAGGCTTCATATTTCTCCTTTTCATAATATATTGCAGACTCAAATGTCTTTGTTGCTGATAAGTTCTGTACATCTTCAGAATTTTAGTGATTCTCAAAAGTAAGAGCTAGTCTGTCCCGAGCCCTATTTCCCTGCCTGTGTTCCAGCCTTCCTCACTTCCTAGCTTCTTATCAATAAACTGCTCTGACATCCAGAGTCCTCTTCAGGATGAGCATAAGGCAATACCTCTAGCATCACTCATATGTTATCAAACTGAGAAGTTTTTCCGGGAGTGCTTGCCCAGAGAGGGAGCTCTAAGCCACATTCTCAGTGCCAGATGATATTTTGCCTGTCAAATATGATCCTATACACAGCATAAAAACTTTTAGAAGAATTGCAGGTTTTCTATATTAACAGTTGCTTGACAGAGCCTTTGTTACAAAATGTGCCCTAAAGGTTTCTCCAGTGTAAGGGATTTTTCTCCCCAGAGACCTTAAGGGTTATGTGTTTTGAAGTGTAAATGCCAAAGAACAAGTACAAACTAGATGCACAGTGATAATAAGATAACTGTGCACCCAGTGAGCTTTCCAATTGATTATTTACATGTGCAGTATCCTCCCAATACACATTCTGCTTCATCTCCTTGCTATCTATATGCAAGGACAGGAGCTCTGCAGGCAAAGTAGTCATGCAAATCACTCATGAAGCTTTATAAATGAGCCCTTCTATAACACTGTGACTGAGAGGGCAGTATTATTTTTCTGATAGTTGCTGATGTCATGGAGTGGCAATTGTTCACTGCTCTGTTATTTGACACTGTAATTGAATAAAATATGGAGCAAGTGCAGTCTCACTGTGAATGTAGGGACTGAGCTCTGTGCACTTCACTGTGTTCTGTCCCCTGCCTACCTCTTCATTCCTGTTCCTTATTTCCTTGCCACCGTACTGACATTTTAGTGGAAACAGAAATAGTGGCAGTAACTTTTTGGCGCAGAGAAGGTTGCTTGGGTTTTACACAGGTTCAAATAAAGACTGAGTTTTTGGAAATCAAAAAATCTTTTGAGTGTTGGTGTGCTACTAGAAACCACATGCTGGTCAAAAAGACCTTGAATTTAGAATTATTAAGGGCTCAGCAATCCATAGGAGGAAGAATTATATATGCTTGGCTTATTTTTTTCCCTGAACATCTCCTAATAGTTACTGCAGGAGACAGGATATTGGACAAAGTGCATTTTTTATCTGACCAACTATGACCATTCTTATGCTTTATGAAATGAAGAATAAAAGAGCATCTGAAATCACCTTTGTACCTCCATTAATTCAACCCCTGTTCTTTATCATAATATGAAAGGGAATGAAGATAATGAATAGACAGAGTTGATTTTGACTGGCTTTTAAGTTATTTATTGAACGTTTTTTCGAAACATGACTTGTGATGTAAATGAAGCATAACCAAATACATAACTGTGACAAATTGGTATTAAATGGTCCTTGTGAAAAGTGCTGTGAGTGAGAAGTGTCTTTGCCTTTCATCAGTTTATTTAGAAAAGTCTCAATAATTATTTTATACTACGGAAATTTCTGTGACTCATCACTGTACACCACCTTTTGCCTGATTCATGGTGTAGCTTTCCCCAAACTGCCTGCTGTTGGATGCCGTTGGTAGAGTGTTTTTTTCAATAGCTCCTATTGGGAAGGTTTGCCTTGGTTTTGTAGATTATGGAAGGAATGTAACTAACTTAGTTTAAAATGGTTACTTGTGTAACATATTATTTACATTAAAGTTGTATTTTAACATATGGAGAATAAAACACGTGAAATATTGAAGCCAAAGTTTAAGGAGGACAGCATAGTTCTGATATGGAGCCTGTCACTCTGGTCTGCACTACTGTCTCTTGCAAGTGATTCTCTTTAAATGAACTAGATTGCTCAGGGTATAAAGTGGTGTTTGGCAAGGTCTGGCCTGATGGTGTCCAGCCCAACAAGATTAAAGCAAACTTCAGCATACAGGGTTTTGGTAGACAATCTTTCAGAGTGGGTGTTATGACAGTCTGCATTTGCACAGCAAGAAGTTTCAGTCTCACTCATCCTACTCAGCTCATTTGCTTCCAATCTCCTTTTAGAAAGAACAGTTACCCATCTTGCTGCTCTCAGAGATGCTCTGTCAACAGGTAGCCCACTCAAAGAGTTCATTTAACCTGAATGCATGCTGCCTTGGAGTCTGCAGGCATCATTGTCTGTTTGGGCTGTGTATGGGGTCCTCTCATATCTCCAATCCTTAGAGCAGAACAAAGTGGCCCCAACAAATGCCTTGTTCATTTGGTGTGATTAATTATTACCAGGAATGGTTTTGACTTGTAGGACACCCTCATATAATCAGACTATTTCAAAAGAGCCACAAGTGGTGTAAGGTTAATTGCCTTTCCCTTGTTTTCTGTCTGCTTCCTAAGTGAGCTCTCTGCCCTTTCAGGGGATCTGAGGTTCCATGTGGCCATATGGTTGCAGGCCTGGGCCCATTACTGCTGTTAGAGCTGAAGCCCAGTGCTTTGGATTACTCACTAGTAAAATGTGTTTCAGGTAGCTGAAATCTCAGCTGTATAAACTGTTAAAGCATACTCTAAATATTAATTGCATTCTCACACTAGAGTTGAGAGAGGGTGAGGATTTATTCAGAGATTTGTCTTTATGTAGAATGGCTTCTTAACTCCTCCCTGACTTAACTCCTCCCTAGCTGCAAGGAATATGAAAAGTCTGGGTGATTTAGAGTATAAAATTGATACCTAAGAGATCCTTTAAAACATCTGGTCATTTTTTCTCTCAAGGAGATAAATGAGAGTATATATATGTACCTTGGTTTGCTATTCACAGTACTTCAATGACACTTAGAGTTCAGATCTTAAATTTGTGCTCTCAGAAAAGTGGTATTTGATAAACTTGTTATTCCAGCCAGCTTTGGTGCTCACTTCAACTTTAAGAAAGCACTTCTATTGAGCACTGCATTGAGCATTTGACATATCTTGTCTGAAGACAGTTCTTTCTGAGTAGAACAACTGGATGTTAACCTGTAACAGAAGAATCTCTAATTCTAGCAATGTATGTTGTTTGCCCATTCATAAACCTGGATATTGTTTGAAAGGAAAATATATTCCTATAAATTAAGACCTAGTTTCGTGCTCTAAATCAGAGTTTCCTTAAAATACCAACTGCCACTGATTTTTGACGGAGATTTAGGCCATGATAATGTGAATGTCTGTGTCAGATAACTGAAGTGAAGGATACAATAGTTCTGAGGATCAAAATTCATATTCAGAGCATCTGTTTGCTTGAGCTTTCTTTGGCGTTGTCTTTTCTTCCACCATTTCCAATTTTCCTTCAAAAGCAGGGAGAAAACTAACACAGTGATGATTGCAATGAGCCTGGAAGGTTCACAGCAGGAATACAGACTTCTCATGTGTTCAAAAACAAAGCTGGTGTCACTTTGTATCTTGCTGGTCTCTGTGGGATCTAAAAGGAGGAGCTGGAAGCTGTAATGCAATGTGATGATTAAGGAACTAACTTTGAAGTAGAAAAGTTACTGCAGTTCTTGTTTTGAGAATTAGAATCATAGAACCATAGAATGGTTTGAGTTGGAGGGGGCCTTAAAGACCATCTAATTCCTGCTCTCCTGTCATGAGCAGGGAGACCTTCCACTAAGCCAGGTTGCCCAAGGCATATCCAACCTGCTCTTGAACCTTTCCAGGAATGGGGCATCCACAACTTCTCAGGGCAACTTGTTTCAGCTCCTCATCACCCTCAGTAAAGAATTTCTTCCGAATATCTAATGTAACCCTGCCTCTCAGTTTAAAGCCATCACCCCTTGTCCTATCAATTACCTTTAACACAGAGTACTTGGACTGAAAGTATCCAAAGGGTGTTGGTCAGAGCAGATGATCAGTGTGGAGCAGTGTGCAAGTGGGAAAAGGAGGTGTAAGAAATACCGGTTCATGAGTGAGAAGTCTCTGCCTAAGCCTGGAGACTGTTCTATGCTTCAGCAAGAAGGTGGCTGCTGTCTGATTCAGCAGTCTGTTCTTGGAGTATTTTTCTGAGAGGTGATGCTCTTTAGTCCCTGGAAGAGGATCTCTGCATAGGTGAGGCAAGCCCCATCCAGCTGTATTTCTGAAGTGAAACACATACATATTTTGCAGTCAGACTTGCCCTTTTCAGTCTTAAGTAACAAAACCAGTTGTAGATGTGTTTCCAGTCTTTCAGCATCCTGGGGTAAGGGCTTGAAAGCTGCACATTTACTAAAGATGTGTCCTGCCCTGAGTGAGCAACAGCATTTGATGAGGGCATCATTTGCAGTCATGGCTGGTGACTGGCAGTGGGGACGAAGAGCTTCCTGCAGGAGGGGAGCTGTGCAGTGAGTCCATGGCTGCTTCCCCATGTGCACTGGGAAGGGGTGGACCTCAGCTCAGCCCAGCAGTCAGGAGGTGTTTGGGCTGTGACTGCCTGTGTCCAAAGGTGAACATGTCTTTCCTCTCCTGGGCCAGACCCTCCTGACTTTTTCCTGAGCAACTCTTGCTTTGAAGTAGCCTTATTCTTGGCAAAAATAGACGACTGCCCAGGGATGAGGAATATACTAAACCTTGTAATCTAGTTACCTTGGTAACATCTGTGAGAAACTATTAGTGCTCCACCACTTTTTGTTTTTCCTTCATCTCTTTTATGGAAATACATATTTCTCTTTACTTGGCAAACTCATGATTTATACCATACCCATGGTAGCCATTTTCCTTAGCATTAACCTAACAAACAACAGTTCCCATTTCTAACAAGCCAGGTTATATGACTGTAAAAACAAATATTTGACTGTATAGTAGAAACTGAGATTTACCATCAAGTAACTAAGTTTTGCTAAGAAAAGACAAAATCTTGTAAATACTTTTTTATTGTTTCAGAGTATTATAATGCTTGATTGCATTTACTCAGCATAGGAATCTTTTCAATGGTCATGTTTTAGAACAAATATAAGATTTTTTTTCTTATGTATTGTAACCTTCTCACATGTGTAAGCTTTAGTTGTCAACCATTTGTCATAAAGGGGAAAAAAAGAAATAAAATAATTATTGCTTATGATTACAAGGTAAAACTAACAGCTGTGCTTGAGAATTGGCTGTTCCTGGATCTAGCTCTAAGCACAGCTCTCATCATTCCCATTTAGCTGTCTGTGTCCCGGTAGTGACTCTGCACTGCATGAGCGGGGACACTTGAGTACCAGCACACAGAAGTTCCCTAGGGATCAGACTTGTGTGGTGCAGAGTAGGCAGTGCCCCCACCTTTTAGGTGGTTCTTTGCATCCTCTGATTACTCACTTGTTTCTCTCTTTGCTCCCAACAGTAGGGAATTTTCTGAGCCCTTCAAAGGGAAGAGCATCCCTCACTCTGTGACCAATTCAGTAATTGATTTAATTAATTTGAAACTAACTATCCCTTGTTAAACTGATAATCAAGAAGCCAATTATCTGTTAACAGTCCTAAATAGAAATCAGCAGTAATCAGTGTTTTCCCTTAAAGAAATCTGGATTTTTTTTCTGATATCTCAGAGCTTTTAAAATGTATTGCAAATATGGCTATTTTCTTTAAAAAAATAACGCCCCCATATTGGAATTTCATTTTCTCTTTTGTAATAGTAAAACTGCATATTTATTTCTGAAACTCTATTTAGAATTTTAACCTTTTTTATTGGTTATGCTCTTTAAGACATAAGTCTCAGGGCATGATAGAAGGTTTATCAAGGATAAATTCTGCTCACTTTATTCACTTGCATAGCTGAAATCCCCAAGCAGCATTGCTCTGTTGCAAGTTTGGTTCGTGTACACATTTAAAAGTATTATTCTAGGAATGTTATGTATTTTATAGTATATACATTTGTATTTGTAAGAAGTCATATAAAAGTGGTTCATACCAAAGCATACCTTTTTTTTCTCCAGCCATTAATTATAAAGCATTTTATAGAACAACAAAAATGTTCCTTAAATAAAACCATTTAAATTATGATTCCTATTATGGATTTTTGTGAAACTAGATTTTTTACAGGTTTAAAAAACAAAGAAATTTTAAAAAATATGTTCATAATATATGCCCAGTCCTGTATACTTTGTGACATAAAAGTTTTGGATGACTACAGCAAGCAAGGCACTGATGTATCATGTCTTGTCTATGACTTTCTAAGTATTTAATTGAATTAGATCACTCCCCTTTATACAGTATTTTATTCCCTTTTAAAAATCTGATCTGAGTGCAGTGAATAGTTGTTTTTTACTCTAATAATGATAGTGAGTCAACAGTTTGATTATTCATGTAGTTTGAGTATTTCTGAGCTCATCCGTTAAAGAACGTGTCCTGATTTTTTTTTTTTTTAAGTACCACATGTGTATAAATGTGTTTACTTCCTTTCCGTGGAAGTTGTTTAGAAGGGCCCAAAGCAGATGGTATATTAAGGTGCTAAAATATTAAGGTCCATCTCATCCTGCATCTCCAGTTTCAATCTGAACACATTCCTGACTACTAACTCCCCAGTTTTGTTTCCAACTTCACTGTCTGCAATAAGCATAGGCCTGTAGAGCCCTAGGCAGGTGTAGCACCATTAGCAAAACCATGTAAGTTGCTAAAAACCAGGTGCTTTGAAGAACAAGAAGTAAGCAAATTGAGTGCCTAATTCTGCTGCCTTTTAACCCACTGAAGGATGAATTGTTTTCCTACATAGAGTGTTGGTGAAAAGAGTGCTTAGATGTAAAGGGTAGTAGCACAGGTAGCAAATTCGAATGCTGACAACAGGATACACAAACCCATAAGTATGTGAAGACACATACTAATCATACAATTCATCTGTAAAATCTTGGGGGTAACAACAACACATCCAGAATTTTTGGATGTAGCTTTCAGATTTATAATCTAATCCACTATTGATCAGTATTTTTACATCTATTATAACACACAATGAATTAACTAAGTGAATGGGCATGTGAACAAAATGAAGAGAGGATCTTTGTTTCTGGAGTCCACTCTTCCTGCATATCTTTACTGCCAGCAGTGAATACATCAGATGTGTTTAAGTTTTGGCTGTGCAAGAGGACGTTTATGGATGCAACGTGCTGTTCTGCACACTTAAAACCTGAGAACTAGATTCTCTCTGAGTACCATGTGCACCTCTGTTGATTTTGGAAATGTGCAATACTACAGTAATGAGCATGGTATAAGAATCTGAAATAAGAAATAGACATATGGACAGACAGATTGATTAAGGCAGATTTTGTCACTTTATGCCTAAAAATCGTTTGTGATACTTATCTTTTTTGTACACAGTGATACTAAGGTGTCAGCCCAGATAATTTCCCTTAACTTAGTAATATTTCATGGATTTACTTAAAGCTTTTACTTGCAAATGTGGAGAAGTGTGTGTGCACATTTTGCAAAAATGTACTGGTGTTAGTAAATATAAACCACTTTCATTCTATTTTGAAAAAAATTGTGAAGATATAAATTATGTTTGAACTGGACAGAGATGATTATGTGGCATGTGACTGAAAATATATATTTTTTAATAGATGATTCAGCCGCAGAGAGTTTTAATGGCAATGAGACCGTGGGACACAGTTCCAATGCTTCAGGGGGAACACACTGCAGGGAGATGGCAGAAACCAACAGTAATGGCAAAACAAATCTGGAGCAGGATGAGCAGCCTCTGAACCTGAGTGACAGTCCCCTCTCTGCTCAGCTGACTTCAGAATACAGACTAGATGATCACAGCAGTAATGGAAAGAACAAATACAAGACTCTCCTAATTTCTGACCTCAAGATGGAACGGGAGGCAAGAGAAAATGGAAGCAAGGTAAGATGCTTCCACATGCTCCAGATATGAAGTGTGTAGTTTAGAAAAGGAAAAGATTTGTGAGGCCAAACTAAAGGTTATTCCCACGTAAGCACTTAATGTTTGTTGGATCATTACTTAAATGCTATATATAGGTATGTATGCTCTGTTACACGTATATTATGCATATATACATTAAGTGTACATGGATGTACATGGGTGAATAAATATGTATAGGCATGTATATTGTGCTGACACACAGACAAAAAATGGTGCAGTTCTCCATCAGACATGAATTTTATCAATTCATTTATCGAGAAGTGTCTACTTACCCATTTGAAATATATATATATATAAATATGTATATAATGTGATACATATATATATATGTATAAATACTGAGATACATATATGTATGTATATTTATAGATGGCCATCTCATCACATGTATTATGTATCTGTAGAATTGTCATGGTTTAGCCCCAGCCAGCAACTAAGTACCTTGCAGCTGCTCACTCACTCCCCTCCCCACTCTGCTGGGGTGGCAGGGAGAATTGAAAAAAGGTAAAACCTATGGGCTGAGATAAGAACAGTGCAATAATTGAAATAAAATAAAGTATAATGCTACTACTAATAATTGTAATGAAAAAGAAGATAACAAAATGAGAAAGAGGAATAAAATCCAAGAAACACAAGTGACGAACAAAGCAATCATTCACCACCCACTGACCGATGCCCACAGCCAGTGTCTGAGCAGCAATTGGTGGCTTCTGGCCAACTCCCCCCAGTTTATACACTGGGCCTGGTGCTCTATGGTATGGAATAACCCTTAGGCCAGTCTGGGTCAGCTGTCCTGGTCATGCTCCCTCTCGGCTTCTTGTGCACCTGCTCCCTGGCAGAGCCTGGGAAACTGAAAAGTCCTTGACTTAGGGTAAGCACTGCTTAGTATCAACTAAAACATCAGTGTGTTATCAGTATTATTCTCATATTTAATCCAAAACATAGCATTGTACCAGCTACTAGGAAGAAAATGAACTCATTCTGAGCCAAAACCAGGACAAGAGTGAATCCATATGAATGTTAAGCGTTTATACCCAAGAAAATTACTACACGTGAATTATTAACATCTGAAAGGAGCTGACTTTTCCTTTATTATTTTGTTATGCAGGCACCTAACCTGAATTAAAACTGACAAGTTTGCTTTAAGAAGCTGGAATTTCCTGAGGGCTTTTCTCTCTAGTTTCTATTATGTGGGTAAGGGGAAGCAAGGGTGGTTATTTTGTAGATAAAGACAGATCCTATAGATTAGGTTCATTAGCTTTCTAGGAAGGTGTTTGTCATGAGGACCTACTGTAAGGGAGGGTGAAGAAATGGCCTGTGTCATAGAATTCAGCCACTGATCTTACTGGTGACAAGTTCCTGTTTTTTATCTGATAAACAACTGGCTTACCACTTTTACAGCAGCAATAATAGGATGTTAGTTGTGGATCCAAGTACTATTAATACTAGCCATTAGCTTTCAGTAGCCTGACAACATAGATATACTTTGAATCGGCACATCTTTTCACAGGACTTTGAAAGAGGAGTGTTATGGAAAATCACTTTTTCTAGGCATACCTAGAAAGGGATTGTACGTGACTGATGTCTAGAGAACATTTGTTTATGCTAAAGTTTTACCCTCTGTCTTCATTGCCTGTGGAGTAAAAATAAAAACTTGAAATGTGTTTGTTACTTAAGTGTCTGAGTTTTGGTGGGTAGAAGAAAGGGAGACTAAATGGGAGATCGTTAATCTTTCTTGTGGCCATTCCAATTTAGCAAATCATGTATCCCAAACCTTCTCCATAAAATCTTCATGGAAAACTGTCTATCTGCATGGAATACTTTTTTTTCTTACAAATTTTTATATTGTGGAAAATATTCTGACTATCTGTAGTCTCAGTGTGTGTATACACTCCAATGCTGGATTTACTCAGTCCTTTCACTGTTGCACAGTGAGTACCAAATTGGCTAATATGGATGGTATCTTCATTTGCTTCAGGGAACATTGTTCCAATGAAGCTCGTCACCCAAATATTGGCAGACACACAGGCCCTTTTGCCTGAGATAGGTTGTTGCTTCTGCCATCACTCTTGCAAATACACAAATAAGCTTGGCAAAGAAAGGAGGAGTCTTAATGTGGAACTCATTTGTAGCTAAGACAAGAACATAGCTTGAATTTCCAATTTCGGTCAGTTCCAACTAAGATGCAAAAAATGTATCAAAAAGTGTTAAAAATCTGTTTGTAATGAATTGAGATGACAATCAAAGCCATCTCATTCTTTGTTAATCTACAACTTTTAAGACACCAGAACCATCCCCCACATTGATACATTCTTTCACACTCACTGTCATCCTACCCACTCTATACTGCCAATAATATGCAGATTTGTCTCCCCGTTTTGTCCTAGTGAAACTCATGTTGATGTTCACAGTTCATTTAAGTATATGATTTATTAGGTATGCAATAAAGATTATTAAATATGGAGTAAATACTTCAGAAAGAATGCAGTCCTGGGATAAGCAAAAAATTTTCAGAGATCTGTAAGTTGAGTATAGAGTAAAAGAATATTTTTTGGCCAATTTAGTGTTTTACAGATGAATTCTACTCTTATTTTTTAAATCTAAAAAAAGTTGTAAGATACTTTTGTAAGGGTTAAAACCCATCAATGTATTAGAATAGAATGTGACTGTACAACATCTCAGAATTTAATATGCATATATATATACAGTCATATAAATAATTACTACTGTTTTACCTTAAATGGTATCTTACATACTGAACAGTCAAAGAATATTTTACAACTAGCCTGGACTCTAATTCTCTGCAAAAGAAGGAAAGAAAATAAAGAACATATAAGGTTAACAGAGTGCTACTGTTAACTAGGAGCCATATCTCACATGTCCTTTTTACCTAGAATACACCAAGTATGTGGGATGTTTTTTGAAGTCTCCTGGAAACTGTCCCAGTGCTCTCTCAACCATTCAGTCATACAGTTACCAGAGATGATTGGACCTGAATAATGGCATCACTGGTAGTGATGGGTAAGCAAATGTGTTTAGTGCAACCTCTTGCCTTGGTTTTGGCTAAGGACAGGGTTAATTTTTTGCAGTAGCTGCAAAGGGGTGGTGCCTGGAGCTGTGTGGGAGTGGCCAAGACCATAATATTATTCCATACCATCTCATGTCCTTTTCCAGGGGTAGGGACTCTCTCTCTTGCTTCCAAGAAGTAGAGTGTTCCTTTTTTGGTGGAGAAAGTGTGGTGGGCAGAGGGAAGCTGCCCACTATTATTTCGTTGTCCTGGGCTTGGTCAGCGTTTTGCATGTAAATCACCCTCTCCTTGTACACTTTTGTTATTAGTATTGTTGTTGTTACTGTTCATTTTTCTTATCTCATTGCTGTTTCCAGTAATTGTTCTTATCTCAACCCGTGATCTCTGCCTTTTGTGCCTCCCATTTAGGAGGGGAGGGAAGTGATTCCTTGTCTTTTTAGTGGGAGTACTAAATTGGGGAATACTGTTCCTAAACTATGATGCCTCTAATAATGTTTTCATGAGAAAAATAATCTGCAGCATTCATTAGATATAAAATTTATATGCCACTTCTTATAATGTAGTATTCCTATGGTATCTTTATTTGGCAAAGAATTGAGAAAAGTTATATGAGAAGTTGGTGAAGAAAATATCTGATTTCTAAAAGAAGGGAAATATATTTCAATTATTGGGCTAGAATTGGATGAAGAAGTACATTATGCTTCCTCCAACTTCTAAAATGACCTATTTAGCCTGTACAAGATGTTAATTTTTTGGGATAGCCAGGACTCTGTGAAACTCAGAGGCAAAGGGATGGAGCCAGGAAGATCTCTTGGCTGACGTTCTGATAGATAATTTTGCATGTGCTGCAGAAATATGATCAGGAAAAGTTGATAGAAAAATGGTAGTTTTTCTATCATATTTTCTTTGTAAATTTGACAGCTAATAGTCAAATGTTTTTTGAAAATGGCTACTCCTTTGTGGAAGTTCAATTTTTGGAATATTTATGTTGTCCATACCTATTTGAGCTGTAGGAGAACTTTGCTACGTAATGGCCTTATTTTGCAAGAGTCATGGATGTCAAAACAGGGATACTTCACATTTTTCTAAAAGCAGGCCTCTCTAATGTACACAGAAGAGGTAATTAGTGGTTTGTAAGAAATGTAGGGTTTGGGGTTTTTTTATAATAAATCAAGGGGGGGTTGCCTGAAAAGAATAGGATAAATAACTGGGGATTAGATAACCCTGTGAACAAATTTTAATTCAACTTTTTAAACTACTAGGGTATATTATTTAACACTTCAGAATATGACTTGCAAATGTTTTACCATTCACTGAAAAAATGTTGCGCAAGGATGAACATGGGTTTTCATAGCGTTAAATACATATATGTAAGCATGTATATGTATGTATATACACTTTATATATGTGCTTTTTTTGAGCTTATATTAGGGAACAGAACCTCCAGTAAGACTTAGGTGTTCACAGCAGTAGAGTTTTCTACAACCATTTAGGACTAAACTGAAGTCTGTGAAATTTTGCATAGCTGCAAAAATCTATACATAAATTTACCTTAACTGGGCTGGGTCTTTGTAGTACAAAGGACTTAGAAAGTCTTCATGGGCAAATGCTCTGCAAATGCAGTTCTATGAATTCAGTTAAGTGCATATCTAAATTATTTTAGATCATTATATGCTTACTTATGTGTGAGCCTGCTGGATTTCTGTATGAAGTCTCTGTAGCACTGAGATTTTTTTATTGCTGTTTCTTTTGTTATTGCTACTTCCTGGACCTTATATTTTATTTTGAAAAGTCATGATATAGCTTTATCTTTTCTTCATTATTTATTTCATTAAATATAGCAAGCCTACTCCTTTTAAATGATATTGTCTCTTCTGCATTTGGATAACAAGGTCATTGTGATACCATATGGGAAAACAGGCTTTTGAGCTAACCAGTCATATCTACATTGTGCCGTGTATTTTACCTTGATTAATAAATAGTTCATTATGTCTGTATTGCAAGGGATGCTCCTATTATGCAACAACTTCTCTTTGGAATTTCCCAGATAGAAACACATGCTACTGATCATAAATGCCTAGGAGATGCATTAAAATAAGGTAACAAGGACTACACACATGTGCCCATTTTGTCTGGATACCTACTAATTGCAAACAGTTGGTTTTATTTCTTTCTACCAGAAAAAAATTCTGATAGAAAAGTTGGACAGCTGGAGTCCCTCTGAAGGGACTCAGAGGAACTAAGTCTAAGTTAATATGCATCATGCTTAGCTCAAGTGTGTAATTGGTTACTTGCAGAATGGCACAAGGTAAAAAATTTTTACTCTAAATCTGAGAAGAAAGTCACGGTTTTATAGAAGAGAACAGTGAATAATGATTGCTGCATACCATGACCTTTAATTATAATACTGAATTCTAATGTGTGTGCCATTATAGTTACAGTTGTTCACAACAAGGCAGAGCTTTCATGTAGAGTAAAAGGAAAATCTTTCTATCCTTCCTTTAATGCTGGACTTTTGAAGTGTTTCTTCTGCCTGATGTAAAGAACAGTATTACTGTCATGGGCCGCTGCCAGGGGCTGTTTGCTTCCAACAATTGCAGCTTCAAACCAGTGTTGTAACAGATGTATCTACACTGTGGCAGGTTAACCTGGCACACTGTCTACTTTTAAGACAGGTTCTAAGAAGGTATTTAAAGGCTGTAACCTTGCATGGGATCTGAAACCCAGAGCATATGTGAGGTCCTGGGTGAAGAGTCATTTGAAGTTCCTTCATGATACTCTAGTTAAAACTTTAGTCATCTTCAGTGGTTAGTGCAACTGTAGAGTCTTGTAATATCTGCTCTACTGGAGATCATTGTTACTAAAGGAAACCAGGCCCAACCATCCCAGCAGCCTTACCTAAATATACAAATATACAGGTAAGCCTGTTGTCATATGCTGGTGCATCATGAACCTGGTTTCCAAAAGTGTACATGAATTTAGCCACAGATGGACACCATCTCTGAGGAGTAAGGTAGAGTTTCTATGTGTTTCTTTCTCACTCTCTCTAAAAGATATGATTGTGTCTTAGTAAAAAGTGGAATGTCATTCCTTATATCCAGTGAAGATCATCACATCTGAAGTGTTTCTGAGACATGTCTAGCCTGTATTTCTGTCTGCAGGTTTCCTTGGGGAAGTGGTGATGGTCAGAATATAAGGGAGCATTTGGCTTTTTCTAAAACAAGTGAAGTCCTCAGGAGTTACAGTGGGCTTTTATGGAGACAGTTAGTAGCTTATTGAGCAACTTAGGAAGTAATTTATTTAAATGTTTTCTTAATGAAATGTGAAACAAGTGTGCACCTACTTGAAGCAAGAGTTAAAATGCAGGCTTTGGGAATTTGGCATGTTGAAGAACAGTGTTGGAGGTGTTGGTTTGTTTGTTTATTAATTTTTTTATTTGTTCTCTTTTTTTTTTATAATTCAAACATTTTTTCTTTCATCATCATTGATTATTTATAGTCAAGTGGAATAGATAGGTTTCATCTGAATGGGAGCATTGTCATATGGTGCTTATATGATCTAGCTAGCTCTAAGCAGGAAGGAAGGTGGAAAGAGTAAGATAGAAGGATCTTGTCCTTTTGAGGATACCATTAAATGCTGCATGTTGGCTTTTTTGTACAAATAGCCTTTTGCCCATCTAGTTTATTTTGCTAAATGCCCAAGTTTAAATAATGAATCTGAATTGAAAGTTAAACCTTTCAGAAACGAGCTTTTGACTCCAACTCATCCGCTTCTGAGAGCTTTTCACCATCTCCCTTGCTTGAAGCTGGATCTCACTACCTAGATATGGCATAAGAGGAAATTATGTTTTTTGGTTTTGTTTTGGTTTTGGTTGGTTGTTATATTTTATTTCATTTCCATGGTCAGATAGAAATTGATTGTTAAAGCAATGCTATATTTTACTGACTATTGTTTTGTTAATGCAAATATCTTAAAAATCTACAGTCCAGGGATTTGACAGCTTTATTTTATGACTTAATTGTTAGGAGCAGGAAAAGGCTTAGCATGAAATACCGTTTGCCACTGTAATGAATAACTTATGAGCAGGGACACAAAGTCTAGTACAGGTATAGGCAGGACATGTTACAACAAGGAACAAGATTTTGACCAAACAACAACGGGGGAGGGTGGAGCAGAATGCAAAGTCAGCATTATACACGTTCTGTGGAGCAACAAGATACCAGCACAGACTGAGTCTGCAGCTAAGGGTCCAGTCTGCTCTCAGCATTACAGCACTGAGGAGAGAATGGTGGCATCTTCCAACCATGACTTAATTGTTGTTTCCTGATGGATCCATCATTGCTGCTCTACACTAAATCTTTGGAAACGGTTTGTACTGAGGATTAAAAGTAAAAATTATAGAAGAATTGAAGTGAGGGTGAAATCCAACTCTGTTGCCATCATGTGTAGGTGATACAAAGCTACAACATCTTTAAGCTTGTATCTCACATCTTTGGTGTGGGAAGACAGGCTCAAATGTTGTTTTGAAGTATGCATCTTGTCCACTATACTCAGGTTTGTGCAGAGGTAACAGCCATGACACTGTTTTTCATAACTTCTTGGGTGATAGATATACCACAAAAAGGAGGCAGGCCTATTCTCTTCTTCTGTGCATGGAGAACATTAATAAAAGAAGAACAAAAAGTGGGTGAAAGCAGTTTTGTGACCTAATTTTTTTCTACCCACTTACCTACAAACTAGGCTATTTTCTGTTTCCCTATGAAACCCTACTTCATACATAGGATTTTTATAGGTTGCTCCTATTGTAAAGACTGAGTCCTTTAGCTTTACCACTTTATCAGACACCTTGATTTTACTCTTTCCTACTTTTAGAAAATGAGAAAGCTGAGAAAATCACAATTTTCTGTTTCCAAAATTCAGTTTATTTGTTGTTTGGAGAAAGCAGTGTGGTTCTATGAAGAAAAAAAGTCTTTCTTGTTTTTTGCTGCTTTTGTAAGGTAGTTGCAATAGGCCACTGAGAAGCTTTTTGGTACCAAAAACAAAATTGATGTTAGTTTAAGGATTTAATAAGCACTGTTTAAGTACTATGGTTTTATAGAGCACTGTGTTTTCCAGACGTGAATCTTCTGATAAATGGCTAAATAGAACATTATTTTGAAGAGAGACAACTACAGATGCATGAAAAAAATCAGTGCTGTATTTGCCAGGAAATATGGATGCTCTAGCATTCTCTAACAGTGACATTCATCGAAGTCCTTTGTCTATCATAACAGTTTTATGTCTAATTCTTCCCATTGGAAGTACATTTAGTAGCAGGTTTTCATGTTCAATGAAAGCTCTTGAAAGTGAAATTGGTTTCCTGCAGGGTATCCATTCCAATGATGTAACTCCAGATCAATTAAACTGAAGTTGATGGTGCTACTCTAGATTTACATATCTGTAATGGAGAATACAATCTGGCTCAACATGTGTATGAGATCCCAGTTAATGTAGTGAAAGAGAATAAGTTTTTATTTGACCTTTTATAAATGTTCTCAGAAGTTTTTTTTAAAGGAAAAAGTGCAAGGTGGTCAAATATCAGACAGTGGTGCTGTTGATTCCAGATTGCATATGTGTTACTTATAGATCCAACTGTCTATCCTCATTTACACTCATGTTTGGAGTCTTTGGTCCCTCATATTGAAAAAGAAGCATTTGCACATGGAGGGGATGCAGGACTTTGTCCAACCTGGTTTTAATGGCTGGACATCTGTTCGGACAAGAGACAAAGCTATCAAGGACCTCTGAAGTCAGTGAGGTAAGGTATGAAATTACTACTTCCCTCCCCATTTACAGCTAAGAATGTTTTATAATTCATCAGCCTGGGAACCTATGTCTGTACCACTCAGGCAAATTCCTGTTTGGTTCAACCTAGTTTTGTTCCTGACACGCAGCTTAAAGGCTGAGCCTTGTTGCAGTCCCTAAATCAAGCTTTTGTGTTTTGTTTAGTTGTGCCTTTTTTTTTTTCTCATTAGGAAGGAAATTAAATTTGTGTTGAAGTCCTACCATGTCAAATGATTTGCTGCAGCTTTTTCTTCTCCTTCTGTTATCAAATACACAGCTCCTCTTCGAACTAGAAAAAGAAGAGGAGAAGAAATCTTGGTCTTGGAAAATTAAATACTATTTGATGGTAAATTGAGCAAAATATAATGGGGTAGCAATAATTGCTACCTACTGTGATTGTGTTTAGTCTTAATGTTATTTACAGTTTTAATGAACTGTCATTTTTTTTATTTTTCAGATGCAGAGGTTGAAGAGCTGATCCTTAAAACTAATCTGTGATAAATAACTTGATAATTGGCCACTTTCTGCACACATTACACTCCTGCAAGACTACGTTGTTATTCAAGAAGTTGATAATCACGAATGTTACTCCTAATTGTTTCTTTCTGGTATTGAATTCTTTTCTATATGCCAAGTCAACTTCAGCAGAAAGGGAGGAAAGAAGTCCAGGATTTTTTTCTTTAATCAGTTTTATAACAACATATTGATGAGGTTTTAAAATAAATATAATTTTTATTAGTGGTCTTACACGCATCTCTCTTTCTAATCTTGTTTTTTGTTGAATGAATGCCAGTAGTCAAATGTCTTGCTGAATGTTTGATACACCTTCAAACTGTGCTTTTGTGTGCTCTCCCTAGCAATTGCTGAGAATAATTACTTACACTAAAACACTGAATGTTTTTTTTGGATACTTACTTATTCATGTAACTGGATTTGCTATTTGATGTGAGAGAAGTGAGCAGGTCAATTTTTTAATAGAGAAAAGAGGGAAAGAGAAGTAGAATTCAACTTTAAAACTATTTAACTATTTTGTTCTCTATCATCTTTCTTTTGTTGCTAGCCTTTTAATCCTCCTTTTCCTGCTTCATCTTTTTCTGGTAATTCTCCTCTGTTCTCCATTTGCTTCCAAAGACTCCTAGGAAGATCTATCTGAAATTTTGGTTTTTTTTAGGAACAAAGTAGTAGATGTAGGTAATAGTATTACTTACCAGCAAATAGGACTGTGATGGATCACTTCAATTACTGAATGTAATCCTCTGTAGATGGGAACCTAGGTAATACACATTTACTCCAGGAGGATGTGCAACAGTTCAGCTCACAATGTCAATGAAGTTCTGATTAATAACCTTCAGACTTATAGAAAACAACAATATTGCAGATGTAATATGCCACTGGAAAACAGTGAGTTACTGGAATCGTCACTGATGTCCTAGATCCCTACAACAACAAAGGATTTGCTAGGTGGATTTCCCAGATGGTCTCTAACAGTATCTTATTCCCTGCAGAATGACAAGTAAAAAAGAACAACTGCCAATAATCCTTATCAGTCTACTTGAGATTTTGTCTGCCATATGTTTCATCAAACATGCTTCTTTTAATTTTGTCTCTAACAGTGACTGATTTTGAATACTTCAAAGAAACAATTTAAAAAAACAGCATCCACATTAGTTATTGAGATAGGGAGGGGATTGGTGGTGTATGTAGGCATTGAGAGCTGTGAAATGTGTGTTATCTTTATTAAACACAGTCAAAAGACAGAAAACAAATAATTTTGCAAAATGCATGGTAACAAATGAGCCACTCACTGTTACAAATATTATAGAACAGTATTCTTGCACAATCAATAAAAGGTCCTGGAAACTAGTATTTGAAAACTGTGTAAAGAGTCAACAGTTGTATTTCACTGGGAACTGATGAAACAGTATGAAAACACAAGCACATATGAAAACATATAGCCAGAGGTAGGGGTCTGTTACTGGTATGAGTTTTCATTTCACCCATGTGAGTGTGGCATATCATGAAACATTTTAATACTGGATGAATTCCATATGCATCTCTAGAGTTTTCTCTAAGCTACTGCTTCTTGGAGCTCACAGTGGTTCTATGAAATACTGCAGTTGTTTCTTGGATCTTGGCATGGTACAACTAAATATTTCTCATATAGATGATGTTTCTCATCAGCTGCTTTGGTCAGACTGTCATTCTCAGTGTCCCTTCACACCTATTCAGTTTGTGTTTTCTAAGTCTTCTCATCATGATTATACCATGAGCTACCCCCAGATCTGATGGGAAATGATATATGTTGTTATCTTCATATACATACATAGATGCCAACACACACACACTTTATACATGCATATATATATATATATTTATGTTTTTTCCCCCTTATCTGATGAGAACAGTCATCCAATGGCCATGACCCAAAGTTGATGGAATCCTACAGATGAATCAGGAGCATACAAAGAGCTTATATCTCTTGTTAAGGCACCTGCAGTGATACAAATTTAACATTTGTATACAGGTGCTCTAGCAGACAAGAGTGTGCGATTGTCTTTCATGTGTGTTTTAATTAAAATTGGGATGATATCTCATATCTTGCTTCTGACTCCATTTTATACTTGGGTAGAGGTCATGAAGTAATGTTTTTCCTCCTCTTGTGTTTCCCATGGCATTTGGGAATTGTCTGACTCTACCAGGAAGATGCCTTGCAGAACTATTCAGAATTTCTTCCCTGTACCTTCTGACATTGAGATCCTCAGCTGCACCATCTCAGGATGGATAAAAGAATCTGCATGAGAAACAGGGAAAGGTGAGTTGATTTCCTTAGGGATTACCAGGAATGGCCCCATTATGGTCTGTCCACAGTCCACAACATTATAGTGTGAACTCTGTATTAGCTCTCAAAAGGACTCATGGATATTCTTTGGCCCTTTTTTACTTAATCAGTGATATGTGGCTTTTCAGACCACCTCTGAAAGTATGTATCTCTGTCTCACTTCACACAGTTAGTCATATGCTCTTAAAAAATCTTTTGCAGATGGAACCCCGTGGGACTGGACCTGTTTCAAAAACTGTATTAAATTACTAAAATAAAAGTTTTTTAAATACCTGTTTCCCCAAGTGTGTTGCTTAGCAGGAAAAGCTGTGTTTGGAGGAAAAGAAGTCAGATGAGTCTGGGGCCTGTGTGACACCTCATACCCTCTTGGCTCAACTGAGAGAGGGAGGCATGAAGGAATGACATACAGGCATCTTTTGGAATATGCTGCTTGTGTCAATTGTGCCTTAAAAATGATTTCTCACAAGACTGATGTTTCTGTGTGGTTCATTAGATCCTTTTTAAAATCCACTGATGTACATAATCATGCAATTAAGTGTCCACCCTGCCTTCAAGAAACACATAATATACAGGTTTATGTAATACTGGAAAAAGATATTGGAAGTCATAGTGGATCTCAATGAGTGACAAAACACTGAGGAGCTGAAAAATTTGCTACATAAAGAGGGAGTTACATTGTTAGAGATAAAGCCATGATAATTTCATGACAAATCTCAGTGGTTTTTACCAATTAATAGGTTGTCATCTTTTTAGAAGGCAAAGTTATTAAAAGACTCAGCAGATGAAACTTTTTTTTTTAAGTTTAGGTTGGAATTGAGGTAAAACATTTTTACAATAATTGTAACCAACCATAAGTATGAAAGTAGTTAATTATTATGTGGCATGATTGTGTTATTTAGGAAAGTGGTGACAACTGTACACTCCTGTTCAAGAGTTAACAGGTCATGTTCCGTGGTGCAGGCATTATCTTCTGAGCTTAAAGTCTATGAATCTGTAGAAGTGTTTTGAATGCTTAAATAGCCAAAAAGGCTTTTAGCCTCTCAGACTGCCTGTTCCTTGGCCTAAGCATTTGAGAAACCTGGCCTAAATGTCTGTATTTCATAGTCTTCAGTACTTAGCCCTGCATACATCTGGTAAAATCCAGGACAGAATATTTATTTTTACTGCACTCATAAGCCAATTCAAGATCATTGTATTTAGTATAAGAAGTAAGAAGTTTTTAAGATTATCTCTAAACTCTGTGGAGATAATTTATCTTCCTTATTCTTCCTTTTTTTTTTTTAATAGAAAATTGTCAGGGAGTGTGCTGGCTTGCTTTTAGCCTGTTTCTCCATTTCTATGTTTAGATTTTGATTTTATTTGTTTTTTTTAATATTTAATGCTACAATGTTTACAATACGTAGACCTTATACCTAGAGCTGTTTATGTCAAATATCAAATTAAAAAAAAATAGACTGTATATGAGTCTCCTGTTGACTGTGACACAGTTACTTTTACTTGAGTTTTGCTGTCCATGTGAGGTAGGCAGTGTCAGTAGTGGCAGGATCTTCAAAACTTTTGCTCCATCTTTTACTATTTTTTCTAGTTGAAAGTTATGTCCTTTAACTGTATATGATACTACACTGTTACTTTTTACATTTGTCATTTAACGTCTATAATTTATATAGCTAATAAAAGTTTAAGAATATACTGTTTCTAATAAGAAAATTTTGCATAATAACTTTATTCAACATGAATAAGTTGTTTATACCTTCACCAATATTTTAATTACCAGAGGTTTCTGTATCTTAATTCTTTGGATTTACATAGCACGTTTGGGAGTCTGAAAACATCAATAAAAATATATCAGTTTAACATTGGATTGGTCCTGTGAGGCAAATGTGTTCTATCACTGTCTACTGATTAGTAAATGCAAGCATGACATAATTCATTGACTTTCCCAAAGCAAATCAATCTGTAGGAAAGCTGGAGAAGTCATTTGTTTCCTGGGTGTTATAGCTGAACATAAATCAAAGTACAAATCCCTATCTCCAGATATTACTGTTCAGCTGGGGTAAAGAGGCTGAGTCAACTTCAATTGAATAGCCATTAGAAAGTTTCCTCTGGTTTTATTAGCATAGTTAAAATTCAAAACAGTTTCTAAAATGTTTGTTTTCATTTGTGCTTTGCTGGAACCTTGAGGAATAAAATTTCACTGATTGTCTTGATAAATCTGTCCAGGCCTCATCATGAAAACATGTATATGTATGCACAAGAGAGCCTATGGACTATACTCTTAATATATGTGTGTGTAAACCTTAATTGCTTTAAAGTTAGATGCTTTCCTTAGATTCAGTCATATAGCTTCCCTGCATAGTCTATTGACATAATACAGAACTTAGAGACTGTAGCAGTTCATCCTGGTTTTAGATAGCAGAATGGGATTCAGTTGTATAGGGATGAGCATTTGGCACCCTTATGGGGACACCAGGGTATTTGTGCCCAGCATAAACCTCTCTGGAAGGATGTGCCTCTCACGCTGGCCTTATGTGAGATTTGCTGGTATTATACAGTGTTCCTATTCCATCCTAATATAGCAATGGGGCTCAGTTGCCTTTCATGTAGTCCTCTGGTTCTATTTAAGGCTGTCTTGCACATCCACATGGGCTCTTCTCTTAACAGTCGAATAAGTTTGGAGTACTTTGGTACAACTTGCAGTTAATTCCACCTGTATTGATGATGTAGTTTCTTTTATATTCTTGAGGATAGCAGATGAACATTTAGCCTCTGAACTTCTCTAAATGTGTCTCAGAACAGGATTCTGGCCTTGCAGAGTTGAAATGGATACAGCCATTAATTTGCTGATTGAATCATTGATTGAAGTAGGCACTGAGTATGTTGCCAAAAGTGAGTGAACTGCAGGATGATGAGACTGTAAAAGTGTTAGAATAATTGTCTGTAACTACTTAGCAGTTGGGGTTTTTCTAGCTTTTTAATTACGACAAAAAAAGTCAAAATCAAAACAATAGTTCAAATTGCCCAATCACTGGACTTTAAATCTAGGTTTTCAATTTATGTACAAAATATGAGTATGCATACTTCCTCCTTAGAATGCAATCTTTTTTTCACAATTCTGCTATATATGGCTTGCTTGGCTGAGTGCTCTCCCAGTTGTTATATTTATGTCCTACTTAATAGACCTGTGTACTTTCCATGTGTTTCTGGCAAGTGGTTTTGACAGTGTGCCTTTATAAACATGCCTTTAAATTACAAACTCCCTTTCCAGCAGCCTATTTCCTAAAACTCATGTGCTTTACCCATCAAAGCCATATAACTAAGGTGGACACCAACAGATCCCACAGTAGCTTACACATACTACTTACTGGTGTTATAGCAGCTGGGCATAATGTATGTTTACAATTCACTGGTTTTTGGGCAAGTGTTGACTGAAACATGTAACAGAAAACATAAAAAGGGTTAAAAATTAATAGCTTTCTTACTTTAAATAGTAAGGAATATACAGAGCTGAGGGCCAAAATGAACATCTGCTAACGCGTTACCTCTCTCAGTGGTCTGCAAAGTCCTTCAACTGCAGATCAGAGACTGGCTTTGTAATAGTCTCCCTCTTCTTTCCTTCTTCTTTGAAATGGCATTGTCACCAGGGCATGACATTTCCACTGCCATGCAGCCATTTTAGGCTCTCACTTCGTCTGTCTGTTCCTCCTAATTGGCATGAATGATATTTTATTACCTTCCATCTCCTGTGCTGTTGTGAACTATTCCTCAATCAGCCTTAGAAGTTAATCCAAGTCAACTGTGTTGTGATCTGTTACGTAATTACTTATTGAGATAGTGATGCTCGAAAAGTGGATCCACTCTGTGTGGTGATCTTCTCTTTATACAGGATTGTCCCAACAGATAACTTTCAGTATCTCTTCTTACACCTCTGCCAGAAGCAGAAGTTTCCCATGTCGCCTCTGCTAAAATTTATGAAAGCAAAAGCCAATAGAAGAGTCAGAAAATCTGCCCATTAAATCCAGTTCATGATCTGAGTTTTACCTTAACACTGCCTTAGTTCAGTGACATTTTCTTGTCATTGTTCATTTCAGAAAAAAAAAAGACTCGGAAAGACAATTTATTGCCTAGAACAAGTGATGTCATTGGCAAGAATAGAAGACATTTCCTATTTGGTCTTTGGAGCATGCATTACAGGTCATTGCTTTAAATCTGATAAAGTATCAAAGGGAGGAAAAATTCTGAAACAGTGGATAAAAAACTGTATAAGGTTATGGAGACTTGATGTAGCAAATGGCAGGGCAGGGCTGCTGTCAATAGCTGGTCATACTGCCAGCCTAGTGACCAGCAGACGAGCAGGATGGGTGTGCAGGTCCCAGCTCAGTGCAGGAGGGGCAGGCAGTAAGCCAGGAGCAGCCTGGGATGCCACTGTCCCCCACTCACCCACAGCATAGTTCAGCTTCTGTGGGGCTCCTGGGAAGGGGCCTGAAGGCAGAGGTCCCAGGAGAGGTGGCCAGAAAAAATAAGGCCTGATAGCCCACTCAGGGGCCTGATGAGGGTATGGATTAATGACGGAAATTGTGAGAGGGTTTTAAGTGGCCCTGGTACAAAACGAGATGCTAGCTTCCTATCTCACATGAGAGGACTTGTATTAGCTCTGCAAGGGCAAATTTCCATGGGCTGTGCTCAGGCTACAGCCAGCTATCTGACACGGTAATGCAGAATCCAAGATATGGGAAAGCAAAAGGACAGGATTTAATTTCAAAAATTAATAGGCCTCACTAATCCTACCCTAAGCCTTTCATCCTTTAAGAGGAAAAAAACAAACATCTTACCTTGAATTAGTTAATTAAGGGCAATATGGTTTTCAGTGATCAGATCAAGTGAAGGACCAAGCATTTTTGGTGCGCAAAGTTGACGCATATAAAGAGTGTTTCCATAGCTCCAGTTATTTGAAGCCTGTGAAACATGACCTCTGCAAAATGTAAGGCACAGAAAGTCTTAAGTTTTGTCCCATGATAGGTTGTTTCCCTTACTTTTAGAAGGCTGAATGGTAAATAGTAAAAATGTTTGCTTTCAGCTTATAAATGTGGGTTTTTCAGTTTTAAAAAAAGTTGGGAATGTCCCAATACGCATATAGAGTTTTGATTAGGCACATGATGCATAATTTATTAGCAATTAAAAACTACTGGATGGTCCATTTATCACCCGTAATGTCTTAGAACAGGGCCTTGGAAGGCAGTACATTAAAAGAAATATGGCTGTGCACAGACATACCTCTTCTTACATTAGTTAGCCTCTCACAGGTTTATTAAATAAAAGCAGCTGCTTGGAAAGTTGAATCTTTTACAGAACATCACCTTACACAAACATTTTCATGAAAGTTATTTCATGCCTTTAAGAGATTTTGTATAGTCATCACTTTATATTCTTGCCTTCAGTCAATCTATGAGGTTAAATTATATTAAATAAATTAAAAAAATATTATCTCTCAGACTTATCCAGTATTGTGAACTACTTAATAATGCCACTTGTACCTATATCCAGAAAAATAATAGTATCTTATAGTATATAGTGCCATGGAAGTTGCTAATAAATATGGGATTCTTCTCTGTATGGATACACCCACACACCACTTTGAAATTCATTCTACCTAGAGGAGTAATTTATAAGATATTTGTTAGATCTTTTCAAAATATGACTTTCCATAAAACTACATTTAGCTGCAAAGTGTTATGTAGAGATTTTATGCCAGACTGTTTCTGTTTTACTTATGTCCAAGGTAAGAAATCTTTTTTAAAATCTTGGTTACAAGGAAAGTTTTATACAGAAAAAGTACTGTTTCACTATCCATATGGTTTATTCTATAAATGTGAAAAGGTGCTGTCTTTTTTTGTCTTGATTTTGTTTCCCAAGGAGGTGTTTTATGCTGTCAGTTTTTCTGTCCCTGCATAACATTTGAAATATTGATCAATTTCAATATAATTCCATAGGATAGGAATCTTGACAATGTTGATTTGCTCTGAGCCGTGAAAATCTGTATTTGACTCAAGTAGAAAAATTCAGGTTACTGCCTTCATGAGGGACTTGGATTTTTGAGAGGCAGAAACTCTTTGGGAAATGAGTGCTCTCCCAGCCTTCAACAAGCTACAAACTCTAGTCCTGTAAGAAGTGAGAGAGATGTGGAGTGAAATGGAGAAGGCATGCTGCTGAGGACTTTGGGATCTAGGACATATATCATTAGGATGTCAAGTTTTTTCAGTCCTACTTTTTGAAGATAAACTGATTTAAATATACTGGATATCTCTGTGTAGTAATCACTGAGCAGATATCAAAGCTACTCCTTCACAGGACTCGTAGAGGTGAGCTGTGACTGCCAGCATGAGTCATGTCTCTGTATTTTGTTTGTTGCATGTGGCATTGTTGAAAACATTTGCTGCATAGAAAAATTCGATAACTTGAACCCATATCATTGCATTCATTTAAAAACAGTAATACTGGAGTTGCAAAATTTCTTGACAAAACTGAAGAGAAAGAGAATTGCCAGAGAAAACCAATTTCTTGCATTGCTTGTGTGCTGTTACTTTTTAATAACAGAAAATCAAGCTATTAGCATACTATGCCACATGTGAACATATCATTATGTTCAAATAGAGTCATACAATAGGTGTTGTATGCCCAGGGTCTACAAAAGGAAATCCTGTTTTATTTACTTTGTTGATTAGAAGATTGACAGACAGTTTAGCCAGTTGTAGTGGAAAGAAAAATATACAAAGTAATATTACAGATGTTGCCAGACAAGTAAATGTTGTTGGTTTATAAATTCTGGTATTGCAAATCTTGATTGTGTATATACCTTTAAAAATTGTGCTGGTTTCCGGAAACCTTCCATCTGGGGACCATTTTCTGAGTCATAATATTGTCTTTTGGATTTTAGAATATCTGCCTGTAATCCTTTAGCTACAAAATAAACAGACTCCCCACAAAATCTTTCTGGTGAGCTGAGTCACAATTTCATTGAAAAATCTTACATTTAGAGACTCGTGACTCCTAATGTCCAGTACAAGCACCTATCTAGATAACCAGCTGAGATGCTTTTTAGATGCATGTCAGGGGATCTCAGAAACTTTTGTGCAAAAATCAGTAGGACAAGAAGAGTAGATGAGTGTGTTTTGTTTTGTGCAGCTGTCTTAAATCCGTGGAATTTAGACTGTACCATAACCCTTAGCACATGCATTGTTGACTTAGTTGATCCTAAGGAACCAGTAAAGATCTTGAGATAAAAACTTTTGATGTTTTCTGGGTGCATGGCTCACAGTGCAAATCCTGGCAGTTAAACCAGACTCAGGTGTATGGGTGCTTTTTTGACCCCACATGGCCTTCTGCTCTGTCTAATCAACTCTGAGATGTCTCTGATGCAGCTCACTAGGCAGAAAGCAAATTTCATGCAGAGAAGTTCAGAGAGCTGCAGGGATACCAATGCCAGCTGATCATGCTGGATGCATGCAGCAGGTCTGGCACACTAAGGGAAAGACTTGAACAGATAGTGAATATGCAGAAGAGCCATTCTACTTATTAATAAATCTATTAAATCTGGTTACTCACTAGGGAAGGGGAACTTTAGTAAAATTATCCTGCTTTTCAGTTTTTAAAATTAATTCCTCCTTACAGGTTTTCTGATCTGTGGCCTGGCCACACAACAGTGCTGAACCAATGCCAATTCCAGTGACAGTGGTGGGAGATGTTCACAGAAACCTTTTCTGTCCCTCAAATTGTGTACCTCTTGTACCTGGGTTTAGTAGAACGAAACAGATGAGAGTTAAGTTCTGTATTCATGCTCCAGAAGGATCTCTGCCTGTAAATCACAGCACTGCATGCCTTAAGCTCAGGTAGGGCTCTGTGAAAGATGAGAATGGGTGAGCACAAAATGTAGGCAGCTGAACCACGAGAGGGGGGGCGCTTTCTCCAAATAGACATATAGATAATTTTATTTTAAAAATTGTGTTCTAATTTATTTTCCTCTTTGTTCCTTCAATTTCATCTGTGGAAGCTAAGGATAAGGTAGTAGTCACATAAAATAAGAAAGTCAGTAGAAAGGGGCATAAAGTTCTAAAACTTTAGTCCAGTTCAAATCTGGATCTGAAGTTTTCAGCTAGTTCTCTTGTGATAAGCTGACTTACCATAAGATCAAATCCCTTTTCCCCAGATTTAGTAGCAGGATGTGGAAGATTAAATCATTTGATTTGGAGCATGAGACAAAGCAGTTTTGATAGCTATTCAGTGCCCCACAGTCAGATATTGAGTTGAGTTATGATATCAATATGAGAAAATGCACTGTCTGCTCTGATGTATTCCATTTTTCTGGTATACTTCTAGCTGGTTTTGCTCATAGAACTATTCCTCTGCAATAAGGTGGATTGAATGTGGTTTTTGGAGGATGTGGAGTTCTGCCAAATACGATTTTATACTCTGCTGTGTACTCTGCTAGTGGAATTCTCCATTGCTGGATAGTGATAAGAGATGAACCTTGTGCACTAATTTTGTTGGCTAAAGTGAATGCATGTAACTAAATGATCCCTAGAATTTACAACTCAAAATATCTCTCCTAATAGAAGGTTTGTTGTAAATGAATTTGAACTTTTACAGATCAGGTCTATTAGATCATCTTGGAAACCTCTGTGCTGCTTGGTTCCCTCTAACTGAGCTCTAAGTACCAAGTGACAGAAGTATTTTGCAGTAAACAAAGATTATGCAACTACAAGAAATCACAGAGTTCCAGAGCATGGAATCAAGTTCGGAAGTGCAATTTCCTTTCTAAACAGCAGCTGTTCTGGGAGCTTACAGTATGCCATGCTGTCCTGGAGGAAACAGGACAATTCTCACAAGCCTGAGAGTTAAACAGGCAGCATATGAAATCTCAGGGCTCATTTATAAGCGGGTTAAGCAAAAGTTCTAGTTCGCTTTTGTATCAAATCCATCCATCCATGGCTGGGCTTCGTGAACGAAGATTTGAGAAGGACTCTACCCACATTTGCTACAGGTGCACTGGTGGCTAAAGAGGCCAATATGAGATAGACACGTCCGGTTGCAAAAGGCACAGCAGAAAGACTCCTTAGGTGGTATCGGCAAGACATGATTCTTTCTGCGTTGTCTTTTCTCCTCAAGAGTGACCCTGTGTGCATTCTCAAAGAAAGCAGCAGCATTATAGATGGTGTGTCTCTAGACCTCCCAATTGGAGGCCAGAGTAGACCAGTTATGTTGATCAATATGGCCAAGGCTGAGATGTTGTTTCAGGGAGTCCTTGAATCTTCTCTTCAGGGCTCCTCTCTTGCAGCAGCCAGTGGCAAGTTCACCATAAAGCAAGATCTTAGGGAGGCGGTGGTCCTTCATCCTTGAGACGTACCCTGCCCATCGCAGCTGTGTTCTCAGCAACACGGCCTCAAATACTTGTAACTGCTGCCTGCTCTGGAACAGACATATTAGTCACATAATCTGACCAATGGATGTTTAGGATTGTACGGAGACAGCGTTGATGGAAGCATTCTAAGAGTCGCAGGTGGTGGCAACCGATGACCCATGATTTGGATCCATGTAAAAGAACAGAGAGCACAGTGGCTCTGTAAACACTGATCTTTGTACTTCAGGTATTTATTTCGCCAAACTCTTTTATGGAGTTTTCTGAAAGCACTATATGCCTTTGCTAACCTGTTGTCTATCTCTCCGTCAATCTTACCATCCGAGGAGATGAGGCTACCAAGGTAATTAAACTGCTGGACTGATTTGAGCTCTGATTGGCCAATGGTGATATGGGGATGAAGGAAGACTTCCTGAGGTGCAGGTTGATAGAGAACTTCAGTCTTCTTTAAGCTGACTTCCAGCCCAAAAAGCTCAGCAGACTCTGCAAGGTAGGATGTTAAACACTGCAGAGCTGCTTCTGTGTGGGCCACAAGGGCATCATTGTCGGCATAAAGCAGCTTCCGGACAAGATGGTTTATGGTCTTAGTGTGGGCCTTCAGTCACCTGAGGTTGAATAGGCTTCCATCAGTACGATATCGAATGTAGATGCCATCTTCATCATCGAGGTCTGCCATGGACTTTTGGAGCATCATACTGAAGAAGACTGTGGATAGGACTGGTGCAAGAACGCAACCTTGTTTCACAGCACAGAAAGGGCTCAGAAAGTGCATTTTCATATCTGACTTGGCTGTGCTGATCCTCATGATGTAAGATAATCATTTTAAGGAACTTGGGGGGACATCCTAAACATTCCAAAATCTGCCACAGACCTTTTCTGCTCACAGCATTGAAAGCCTTGGTGAGATCAACAAAGGTTACATAGAGACCTTCGTTCTGTTCCCTACACTTCTCTTGCAGTTGTCTGAGAACAAATACCATGTCTGTGGTACTCCTGTTGGCTCTGAAACCACATTGGCTTTCAGGTAGAATTCCTTCTGCTATAGCGGGTATTAGTCTGTTCAAGAGTATTCTTGCCAGGATTTTGCCAGCAATGGAGAGCAGGGTAATACCTCGGTAATTTGAACAGTCTGATTTATCTCCTTTCTTCTTATACAAAGTGATGATGACTGCATCATGAAGGTCTGATGGTAGTTCACCTAGTTCCCAGAGGACTGCAGGATGCTGTTTTTAATATGTTGCCAAAGTGTTTCAGGAGAGGGATCTATAGAATCTATAGAATGATTTTCGAGCCTAGTTTGAAGATTTGCCTGGAATCTGTCTCTCACTGTGACTGACTGAAAATTGTTGACATGGAGTCTCCTCTTTAGGATACCACCCCTTTTAGGTTTGAACTTAAGGTTGAAGTCAAGTTTACAACGCACAAGGCCTGTTTGGCATTCTGCACTAGGCATCACGCGGGTGTGATGGACATCGCAAACATCTCTGTCACACCAATCGATGAGGTGCCAATGCTTAGATCTGGGAGGCATCCAGGTTGTCTTCAGACTGTTTTTCTACTGAAAGATAGTGTTAGTGATGGTGAGTTGTTGCTCCGCACAGAATTCTAGCAGAAGGCGTCCATTATCATTGCAATTTCCAACACCGTGCTTGCCTAATATGCCTTTCCAGTCTTCAAAGTTCTTTCCTACTCTGGCGTTGAAATCACCAAGGATAATGATCTTATCATCTGCAGGTACCTTTTGGGTAATGTGGCACAGGTCAGTGTAAAATTTATCTTTTTCGGCAGGGTCAGCTTGGAGAGTCGGGGCATATATACTAAAGAGGACAACGTGTTGCTTGTTGTGTAGTGAAAGGTGTAGGGAGATAATGCCATCAGAGTGACCTGTTGGCAGATTTTCGAGTTTAGGGACGAGTGTTTGATCATGAAGCCAACTCCTGAAAGATACCTTTTGGTTCTGGGTTTACCTGATCAAAAGAGTGTATAACCGGCACCGTTTTTGCTAAGGCTGCCTTCCTCATGGAGATGAACTTCACTGAGAGCAGCAATGTCAATGTTGAGACATGACAGTTCATGGGCAATTAGGGCAGAACGATGCTCAGGACATCCACTATCCACAATATCAAGCATGGTTCTGATGTTCCAGCATGCAAGAGTCAGTTTGGGTACACCTTTGAAGGTAGGTGTATGCCTTTGTTTCTTAGACTTTGTTTGATCGCATCAGAAGATGCCCGTTGGCCATGGTTAATCAACCGGATGAAAGTGGAGATGAACTTTGGTTAGGCCACCTTTTCTAGGCCCCTCTCCGAGTGGAGCAAGCAGTGCTGTCCTTGAAAAGGCTGCTTGGTCATTTGGGATGCTGCCCAAAGAGACTGTCCTCCAGGGTCAGTCTCTAGCGACCAATGTTCTGAACTGCCTGCAGGCAGGGTTGGGTCTGTGGCTTCCAGTGCACCTTATCACCTGCTGTTTCGACCCTCACCTGTCGCTACAGGGCTTTACAAATGTGGATATCACCCTTGAGCCTGCGCGATGGATTTTTTAGGTGAGATGCAGCATGAGCAGAACTGGACCCACCCTTTAATCCTAAGGTTCATCTGCCAGGGCCGAGCGAGCTTGGACACTGACAGCGAGGTCCTTAGAACGTAGGTTTAATTAGAGTGTCCTTCTCTTAGATGGATGGCCTTACAGGGCTAAGCAAGCTCCATCTGGCTGGGTTTGGAATTAGAGTTGTCCTTCTCCTAGTTTGTATCAAATATATGCAAACAATTGTACAAGATGGAAAGTGCTGTACCATCTCAAGCAGGTAAAGTTACAGTGAGAGTTTCTAGTTTCTTCAGGATGGTACCATGGAAGCTATCACCCAATAGAGATACTTAATGATACTGGTAGGGATTTAGGAGGCTACTGTGATCTGTCTGATTCCTCTAGGGAAGAGCATTTGCTCTTCAGCACAGTTGTGTTGTTTGCTAGAATTGGCTGCCTGAGTAGTTTGAGCAGGAATTGTCTTTTCTTTTGAGAATCATGTTTAGTGATTTTCATATTGTCCTCCGTCCCCCACCCCAAAATGTCAGACCATGCCTTTAACAGAAGCCCAGCCTGAGTAGCTTTAGAACTGAGAGATTCTTTTGTTGTTTCTATTTTTTGGTGCTCTTTTTGTATCAATCCTAAGGATACAGTGGTCTGTAGAACTAATTGGTAGAAAACACCTTTATGAGGAACTTTCCTGTAGCATTCTTGTGATTGCTCTTAACCTCAAGCAATGCTTCTGGTTTACTCTTATGATAAATGTTTTATTTATCTTCCCCTAAACAAGGAGGGTCAAACTGGGTGCATTTCTTACATGAGTAGGGAACTAATCAGTAATCTATTCCATCAGCTACAGATGTCTCAGCTGCTCCTCTGTTACTCAGACTATTGCAAACAGCCTCTCCACCCTGATTCAGGAGCCCTGTCTTCATCTGACCCCTCTAGATTGGTTTCAATTTCTAAATCTCCCCACCTGGCCCTTAAGCAATAATTAAGGCCATTAGCCTCTGCCTCCCAGGGCTAGTTACTAACACAATCCAGCTGATTTACCTCTAGAGAGTTTTTTAAAGGTCAACCAAGGAAAAAAAAAGGTTGCTGCTATAGACATAGAGGCAAAAGAGATAGTTGCTGCAGATAGAGGCAAAAGGTGGAAAGGAAAAGCAAGAACAAGCTAGTCCTTCATTCTCAAGTTGAACCCTATACTTCTCTGTAAGCAATATGCTCTTCTATTGTATATGCAACAAATTACTGTTGTGGCCCTGTTGTATTCCTAGCTTTCCCCTGGAGAAAGCAATCTTTCATATGTCATTTTATTACCAGGATCAGTTGTAAATGGCTGTTCAGGACTGAACAAATTATTTTGGCTTGCATGAATCAATTAGCTTTGGTTTTTTGCGCAAATCTGTCAATATGTTACCATTACTGGTTTTTTTCTTTTAATTTGTACTTCTGATGATGTAAATGATTGATCAGAAGAGAAGGAGTGACAGTATTGTCTCCTCTCACCTATTCTGACATGTGACAGTTGTGACTAAGCAACACAAAATAAAGGAGGGCAACACAAAATAAAGCATCAAAACAGTAGTGTACAATGCCAAAAATAATGTAAGCCTTTATTTGAGCCTATCCGCATTTAATTTTGACTTTTCAACTCCCACAAAGGACATTGTATTTTTGCCAAAGACACAGCAGTCACATTTTGCAATATGACTAGTGTTTATATAACTACATTCTTTTAGTATATGGTTGAAAAATATCTGTCTTCCTACATCAGTGATAGGAATTCTAGAAGTTCATTAATAAAACAACTTCGTAAAATGAAAGCTGTGAGAAGTAGGCAAGTCTCCTGCTCTGTTAAATCAGTTCTACCCTTGTACTCTCAATACTGGTAGACTGGGGTGATTTGGACACACTTATTCTGATTCCCCCAAGAATTCTTCTCCTCCAGAATGGCTGGGGAAGGAGCAGGAGCTTTCCTAAAGGTACTGAATCAGGTAATAAAGACTGGTTGTGGACAAATTAGAAAGAAGCTCATTAAATTATTGCCTATAAATATACTTTATTCTTCTACTTGGCTGAGAATTCTCAGTTGCCTCTCTGTTTTTACTCTCTACTTAATTTCTGAAGTTATTTCTAATAGGGCAAAGTGATGTATTTTATTGTCAGTCAATACCAGTGGAGATAAAGCTAGGGTAGACTGTATTTTAGGTAAAAGGAGAAAATATAGCAAGGAAGATATGTGTTTCATGGGACGTTTCAATTATTTCTTATTTTTCAGTTATCCGAACTTCTGCTTATCCAGATAAAACCCACTGGAATGAAAGTGTCTGGGTTATTTACAGTTTTGTAAGTTCTAATAAATGTGCTTCTGTTGAAAGGCATATTATAAGCAAACCTAGTATGATATAGACTGGCAAATTACTGAGAAAGGACAAACAAATAGTCTCAGTAATAGTCATTGTTCTCTCAGGGACTACTGTAAAAACAATGACTCTGGAGAAAAGACTATGTCAAAAATAATTCAGGAGAAAAATCTTTTCTATTTCTTAGTTCCTATTGTTAATAAATGAACAGTTTCTTTCTGGAGCTCACATTGTTAACACAGAGTAATCAGAAAACATATTTTAATATTTCAGTGTAATACAAGCTTTGTGTAAAAAAGTCTTATAAAATCTACTCTACAGCACTTAATGTGTTAGATAACACTTTTATAGAGTCAGACTTATGAGACTCTAGATTTTAGCTCTCCATTTTTTCAGTAAAAGTGCTGTTGTCCTCATGCTCCAAATAGCAGAATTACACACAGTGATGCCTTCCCATTATCAAGGATGAAATTTTATGAAGGAGCTGGAAAGGCCAATTATGATATAACAAGAGGAGCAAACTGATCATAGTCAGATGCAAAGACATGGGTAAGATGAGGAAATATGTGATGAGTTTACAAAAATGAGGTTAATTGAATCTTGAAATAAATGGTGAGATGCTGGAATTCACATGACTTAGATTCAGCTGAATCTAAGCATTCCAGTTATGCCTCCTCCTTTCCTGTTTAAACTGAGGAGAAAAAGATGGGAATGTTTGAATTCATGATTTCGTCTCTTTTAATACCAAAAGTGGCTGTATGTGCCAAATGTATTTTATGTTTTCTAATGTGCAATTTAAATTATATATTTTATAGATTTAATGAAAAACGCCCCTACCATCACCTCCTGTAGGCAAGTTCCCTGCTATATGGAGAACTCAGTTTGCACAGGGAAGAAGTGGAACTCTAACAGTGCAATATAAATTTCAAATGTCTTTTTAAGGGGAAGATATAGGACATGACTTTTCCCTTAAACTTACAGGGTTAACCTTTTAATTTTGTTTATATGTCAGATAAAAGGCATGCTTCTTACTCATGGTCAGTTCACCAAAAACTAGTGTCACACACTTTGTCATATGTAAAGTCAGTTAAACATGTAAATGTGAAACAAAAAATTAAAATCAAGTTCTAATTTAATTAAAAATTCTGGAAAAAACCAGTCTTCAAAGCATTCAAACCTAGTGTCATCAGAATATTATCATCCCTTTCTAGATCATAGGAATAGTTGCTATAAAAATATGTATTCACAATAGCACATGGGAAAATTTGCAGAAAAGTGCACATAATTGCAAGAGTACTTGCTGAAATTGCAGACTTTGTGTATTCAGTGGTAGAGGGAGAAATACTGAGATGTAAGAAAAAGAAGAAAGGGCTGGAGGTACAACTGAGGGGCTGAACAGAATTCTCTCAGCTTTAGATTATTGTTTTATTTACTCATTAAAAAAATCTGGTAACTTTTACAGATGTGGAGGCAGATTTCTAGAAGAGAATAGAGTATACCCAGCAGAGTGTTTTCATCTCTGCCTACCTCCTAACTCCTTTTCTTTCTGTGCAGCATGGAAACCTGTGCTACTGTTTGGACAGTTCTTCAAATGTCCAAATCTCTTTTGCTTGCAGAAGTGCTGTGGTTTATGACCATCTAACATAACAACTGAAAGAATCACACACTATTCAACTATATGTAAAACTCTCTAATTAAATGTAAATGTAAAATGTATTGTAAATGTGAAAAATGAAGCTTCATTAAAAAAAAAAAATTGCTACACTTCCAGCAGGGGTTCCTTTCCCTGTAAAGGTGGGGTCTTTTTTTCCCTGTTGGCATTTTTTAAAAGTCACAAAGACATGTTTTTTCCAGCTGTTGGTCATTACAAATAACTATCCTCAATAATTAGCTTTCTATCACTTTTGGTTGAGTAATTAAGAGCTGTCTTTGTACACTCACCAAGACAGCCAAGAGTCTCTTGGTGTCAGCTGCCAGGAGAAGCGTCCTGCAGTGAGTTCATGTGTCATCATCCTCCAAACCATGTCTGATGGCCATACACCAGTGTCGAAGCCTACCAGGCACTGAGCACTACGGTAGACTTTATATTTATAAATGTTATGGATTACTTCTGCTTGAGTTCTCATGAAATAACAGCGTGACTTCTGTTGGCAACTATGGGGTTTCTGCAATGCTGTCTTTTGCATGTATGGGGTATTCTTTTATCTTGCAAATAAGGTGATAAACTTTTTCTGCTGTAACATATTAGAAATTAATCAAGCAATAAAGAAATATATTTTTCATAGAAAGGCCACAAATGGAATACACTTTGGAGTTTTGGAAGTTGCTCTTTGAGACAGTTTCAAACCAAATGGAAAACATACAGAGCAGATCAGTGAGAATGATTAAGAATGAGGAAAACATGAGTTTCATAGCATGAACAAATTTATTGGGAAGAGAAGATTGAGGGGAGGGGACATGATAACAGTCCTTAATTGTTGGAAAGATTCCTGTAAAAACAAAAGAGAATGCTCTTTTCTCCAGGTGCCACACCTTTCCTCCATTGCAACATGTGGTAGATATATGAAAAAGAAATAGGCTTAGTACTCTTATGAAAGTCAGAGGTGGGTGTCAAGGATGTTCTAATAATTCTAAAGACAATGAAACACACAGGTTGTCTGTAGGATGCGTGGCAGCCCTATCACTAGAAGTCTTCAGATAACAGCCAGATGAAGAGTGGTCAGGATTGACCTTCTGACCTTGTTCTGTGGAAGCAAGATAAACAAGATGAGACTGTGATGTCCTCCCAGGTCTTTTATTGTATGATTTGACACCTTACTTTGAGTAATTGTTGTTGCTGACCTGTAATGTTCTAGAAAGAGGTTGATGTTTCATGTCACAAACTCATAAAAGTAGGTTGTTAGGGATGAACATTTACTTTCATTTTTATAAAGCAGAAGTGCATAATACTTATTATTGTGAGGAAGAGATTAAAATAATGAACACAGAACCTTCAGAAAAGGTTAAGGACAAAGTGGTCAAAATATATCTATCAACATCCCAGTATTTTTAATACAACATTATAATCAGCAATGTAAATGTTTGGGGAAGACAAAACCCTTGGCCTTAGCCTTGACCTCATTTGTTCTCCTTGAATAATTTCTCATTTAAAATTGTTGTCACTTTCTTTGCCAACCCAGATTTGTTAAGTACAAAAGTTTCACCTGTGAAACATCTTATGTCTACTAATGCTTACGCTCCACAGTTGCTTTAATCTCGCATTGCTGCCAGCAGAGACACATATGCTTCCTCTCTTCCATGCTTATTCTTTCCTGTCAGCACAAAGGTTTATACTTTCAGGTGGTGAACTGGAGACAAGAACTGATTCTGACCTTAAACTGACTGGCAAAAAGAAAAAAGAAACACAAACAAACAAACAATCCCAAATATTTTAACAGGATCACTTCTTTATTGTAGGTCACTGCAGGACCATAAAATGTATACGTCAAGGGGTGTTCAGGAATCTGAACGAGGAGCAAGTTCCCATCTGGCAAAGGTGGGAGCAGTCTTTTGAAAGGATAGCACAAGACTTAAAATTGGGAAACGTACTGAGAAAAAGTTATCTTCTGCTGTCCTACTCCATGTTTCTTTACCACTGCAGCTCTTGATACAGTACCAAAAGAAAATGCTTATCAGCCTTTGCACAGCTGCAGAGTCAACACAAGTGAGAGAAGCGTCTCTTCCTTCTTTGACTCAATAGTCCTCTCTGTAGAAATATAGAAAGGTAGAAATTTTTTTTCTTAAATGAGTTGTCACAAATTCTTCCCTCAGTTTGCCAATGCAATAGCTAGGAAAAAAACCCCACTTTTTTCCTGGTACTGTACACAGTCTTCAAATCCATAATGAATAGATATGGATTCCTGCCATGCAACCTTCTCAGAGTATGTTATTCCCCACAGTTCATTTAAGATGCTGTTGTTGTTGTTTAAATAAAAATGTCTGAGGAGATATTGGTCAAGGCTCTCTATGCAATTCTTTCTTTAAAGAAAAAACAGCAGAACAAAACCCTGACTGTTGCATTTTTGAGAGACATACTTAAGCCAGTTTGACCTGAATTTGTTTCCTTCACAAAAGCAAATCTCAGTCATGGTGCATAATTTATGATCTTGGCATCCAGCCGAAACATATGTACACACTGAAATCAGTTTTGCATCTGTTTAACTATATGCACATGAGTAGTCTAATTGGATTTAGTCTGATGAGATGACTCATGCGAAATCAAGTGTCTGCACAACAAGGGTTTCAGTTGGTAGGGTTCTTCAGGGCAGTAGCTTCTATGCTTTATGCAATACCTCGCATATGAAATGACTTTTGATTATCTCAAAGCCTTCTGTGTTCTGTATAACTGTAGTGACAGCTGAAACTAAGAAGTACAAGAGAACAAGTCTTGCAGGGTAGGTCAGATCTTCTACTGCATAGCACAATTACAATTACAATTGTAAAAATAATTGTAGCAATTAATTAATTGTAACTTTTTAAGAAACATCTTCTGAGAATCTCTTCAGGGTTAAGGGAAATCACTCTTACTGCTTTGTAACAGGGTACCAGGCTGCAGCTGTTGGCCTTCTGGTAGCCAACATTGGGCAGATTAAGCACTGTTGCCTATATATGCTGGACACTCTGATAAGGTAAAGCCATCTTGTCCTTTCAGGATGGAACTAATATTCTTCTCAAGCCTGATAATTCAAAGGAATCAACACCTCCTTCAAATAATAGTTATCTGAATGGGCAGGAATTTAAATACTCATCATCTTCACAGGACAAAATATCAGTGTATCAAAAACAAGAATATTTTTTTTTGCTGCTCTTCTAAGTCTTATCTTTCCATGACATCTCAAATGTGCCATCCTCAACCCTGGCTTATTTCTTGCCCCGTAAGAGATAATGCTGAGCTTGCTACTTGTAGAAGGTTTTTTATCCAGGGTCTGGGTCTTCTGTATTCTTTCAATGTTTTCTTGTTTTTCCTACCTCTACTATAACAGTCTAGGGAATGGAGAGTGGTTTAATGAAGAGACTCAAGGAAGAGGATGAGAGAGGCTGCAAGATCTGATACTAGGAGCATTAGGGATTAAAAAGTGGCACTCCAGAGGATTTGTGCTGTGAGAATATAGTCTGGGTAGGATAGATAAAAAAGGAAGGCTCGGAGTAAGAGTGCTGTTAGGGCAAGGCAAGGAGCTCCAAAAGTGGTGGTGTACAGAGGACCAACATAAGATGGAAATGAAAATAGGGTAAGGGGAAAAAAAATGAAGTTGAAATAAGAATATAAAGCAAGGAATATACCTTAAAGATGAATGATTTTGTTGGTCTTTCCCTTCTATCACACTGCCCATAAGTTCTGTGGTTGGCAAAAATACCCTGAAATAAAGACAATTTTAGGAAGCTCAGAATGTAGCTCAAGACATACAATTTTAATTATTTGAAATGTATTTTTGATTGAGGCATTAAGCTCCTGACATTTGACGACACTAAGGGAGGAGGCATCCTTAAATGTGTATATGAAGTACTTTGTGTAGCACTTGATTCAGACTACAGTATGCTTTGAAGCAAGAGAGAAAAAGATCAAAATATTACAAAAAATATTAAAATATAGAAGTAAAGTTGTGCTCTGAATTACCTTAATGTGAATTTGATAGCTTTGGTGAAGACAGTCTCTGATATTTTTGTGTGGCTGGGGGAAAACTTTGATCTTGAAGTGTTAAGCTGTAGAATTTTAAGTTGTAGAAGGCTTTTTATTACTGATGCCTTTTTATGGTCTGCAGTTTGAAGTCTATGCAGTGGAAACAGGTGACTGAGGACTTGTTATTGCAAGGGAAAATGCACTGTATTGACTTTTGGTAATTGGAAACTTTTTGGTCCTACCATTTGACACACTTTAATGAGATGGTCATCTGTTTTATCTAACAAATTGAACTTCTGCTTGGGGGAAAGTCCTGAATGCTGATATAAAAACAAAAATGGGTTTACTACATGATTCTCAGAAGAGCATTCAAAATGTTAACAAAGCTATACTTCTCTAATTCATTCTGGGGATGTGCAAGTGAAACTAAAACATAATCATCTCCATGTTTTGAATAACTTCTTGCAACTCTTGGTAACATTTAATTTTCATCGGATAAATATCAGTGTTTCCTACTTGAATCCCCTTTGCCCTAAAATGTGTAATTTTTAATTCTTTATAGTTTTGTTCAAATCAACTCCCCCTCAGTTGGGTAGTTGATCTTGACTAATACAAATAGATTAGTATTTGTAAGAAACTTCTACAGATGGTACTTAAACAAGGCTGTATGACAAAGATTTCGTGTTAACTGTAATTATCATAGGTAATTAATTTGTTAATAGATTTATTGAATTTGCAATAGGTCACATTTTTAAAGCACTGAAATTAATACAATTTGAATTGTTTGCTCTTAGAAGGACTAGGAGCACTTTATGTTGAAAAAATAATAAAAAGAAATCATGGAATCTTTAAATAGTTATCATTTTTGAAAAGTAGACTTTATTTTTGTGGTGAATTTTTACAAGCATATTCTTTTTCTCTGTTTTCAGTCCCCTGCACATAGCTATTCAAGCTATGACTCTGGCAAGAATGAGAGTGTAGGCAGAGGTGCTGAAGATCTGTCTCTGAATCGAGGAGATGAGGATGAGGATGACCATGATGAGCAAGAAGATCCCGAGAAGGTCAATGAATCAGATGGGGTAGAAGCTGAGCGACTGAAAGCTTTTAATGTAAGCCCTCTTGCACTCATCTTGTTTACTTCTTCTATTTCTTTTACATTGTTGTTTATGGGTAAGTTTGAAAGCATTAAGGGCAAATTAATTTAATTTACAGGATTTATTTCTATTATTATTTTAATGCACATTAAACTCCTACTAACAGAGGACAGATTTATTGTGTTTGATTTAGAATTTAAGGCAGAGTGCCATCTTTACCAGTGAGGAAAACAAATCTTTTTTTTCTGTATCTGTGCATGTGCGACCATGTGTGTGGATGTGTGTGTGTGCATGTTCACCCATTGAATGGAAAGAGGCTATAGCTAGTTTATCAGAAGACCATTCCAGTGGTCAGATGTTCTCTATTGCTTTCCCGATGTCTATAATTATGCATGAAAACACAAGCAATTGTTCAAACAAAGAAAAAATGTGTGTCAGTTCAATAAAATGATTAGCAATCACAGCCTATTGTTAATAATGAAACTTAAGTAGTGCCTATTTTCACAATCTGTTCTGGTTTATCTCACAAGTTCTGTGTCCTATAGACTATTCTTTTCTTGTCTTTTTTTCCTTTTAATCAGCCCCTCCCCTCCCACCCCAAATAACCCTTTAAAGAACTGTTTGCTTAATATTTCTGGCTTCCCATTACAAAGCTCTTCAGCGGATAGAAAAAAAAATGTCTTCCTATCAGTAATCAAGCCAGGAAGCTAGGAAGAGAAGAGAGCCACCCTCCAAACCCATCTCCTCTGTCTCCCTCTTGCCAACAGATGTTTGTCAGGCTGTTTGTAGATGAAAACTTGGACCGAATGGTCCCAATCTCTAAGCAGCCCAAAGAAAAGATCCAGGCTATCATTGACTCATGCAGGCGACAATTCCCTGAGTATCAAGAGCGTGCCAGAAAACGCATACGTACTTACCTCAAGTCCTGCAGGCGGATGAAAAGAAGTGGTTTTGAGATGGTGAGTTTTGACTTAAAACCCAGCCCTAGTTTCCATCAAAACCCCATATGTGAATCCATGGCACTATTTTGTTTTCATCTTAGCGTCTTTTTTTTTTATTTGTTTGTTTATTTATTTTTTTTAAATACCAGGTCAGAGGTTTCTTTTTCCCCTCCTTCATTCTTCCTGAATTTATTCCCTTTGGTTTAAAAGTGCTTTAAGACTCTAGTGTTCACAAAATGAACTAGTATGGATCTATAGGAAAAAATGAACAAAGCAAGCCATAAGGAGGGAAACTGAATGATGGACTATACAGTGACTTATTTCCTACTTTAAGTTATAGTTACAGATTTTTGCCTGGAAAGGTCTTGCAGTAAGTTGGATTTTTCTTTAAAATGCCTCTGCTAACTGGATTTCAGTTAACTTTGTAAAAATTGATCCTGCTAGGGAAAAGCTATACCCAAGAAAATGCCCAGTGTAGTAATAACATCATGGCAATGGGTTTGGCTTTGGGTTTTTCTTGTACACCTTAGCCTATTACTTATCAGGAAAAGTTACTCCTTTGAAATCTTTCAGTTGATATATGGGTGTGAAAAACATATTTAATGGTTGTAAAACAGAGACATCAAAATTAAAATTTGAGCATCCCAATGATTTAGTAGTTATAATTGAACCAAAACTCATGAAAATTATGTTGGTATACAACTGTGTTTTCAGACACTGATATTTTACTATTACTCAGTAGCATAAAGATGGGTTTATAATGTCTTCTCACCAATCAGCAGCTTCCTTATCTCTAAAAAACTTTTGTATTTCCAAAATGGAGAAAAGTCAGAAGAAACTAGGTAGCTACACACCTTGTATTTAATGTGTCTTAGCTATCTCTCTGGCCTTTAGATGACAAAAAAATCACCTCATCATTACAAATAGATATCATTTAGTGATTAAACATATCATTTTTTTTTAATGAATCATCTGCAGACCCATTGACTACATAAAAAAATTACTGGAGATGACCGAATTTTACTGTTTCTCTCTTTTCCTCTGTCTTTCTCTTTCCTGCAGTTTTTGCAGAATACTTATGAGTACCACACATTGTTTAAGATGTAAGCTGACAGTTTTAAGAACAGGCTTATTTGTAGGGTAAGACTACTATTTAATAACACAAAAAGCAAAGACAGGAACTAAATTTTTGTATGTGTTTCTGATTCTAATCAACTGCATGATTTTATTATTTGGAACATTGTGTTAACACTGTTTCTGAACAATGGAAGCCCATATGAAGAAAGACAGGTAGAATAAAGGACATCTGTACAGGTAAAAGTGCCAAAGATTGATTGGTGGTGTACATCAGATTATTTGTCCATCCAAAATAAAAGAAAGAAAAATAGGAAGTAAATATTTTCTACAATTCACTTAATATTATCAAATTGCATCTAGTCACTCTGGCTGACAATAATTCAGCAACATCAAATTCAGCTTTCACAATGCCAGATATTTTTATTTTACTGCACTTTCAGTTAAAAATACTTAAAAAATCAGCCAATGCTAGCAAGTCTCTTTGCTGTTCCAATTTATGGCCTTATTACTCATTATTCGCGCTGATGAGCAGTTATGTAAACTGGCTCATTTTTTGTCATCTGAAAGACTTGTGCAACTGTTTTGCAATATGAACAAGGGGCTACAGTCTGACCCATAAGAGCTGGATTGGCTTGATTTCAGTGCACATTTGCAAATGTTACTTTCATATGAATAAAGGTTGAGGGATCAAATTTAATCCTGGGAGGGGAAAAGGAGCAGAGATTACCAGGAATATGATCCAAATAGGCAATCTTTATGGTTCGGAAATATTTCCTGGTTTTATAATGTTTCATGACAGTTTATGATGAGATTTATTTCTTTTAAAAAAAACAAATTACCCTCTAAAACATTGACTTTTTTGCCCATGAATGGAAGTGACAAGGCACTGAAGCTCAGGCCAAAGACTTAAGCCCTCTTAGGTCTGCAGGGATATCAGTCCTGTGTCCCTGTTTGAAGGTAGGAACAGAAGTCAAAGATTATCAAAAGTTTCTGTACGAGCTCCCCGTAATTTCGTAAGAGAAAAAGCAAAATAAACATTTTATGTTTATTTCTTGAATAATTCTGAAATTTAATATGTATCCCTTTGGTTTTTTTTTAAATTATTTTCTGATTTCTAAATTAGTGGATCATAATCTCTTCATTATAAGCAGTTTTTAAAAATGCTACCATGGACAGAGGCATTTGACTGCATGATTGTTTTAAATGTACTTACCATTTTGACAGTGGAGAAGAATCACTTTGTCTGGATAATAACATTTCTTCAAAACAGTCATGAAAGGCAACAATGGTGTTGATTCGAATAAGGGGCTACCCTCAAATACAGCAAACCAGGATAATGTTTGCTCAGCAGCAATACCAGTACCATTGTCGTATTAAATATGATGTCAGATAATCTCCACAGGAGAGGTCTTTTGCTATAGACATGTTAAATGTAAGTTTTTAATTTTGTTCAGGTTCACAATGCTTCATTTTGAGCATCTAGTTGCACAAGAAAAAGATAATATTCTCTTTTGTGGCATATGAGAGTTCAGACTGTGTGTGGAACACTGCAGCTACCTACAGCATCGTACTGCAAAGCAAAGTGAAAATGTAAACACTAAGTTAAATTAGTGTAAAACTGCATGGTAAAGATGAAAAAGCATGCCTGAAGCCTGCTTCTGTCAATTATTTGCCATCTGTAATCCATATGACAGTTTCTGCTGCATAACAGGCCAGTTCTAGCTTTGAGGCAATGGAAAAAGCCCAGTCTCCTGTGTTCATATCGTTAATTAATGTGATTCTTAGTGTTAATATTTTTGAGGGATTGCTTGTAGTTATGCTACTTCTACTTATGACAGATAGTTGTCTGTGGACTCTGAGGCAGCTGGCATAGTTTCTTGTTACAAATATGCCTTTGAGAAGTTCCCTTTAAGTATTGGAAATGCTTTGTCCATTTGACTGTTCAGCTTGTAATTGTACCATTTTCATTCTGACACAAGTATATCCCTCACAAGTAAATCCCCAATTTTTCTCATGAATTGTAAGATTGTTTTTCTCCTTCCATTGTCTCTTGCTAATGGACTGTTGAGAATGTTCTCATATTAAATTCTATGATCTTCCTCAGAATCCTTCATTGGGAGGGAAGTTTGTCAAGTACTGATATCACTGGCTTTTGGGTGGGATTTCTAGGTTGTGCACTGTGCTGTAGAGCTTTGTGAACATCTTGAAGTTCTTGATGTTCTTAAAGAAATTATTTTTTTTCATTTCATTAACCCATAAACAAAAACAAAAAAATAATGCCTCTTTTTAAAGGAGTGATATCAGTGAGAATTCCTATATATAATTAGATATTTTATGACCTATGCAAGAGGAATAGGAATTTTCTTCCTGAAATGGTCAGTTGACCTGTTTCACTAATGTTTTTAAAATCCTTTGTTTAAACTTGTCCCAGCTTCTGTATCTATAGAGAACTGCCAATTAAAAAAATATTAGACAGCTGCTGAGGATATGTGTTATGTGTTTATTTAATCATAGTCCAGAAAAATTTTAGATGCTAGAAATAATCAAATGAGGTTGGATTGACTTAATAGTTACATTTTCTTACATCTGCTTCCTCCCATCTTCAGGATCTCCTGCAATCAGTCTCCCTTCATTCTGTTTGAAACTGCGTCTTACAGTATCTTTTTCCACACTTATGCCATTTTTTTTCTGTGAGCATCCCAATGCAAGAGCAAGATTTTAAATTCTCATTCATGAAGAGATTCTTTGTTTTGCTTAATCAAAGGAGACCCTCCTTCCTAGATACTACAGTAATACAAAGCAATAGTATCAAAGAGTGAAGCATTCTTCTGTATTAGAGAGAAAAGGCTAATCATAAATGCTTTTCCTTGTCCAAAGGCAAGTTTGGATGTGTCAGAGAAGAGTCACACTATGCCTGAAGACAGTTCCTCATTTAGATCCCAGTATTGTTCATCCCAGCTCCTTCTGTCCTATCGCCAACCTCAATAATAAATAACTAAACTCTGTATCTTTCATGGCTACTGTCATTTGGTTGTGCCAGCTGGCTGTAAGAGGTGTTTTAACAAGGTGTTTGCAACTGTGCTCATATTGATCAAGGTGTTTTGAATGTCTAGTTCTTGTCACGCTTCTATATTGTGATTGAGTGACTTCAGTGGGGACTGGTTTCCAGAAGGGGGTGTTTTCTGAAATCTGCCTCATTAAGATTACTCAGGATAGGTATCTAGGTTCTGGTTTTAAGTTTTAGGTTTAGACATCGGAAGCTTTTGTTATTTACTTAATTTAATGCTGAAAAGTCCAGCTGCTCATGCAGTCACATGGGCTTTCAGTCCTCCAGGCATTTTATGTCTGGAAAGATTATAAGCGTTTTCAGGAAGATGAAGGTCTATGGATCCAGGGATGCATATCTAATTGATTAACAAGCTGGGAAGCATTAAGAAAATTATCACAAGAACAGTTACATGAAGATCTACAAATAATAATAGAGTTATTGCTCTGTACTACACTCCAAGCTCTGTCAATGTTTGCTTTCCTTTATAAGCATCTCACCCTAGTTTGACAGTGGTTAGCTTACGTAAGTCTGATGGGCAACCTGGTTGAAAAGGGCAAACAATCTCTTCTTAGACAAATGTTGACTTTTACCATTAGATCTCATGTATTCTTAAAAAAATATGCTAGAAACAGTTTCCCTAAGGCTCTTACATATTTTTTTTCACCACAGCACAGTTAGGTGAATAGTAAGTGATTTTTAAGATCTGTCTGTTAAATCTGTCTCAGATACCTTTTGCTTTCAATTTTGGAAAAGTGTGCAGCAGAAGAAATTACACTTTTTCAGTTCACTTTGGAAAATGTGAGGAAGTCAGCTTTGAAAAAGTCATGATATTTGTAAAAAGAATTAAAACTAAAAAGATTAAAAGTACCTAATAACTGATAGCACCTAATCATTCTGTGAGAGAGGTAAAGATAGGAACGTGATTTTGACGTGTGTTTCAATTTTTTACTGATTTAAAAGAAAAATAGTCACCTCCAAAATGACAATAAGTTCTGATAAAGAAAAAAACTAAAACTCTTTATTTGAAATCAGAAGAAAAAAGCTATTAAATATTTCATGTTTTCTTATGCTCTGATTCTAACTTAGTTTGATACCTCTGCTGCAATGTTACTTGATTAATTGGTTTGTGCCAATAGTTTAAGGATAGGGAGACAGTTCAGTGTATTAGTTTAGGGGAAACAGGAAATACTGTTAAATCAAAATCAGTCGTCCCATATGTAGGCATAGCAGCAGCAGCAGAAGCATGGAGGTTGATTGGAAAGTGTCATTTGCTTAACATTTAGACATTAAGATATATATGGATATATTAAGGTGCTGTTATAATCTAGGTGCAGCATACAATGTTTCAATTAAATGTATATCAAAGCTGAAAACTTAAAAAAGTGATGTGAACATCACCGAAAGTTTCAAAAAGCCTCTTCTGCCATTTAAGAGAATTTTCCTAGTTACTTCATTGAATTCTTTAGTAGGTGTTTCACAAGACTGCATGACTGAGCAAAATGTATCAAAACCCAGACTGAAATGCAGTGCTACAAGTATTAAAATGCAAGTCCAGTTGTTCATATGTCACTATTCTGTACTAACAATTAGTAGAATCATAGAATGAGAAAATGGTTTGGGTTGGAAAAGATCTTAAAGTTCATCTAGTTCCAACCCCTCTACTGTGGCCAAGAACACCTTCCACTAGACAAGATTGCTCAAAACCCTATCTAACCCAGCCTTGAACACTTTCAGGGATGAGGCATCTGCAACTTCTCTGAGCAACCTGTTCCAGTGCCTCACCACCTTCACAGTAAAGAATTTCTTCCTAATACCTAATCTAAATCTACCCTTTTTCAGTTTGAAACCATTATAAAAGTACATCCAGTATAGTGCAGTACTGTACTTCATTCAGTCTTTAAATTAAAAAATACTCTGTAGAAAGATTTCTGAGTCCTTTATAACTGTGCTGTGTAGGAGAGTTCTGTCATGCATTTCACTGCATTGTGCTGAGTAAAAACTCAGGTAATATGTTCTGTGTCTTGTAAAGTATTTTGTACATTTTCCATGGAAAAATGCTATTTAGATATTGCATACTGTTACAAACTTGTTGGGGATTTTAACACACTATGTTAGATCTTAATAATTTATTATGAAAGAGTTGTGGCATAGATGCAATATTTTATTTTGGACATGAACTGGTCTTGCAATACTGAGGAAGAAGCTGACATGCTGGAGAGCACTAAAGACTATCTAGTTGTTGGGAGCCCAACATGCAAAGTACTTAGTGGTACCTCCGGAAAAACTTGGTTACTGTCAGTGAGGCGTCTTATGCATTGATCTTCACTTTTGCATGCAAAATTACTTTGGAAAATTTGAAACTATTTTGTTTCAAGTTTGAGTAATAGTTAAAATACTTTGTTATTCACACATATACATTAGAATTCGTACATCTTCTCCCAAGTAGCAAGCCATAGGAGAAGAGGAAATGGCCTCAACTTTTCCCAGAGTAGGTTTAGATTGGCTGTTAGGAAACATTTCTTCACAAAAATGTCAAGCATTGGGACAGACTCCGCAGGGAAGAGTTGGAGTCATCATCCCTGGAGGTATTTAAGAGGAGTGCGGATGTGGCACTTGGGGACATGGTTTAGTGGTGGATTTGGCAGTGCTGGGTTAACGGTTGGACTTCATTATCTTACAGGGCTTTTCCAATCTAAATGATTCTGTGATTCTATGATTTCTGTTAGGGTCTCTGTGTGAAAAATTAAGTAACTTGTATGTTTATGTGCTTGCAACTGTGTTATACTGAAAGATATAATTTTCAGTGTTAATTGGCCTAAACTACAAGGTAGTATTTATGAATGTCAGCTTTTAACGATTGGCATTTTAGCAGGTGTACATATGTGCCCATTATCTGATCTAACACATAGCTGTATTTTTTTAGAACTGAATCAGTCTGGTGCAACATGTGTAAGAGTATGTATACCAAAGTTCTGTGCAACAACTTTGGCTTTTGTTTATACTAGATCTCACAAAAATGTCCAGGTATTACCTTTAGAGACAATAGATCTCTAACCAGAGGGGAACAGCGTGCACAGTAAATTGCAAAAATCTTTCTGGTGAATATCCTGCTCCTAGTGGTTTACACTGAAATATAATCCATCCATTACATCACTAATTGGTAGATTTATACCAAAAAGGTATATATGAAATTAGAACGTAGCAGTTTTTTTAGATTCCATATAGAAATACAAGAATTGTGTAAATATGCCAAAATGGGTGCTTTGTATTTCCCATGAAGATACAGCAAATGTACCTCCCTTTAAACAGAAGACTTTCTGATACTGTAATATACAGTTGGTGTACTGAAAATGGGTGTTTTACAGCAGATTGAACACACTAGGCTCTTCTTTGTTAAGGAGTCAGAGGTTATACTAATGGAGCTAATTTCTAGAGGATCTGGGCCAAGGATTTCTGATTTCAACTACTAAAAAATCAGTAACCTTGCAGGACTGCTTTATCTTGTTGTAAGATGCTTTGATTGTTAAGAGCCTGATCTAAAGACCATCAAAGCCATGGAAGGGTCTTTATTAGATTTAACATACTTTAAAGCAGATCAACAGTTATTAGACTAGAAAGAAGTATCATCTAATTGGTTTTTCATTAAGCAGCCTGCAAAAGTATATCTGTCAATGATTTGTAAACTCTTCAGAAATAGAAAAGGAGATGAGTGTATAGTCTTCATATCAATTTGCACAAAAAATTATTTTTCATAAAACCATGCAAAAGTGCCTGTCCAATAGTGTGATTATATGTGCATGTTGCTTTTTTGTCATCATCATAATCTACAGGCTCTGTGGTGGTCTTAAATTTCAGTGTTAAATTACCTTGAAATACAGTTTCAAATATGAGAGGACTGATGGTGGCTGGTCATATTCCATGGGCTACTGAGGGAATTCCAACACTTTCTGAATGTCAGTCACTCCAAAAGTTATTGTAAACAGAGGCATTCATGTGCACATGCAACTTAGCAAGGTTTCCTTACATCTTAGGAGCTCAGCGTTAGTTGTGTGTCAGCTGAAGAGATGTAAAAAACCCAAAATGGATGTGTGTTCAAAATGTGACTGCTGTGTTAGTGCAGTCACAAGCAGTATCATGTTTCCATGTAAATACAAAGGAATTCTGTATATTGCTCTTGTGTGGTGGATAGAGGCATACAGTCTTCTCAGGTGGTCTGTACTATGTTGTTCACCGCATTCCTTCTAAGCTTTATTCGTCTCTTCACCTGAGAGTTTCTATAACATTTTCACATGCATCTTTTCTGTCTGGCATTAATTCAAAATGATAAAAATGTTATCCTGCCTTCTAACTTTGTGAATTGCTTGTTTTGGTAGACTAAGTTTAGAGTCTTGTTTCTTTTCTGTTGTTTTACACATCGGTAGTTCCAATATAGTTATTTCCTGCTTTACCTCGCTGTGAAGTGAAAGAAATACCAGATCAGGGCTGTGAATGGTGCATATCAAGCAGCACTATGTGCATTATGCCAGTTAAAGCTGGTTGGGAATTTTTTGATAATGTCTTTCCCCCCACCACTCTCACCCCCCACCCCTTTCAGAAATGTTAATTTGTCAAGGGTTTTCTGTTTTGACATATTCCCATAAAATGAAACCTGGTTTCCTGCTAGTTCAGTGCACAGGTTGTGGATGCAGGGATTGTGGGAGGACTCTAGGAGCCCTTGGAAAAAAGTTCTCTTTGGCTCCCACATTTACTGCTGTAGTCTCAAACATGCAGGAACTAGCTCCCAGCTCTGCAGAGGGCAGCCTTGGAACCTACAGAATGCTGGTTTGGCTGAGATCTGCAGGCTCCCTTCTACAGAACCTAAAGATGTTGCTTTTGCCATGTTTTCCAAGGCCTTTGTGTCTCACCCCCAGATCGGGAGTTGAGAGAGTTCAAAAACCAACAAGGACTGTGATGATTGAGCTTCTTACAGAAGTGGTTTTGTAGCTGTAGTCAAGACAGAGATCATGAATAAGTGAAGAAGAAGAGGAAGTTAAGATGAACCTAAATGGGCCTCTGATCTTGGAATATGGAAGTATAAATTCGTATATTAAAAAACACTTTTTTAGAAGTGGTTATTTCAAAGCAATTTTTCCTCTAAGGCAATGCTTTTCAAAATTGACCTTTTTGACATTTTACAGATGTGGAATTTCATGGAACAGAAAATCTTCTTTTTAACAGCTCTACTCCTAGTGAGAGAGAACTGTGTTCATCTTCCCAGTCAATGCCAAACTAGTGCTCTGTTGATAGATCCCAAACTTAATCAGATGATTTTTCTCCTGTGCTTTGTTATGGTACTTTACTCCCCAGATGACTCAGCCATGCATTCATTACATTTTCCCTAAGGTTCACTCCAGACAGTTCTTGATATGAACATATCGATAGCCAACTACAGTGACGACTGAGAGAAATTATGGGTTAACAAGTATTTCAAGAGAAAGATACTCCCATTACCTGAAGACTTACTCTTTTTTTGCAGGTGCTCACTGGAGTGCAATATTTCAACAATGAGCACAAAACCACTGAATTACTTTTCAGAGAAAAGATAACTGCTTCATTTTTACGGGTTCTCTTTATTTTTTGTTTTATAAAACCCTTCCATAAACCTATTCTCTCCTATAAACAAATAAGATGGGGGAATTAGTAGTCATTCTACTTTTTGGTCAGAACATTAATTTTTTGGCTCATGTGTCACCTTCTAAAAATCCATTGATATACATGGATGGTTATAGGTTTAGTTAAAGACCTGAGCTGGAGGAGTTAACCAGGTTTTTGCTCACCATTTTTCAAGAATGTAATTGTGTGCCCACTCTTACAGGACCATAATGAGATTCCCATGCTGCCAACATAGTGTACTTTGAATGTGCATAAACCAGTGGCATGTACAGTGTCACTTGGCCACCAAATACAGAGAGGGATCTAGTGTGATGCAATAACAAATTCAGAGTAACATCACCATTCTAGGGATACAGAATAATAAATATACTGCTTTGTCAGTGAGAACCTTCCACAAAGACTTACTCCGTCCTCTGGAGCTCTGAGGAAGGTGTCTGCTTGTGCTATATGTAATATTAACTTCTATAATGACACCAGGGTTTACATCAGTGTCCCTCATCTCCTAGACTGATTTATTTTCAAAATTAGAAACAATAGATTGTTGTCAAATAAATCCAAGTATAGTTTATTGCAGCATTGCAGCCTCTGGTTGTCTTTCTGACAGAGCTGTTATGCTGGTGCCAGAGAGCTTGTTCTCTCTATGAGTGGGGAGAAATAATATTGCACTAGTGAGGAAGACCCATAAATCCCTGTCTATTTCTAAAAGCTAGTTCAGCTTCTGGTCCCAGACAGACTGTGGTCCCATGTGTTAGTACAGTGTCAGATTAAAAACTGGCATTAGGCAGAGCACATCCAAAGTCAATAGATGGACTTTAATTTTTAAAGGTAAAAATGTAATATTAATAATGGTTGGCTCCTAAGTTTCTGAAATGTTATGAAAACCATAAAATCAATTGAGGCAATATAATTAATCTATTCTAACATTGTCTAGGAACTGAATGGGAATAGATGCAAAATTTGCTTCCAAAATTATGTGGCATTCCATAGCAGGATCATATCTATGTTTTTGGGAGTAAGAAAGTAAAACTCTTTCAAAAAAAAAAAAAGGCAACCAGAAAAACAACAGCAAACAAAACCACACCAAACCCCCACACATGTGGCCACTTCCTCAGTAGGTAAAAATTTACATACATAGTACTTTTGAGTTCAATTAAGCTTTGAAAATTTATGGAAGTTCAGAACTGGGTTCAATAAATTGCAGTCTCTGTAACAGGCTTATATGTATATCACTATCTCTGTTATTATCCTTCCTTTATTTTCTTGGTAGTTCTGATATATGTTGGTATATTAATGAAGATTATTTTTATTGTGAGCTTCATCTTTCAGAAAGATTGTTTTGCATGTAATCAGGGGGGGAAAGTGTTTAAATATTCTCCCTAATGAAATGGTAGGGAAGATCATGTTGGAGTTCATAATCAACAATGAAGCTAAAAAGATTGTAGCATTCCCTTGTTTTTTTGGGCATTCACTGCCCCTTTAACCTAAAACATGTAAATGCTGTGAAATTAGTGATGAGAAGTTTTGAATTGGAAAAATTAATTACATCTAGTTGAACCACAAAATATCTAGAGTGTTAGAAGGCTGGCATTATCAAAAGAAAAACAGATTTATTTTTTTTTTAAAGTCACTTTAATCACATCAGTCATGTTGCAGCAAGGAATGCAAATATTCATATACTACAGATTGAGGCTGCTCTGAAATGTTCTGACAATCTGTTAGGTTTTGAGTGATGTTTCAACCCTATCACTTGGGGTTTTTTGTTTTGTTTTTTTATGACTATAAAAAAAACACTACTCATCTCTGTCACATGCTGTACAGGATAAAAAGCCTTTCAGTTTTCTTAACAAGAATCAGACGGCCAGGGTGCTGCTGGAACGCAGAGAATATGCCACTGTCTGTTCAAAGTACAGCTTAATGAGCCAGACTAAACACACTGGACAATAGAGCTGTGGGGGGAAAGGGCTTCTCGTGGATCTGTGGATCAGCTGCAGCTTTAACATCTAACTAGTTTCATTTTTCATCTTTGCAAGTTCCATTTCCCTGTTTTGTTGGTATAAACTGCATTTCAATGAGCGGACTTTCCTGCCTAGGTGATGGTATGGTGTGCTTTGAAAAAGGATATCGTGGATTATGCTAGAAATAATTTCTGTGTTTCTTTTTTTCTCTCATAGTCACGACCTATTCCCTCACACCTTACTTCAGCAGTTGCAGAGAGTATCCTGGCTTCCGCCTGTGAGAGTGAAAGCAGAAATGCTGCAAAAAGGATGCGGTTGGATAGACAGCAGGTACTGTGTTGTTTGGGGGTCTAACACATCCATATTTATAAATGCACTGGACTTATTTATATAGGATGCCATGCAGAGGCATGGTGCAATCCCTTATATGTTTCTTGCTAGCAAGAATAATTAAAATACAAAAGCTGGAGTTTTTAAAATGAATACACAAGCATGTCTTTGTCTATATTTACATAAGCTGTAAGAGGGTGTCTTAATGTATTTGTAATGTCCACCTGATTGAAGCTATATATTTACTTTTTAACGATTGTAGATTTTCAGAGAATAATGTGTAGAATTAAAAGGAACAGAACACACAGTATATGTAATTTACATAAATAATAGAAATGGTGCATGTGTCCATGACTCAGTGTATTTATCTGTGCCCATATTCTCTTTCAAAATGTGTATGCATTTGTAAATATAAGGTGAAAAATTGTAAGTTTCTGAAAATACCCATTTGCCCAAAACAGAAAAGTTATTGTGCTATATAACAAAATGCTTAAGAATTTTTAAAGCTCATATATATTTTTTTCAGTTATTATTCACCTTTTATAGTGCATGTTAGGATTTTGTTACTTTTAACTTTCTGAAAATTACATATTTTCTTTCAGTTTTTTGAAACCCAACTGGTAACTCATTCCAGACTTTGGTTATTTACTTGTTCCACAGATAAAGTGAATGTCTAACATTCTTATTGTAAAAACTGTTATGCTTTATTTCTCCACATGATTGTAACAAAGTAAAATCTTAGTAATATGTCAATTGTTCCAAAATATGCTTCTGTCATGGTAGATGAACTTTTTTTTGTGGAATGGAACATTTTTTAAAGGGACATTTTCCTTTTATACATGGTCCATTAAGTTCTTTCAGGTCATGCCCTAACTGTATAAAAGATTCCTACCCTTATAGTATTGACAATTTAGGATCTGAAAGTGTATATCTCTATTTCTTTTTGCTATTCTGTTTTTTACTAGTATTTTCATTATTGTTCTACATTTACCTTAAGATTTACAAATCATATGGGACTGAAATACTAAGTATAGCTTAGTTTAGAAGCAGTGCTCATTCAGATTGTGCAGGTTTTATATTCTCTCATTTACTCTCTGATTTTTCAGTAATAAGAAAAAAAAGCTACAAAGTCAGCGTGCTCTTACCCCAAGGAGAACTAGAAATGACTCATGCAAACATCAATTGCTTTCATTGCACAAAACTAATGGCTTAATTCCTTAGTCCGGTCAGGGTGAGGCAGAGTTTTCAAGTGATTTAAACGAGAATCCCATAATAGTCTTCAGGGAGCCAGAGAGCTGTTGAAACAAAAACCAATATTTAAACTGTAGTCAGAACTCAAAAAGCCTATTAGTAGGATTTTTTTGTTGGGTTTTTTTTTTTGGTATTCTTATCACAGAAGGATTTGGTAACAGCGTTGAGAAGCATTTCTTTACTTTTCAGTACAGAATTAAAATCTGTAGTCAGAATGTATCCAGGCTGATCACCTTGATTACAACTGTGATGTTGAAGTAGCAAAGCTGCCTATAAAAAATGGGTGTTGGGTTCTGCTTCTTTCAGTTTTTCCCCTTTTTGGCAGTGAATTCTGGGAACGCTGTGGAGACGGTTGCAAATAGCACCGCCCTTTGATTTATCAAGCAGTAAATTAGATGAGTTGATGTAGTTTTGGTGCCTGAAAACTATTTGTGAATTCATGATAGATATGCTGAATAATTGTGGCTGGAAAAAATTATGGAAATATGTGTTAGGTAGCTTCATAAAAGTTAGAGTGAGAAATTTGCCCTACAGGGTGGAATAGTTAATTGATTAGAGAAATAGAAAACCTTGGTCCTAGCCCCAGTTCCATTGAAATTTAATTATTTATTCCAAGTATGTGACATTAACAAAGTTGACTGGGAGCAAAGCATTCTGGAATATTTCTGCGTGTGCTATTTAATACACACTAGTGTGCTCAGTTCATGTGCTGAGGTGGGAAGTGCACCTGTATCCTCACATCCAGAGAGTTTGACTTATAGGTAAAAGGGTTGTATTCTGCTCCTCTTCCTATTTTTACTTTTAACTTACTATTAAATTTCCTTCACTTTTCTTAAATATATCTAAAATGAAATATTTTCTTTGGATTTTTTTTTTCTTAAATGGAGTTAGGTTGGAAAAGTTCAGTGCAGCATTTCCTTTTACTGTTCCATAGCTCTTAAGGCACCTCGTTTTCCAAAATTGGGTATTATACCAATGGGTAGACTCAGGCTTTGAGGACTCTTCAGTGAAAATTTGGGAGGAAGAAAGAGGAAATAAGATTCTGATAATGAACATTATCGCGTCATAAATTATATCAAGACATCTTCTAATTGAGGACAAACATTAGACAGTCCTGGAAAGTAGATTGTTAAGAGAATCTGGCAAGAGCACTCATTTAGCACTTCCCCTTAGATCTGAACGGAAGCAGTGCATTAAAGCTGCTTTATTCTTGCATGCAGTATGGTGAAGTTCTGCCTTTTATTCTCCAGAGGGTGATCTGTGATCTGCCTCAAAGTGAGATGTGGCACTTAGTGCCATCGTGTAGTTGACATGGTGGTGTTTGGGCATGGGTTGGACTCAATGACTTCAAAGGTGTTTTCCAACCTAATTGATTCTGTGGTTCGGTGATTCTGTGGTTTGTATCTCCACCACCACCTTTTTCGGAATATTATTTATAAAATGTGAATGTATTAAAACCACGAGTGTTATGCCCAATCCTGATGACAAAGCTTCAGCAGCTTCCTGAACTCCTTTGCTTGTCTTGTTTATGCTCTTTCCTCTTCTCCATTTTCCTTCTCTCCCTGGCACAACACTGCCCCTGAGCAGGAAGTTCTGAGCATGTTGCATGTATGTCCCTAATAAAAGTCTGTACTTTGTTAAAATATTATGAATTTCCCAACTAAATAGATTTTTGCCTACAGTGTTAATTTTAGCAGTGGTTTTATGAAAAACCATCTCAATTATTGCTCATCAGAAAGAAGCGGCTTAAAAGTCGAAACTATGGAAACTTCTAAGAGCTCATTTTTAGTTTTGAACAGACAGTGTTGGCCATGCTTATGAGTATTAGCTGTTTCTTCCATAAGTAATAAACATGAAGGATTGGGTTTATATACCTATAACCCTGTGCATACATTTTTTATCTCTTCAGAAGAAACCTCTCCAAAGTATGTGTCTGTGCACACACAACTACTGCATCCTATGAATGACTTCCTAGAAGTATTTCTAATAGCTGCAATACTTAATATAGCCCTGATCTAGGGATAGTATTAAGTGTGATAAAGTTAAGTCTGAAATGAAGCCATCCATCATTCAAGGAAGCCATGCTTGAATATTTCTGCCTGTAAAAATCCAATTTTAAAAATAAGATAATGAAATCTGGTCTTACTGGCATCACTTACTTATTTTCAACATTGGGTTTTTTTTGTGGCAGTAATTTATTTTCTAATGGGAAAATCAATGTAATCTTGTCCATCAGGAAACTAGTAACTTCTCATAGTTTTTAAGAACTGCAACAATAAAAGCATTGTCAGTTTGTGAGACTTCTCTATAAGGAATATAAATGTGTTTACTAGGTCATGGTAGCTTGGACTATAATGCTTTGACTGTCTGACTGTGTTAGGTGTTACTCAAGTGTTCTCTTAAGCTTCAGTGCATTTTCATTATCTTGAGATCAAGCACTATTTGGTTGGCAAGAAACTGAAGCGCTGAGAAGTTATATATTTGATACTTATTACCCAACTGAAGAGTTCTGTCACTTCCACTTTTTAATTCTGCCTGGTACTAAAAATAATTTATTCTGATGCACAAATTTTATAGATTTATATGTTGAAATTGGATAGTTTTACTGGTAGTACTGCTGAACAGTGAAATGCTAGTGACACTGGGCTGGATTGGGTTAATCTTTTCTAGCCCAGATCAAGCGGTAGGTACAGAGGCAATGCAGAGGTTTTGTGTTTTGCTCCAAATCACCTCTACTGAGTCAGGATGCTGAAGAGGAACTGTCTTGAATTCTGAGGACTTTTTTGATCACAGCTGATGTAAAATGTAAAAGTAATAATTGGATAAACCTTCTATGACTTGTTTCAGTCAGAGATTGAAGTCACATTATCAGAATCCTTAAGATTTCCTGGGTTTCTAAGTGATATCTTTGAATTTTCTCCTGGGATAATCCTTCATGAAGCAGTTGCACTAAGTAGAGGTTCTGATCTACTATCAACGAGGGAGTCATGAAACAAATTAAGTAGATTCACGTGCATTCATTTCATACAGTGAACAGGATGACTTCTTTTGTGTGTCCTTCACTTTACAAACCCAATTTTGTCTTCGTTGGACAAAAGAAGAATGGTTAAATAAGTAGAAAAATCTGGGAAAAGTCATCCTGTCCTTACTGTCCTGGGCAGTGAACAGAGGGGCAGGATGCCTGCTTTATGTGCTACAGAGACCTTAGTAATGTGGCTCTCCTTGTTGTCGATCACAGAAATGGAAGTTTGTCAGTCTCTGCTTCTTCCAAATAGGTATGTGTGCGCTGTAGTTTTTATACAACCTCATCATAAAACAGTCTGAAGCACTGCTGGGCTCTGTGGAAAGTGGAGGTGGATTAGTGTTGTTACTGTCCTTTCTGAAATCAAAAAGAAATTCTTCAAGGGAAGATGTAAGAGGAAATAGCAGTTTATAAATATCAGTGTGGGAGAGAACCTGCCTCTCTATTTTTGCTAAGGAGGCTGAAACGGTGAAATCTTTCTTTGGAAAAGAATGTAGGAACGATACTAGGAAAAAATTGCCTTCCCCTTTACTTGGACACAAGTGTTTTTTGTAACAGCTGCCTTTTGTTTCATTGTTTTTTGTTTAAAATTTATTTTTTTGCATGCTGTCATATTGCAAAATTTATGAATAAGCATTTTTCTTCTAATTGAAATAACTAGTTTTTGGCAATCAAGATAAAATGACAGCACCTAGAAATGAGGAGGGAGGATGAATATGGGAAAAAAGGAAAAGAACTGAATCAGAGAGTACTACTGTCTGTAGAAGTATATGAACCTTTTTATGGACATGTCATGTATAGTTAGGCAGATCATTTAGAAAATTGATGTCGCTTTGTTTGTGCCATGTTGATTTGTAACAGTTAGGAAGCTGGACCTTTGAGAATATGTTATTATATTTGCAGATAGGAAAATAAGGTCACAAATGATATGACTGTGAAGCCAGTGGATTCAACTCTCTCCTGGATATGTCATTTTAGCCATTCAACCTCCATTTCAGTGAGTAATGTCATGGAAAGGCTGCGATAGTATGCAGAATAATTTGGTCAGCCAAAGGAGGGAGCTACGTACATTTCTTTCATCCTTATGTCTTAAGTAATCGGACATGCAGTGTATGATTCTTTTGTAGTTACATAGCAAATGACAAGTTGAGCCCAAGGAAAACTTAAGCTCAGAGGAAAATGAAGGTTTTCATTATCTTACATATCTCCTTTCCTAACAAAGGCATTTCTCAGTCAGAGCTGGTCTTTTTTGAATTAGTAGGTTCTTCACAGGGTGCTTTTCAGTCAGTATTTTATAGAATATACATGATAAGAAAAGGGTTTTCTGCATTTTCATTTTATAAAAAATAGGGGTTTAAGGGCCACAGTTTTCTTTCATTTCAGAGACTAGATGAAAATAACAACAGTTGTACAACTTTATAATCTGAGAAAGGTGTTGTCCTCATGCCTTCACTGCACAGACATCAGTATACAACTGGTTTGATGTGTTAAACGTAAGAACAAGTCTGTGCACTATGCACAGAGTATCATGCACTCTGATGCTATGAAGCAGTTCTTTATGATAAACTCTGAACGCATTTTTAAGGAAATCTCTCATCAAGAGGATGACTGTAATTTTTTTTCACGCTGTGATTTGTAACCAGCCAAATTAAATATCAATAATCATCACGGTGGAGTGAAAGATAACATCTAACCCCCAAGGAAGAGAAAGTTTAATGATCCCAGGATTACACTCAAACATAAATGCACATAAATTTGCAAATAGGCACTTTAAACACATTCTCCTCACCCATTTTTATTTTGAGGGATAAAAGGAAGGAAAATCTAAATTTTTCAGTGAATAGGGTGTTAAGGATATTGCATCATTTAGTAATTTTAACAATATTGCTTTTAGCTGTTAAAGGAGTAGGAGTAGGTGGCTATTAGGTTTCTGACAAAGCAATTATGGCCTAGACACATATGTTGAGAGCTGACCTGACATTTGCCTCTGGATAGTTGTCATAGCAGCAAGCTGAATAGAGCAGTTTGATACAAGCGCTGGTTGCAGACTGGATACAGGTTCTGTGCTAATGCAATACATCCGAATATTAATAAAAGTGCACATGTACTGCCATTTGAAAATAACTGCAATGGTGCTTCCTTCCATTTATATCTAATTCCTGAATGTTCACTTTTAAAGAAATTGAGGTTTGTGAGGAGATGTTACTGATCTGCCCCCATACAATTTCTGGTTCTTTTTCACTGCATGTAACAGGGGGTTGACCTAAAGAAAGACTCTTCAAGCACATTTTTATTAACAGAAATGATGTCTGGCTGTTGCAGACCAGGAGCAGTTTGTGTTTTGATTAAGAGGGAAGGAAATTACTGGTGGACAAATTACAGGTAATTGTAAAACTGTTTTGGAAGAAACTAATTAAAAATCTAAATTGCAGTGAGGGCGTGGACCTCCATGGCAGGATTGCTGTATCTGGCTTTCAGCAGTGAGGGGGAAGAGACCTTTAAACCTTTCTATTCAGAGGAGAGAGAATTTGTGTTTCAGCTATGTCACTAATGCACAGTTTATAAATCTTGACGCTGAGCATTTATTTCCTGTAGTACCCTTCAGATGAGAGGAAAGAAGGAAGAAAGATTGACATTGTGTATGCATGTTGTTCTCCTTCTTGATCAATGTACACTGCAGCTTCCAGGAGGAAGGAAGAATATTATTGTAGGATTCTTAAATGCTCTCTCTCTGTATTCTGTTGTTTATAATGGGGGTTTTCTGTTGGTTGGTTTTTTTTGTTTGTTTGTTTGTTTTGTCTTTTTTTGTTGTTGTTTTATTTTGATGTTGTTTTGGTTTTGGTTTGTTTTGGTTTGGTTTGGTTTGGTTTTTTGGTTTTGTTTTTTTATTGGGTTTTTTGTTTGTTTGTTTTGTTTTGGGGTTTTTTTGTTTGTTTGGTTTGTTTGGGGGTTTTTTGTTGGTTTGGTTTAGTTTCGTTTGGTTTTTTTGAGTTTTGGGGTTTTTTTATCAAGGGCAGATTTGGACAATATCGGTTGCAGAAAAGGGAGTTATGCAAGAATATCTCCGAGCTGACAGTTGACCCTGGAGAATGTCCTGCTGAGGCAGTGCTTCTGTGGTGGAAATCTGCAAATTCAGAGGGAACACAAAGAAGTGAGTTTGTGTCAGAGAGATAAAGTCCTTGCCACAGCTATTCAGTATGCAGGAAGAGCACATCAACTGTACATTCTTGTAAGAGGTGGAGGAGAAAGCATCAGAAGTTCTATTCCTCTTGGGTTTCATGGAGCCTAATTTTCTGTAGAGGATGGGAAAGAAAAGGCACTTCATCCAAGTGGCAGCAGTGATGAGGGATGGAGCCATGTCCTCCCTCTACTGTATATTTACATAAGACCTGAAAAATTCCAGCTCAAAGTGATTTTCACTTCAGAATGGGAGGCTTGTAGAGTCCTAGAAAAGAGCAAAAGGAAGCAGATGGTTCACTTAACATATAGCAAACAAATAGAAATTGGAATCCCAAAATCCACAAATGCAAATGTCACTTTAACTTGCATAGAGCTCAATGCCTCTTACAGTACAGAAACTTATTAATAATAACTTTTTGTATTCAGACATCTCTTTGTGATTTGGTATTTAATAGGAATCAGAGTGATTTCTGTACTTCAGTACTTTATCGTTTTTTTTAATTTGTGTTCAAAATGGTCACTAAAATGACTGTATAGTCCTTGGATACCAACATACTAGTTTGCATTTCAGGCCTCTTTCACTTCCATGACTTCCCCACATAGTGATTATTTTACTTCTAGGTTAGTCTTCGGTTTGCTTTTATGGTTCCAAATGATATGCCTTAACCACTGAGGCAAAAAATGTTATGCAGGCACCATTTAGCTGTATGTGTGTTATTGTCAAGAGATCAAGTTATGTACTGGCATTGGGAAACTTAGCTTCCTAAACCAGAATGCACTGGCCATATTGTCAAGGGGAAGAAAATAAGTGGTACGCATTGTAATTTTAAATCTTGATGTCTTTCAAGTTGGTGGCAAAATTCCTGATTTCACCAGTGCTGGATAGGGTTCTATCATTAGCAGATGCAGCTGGAAAGGACTGCCAAGTATCACAAGGCAACCCCCTTCCTTCCACACACCAGCCCAACCTACATTAAATTTGTTACATGCATTGGAAAGGAATAATGTGCAAGGCATGCAATTGCAAATAATTTCATGCCTTAGATTTACAATGAGGCCCTAAGGTGAGCAGCTAATTTTTCACCTCAACACAGAGATCATTACATTAGAAAATGCTCTGTTTTTCCAGGTTCTTTGTGCTGAACATGTGTGGTTGAATTTCAAGCTGCTGATTTCAGACTACACTTTAGGCACCATGAGCTGCAGTAAGATCTTGAACGTGAAGTAAAATTGATACCAGTACAAGTATTCTGTTCTGGAGGTTGATAAAGCTGAAGGCTCAAAAATTGAGCGTTTGATTGTTTCTTGGACAGGAACGTTTGAACAGCCTTATCCACCTTCCTACCATAGGTGGAAGAAAATGAACAGGAACTGGTACAGCTTTTTTCCATGCGTCTTTAGTATCCATCTTATGCCAAGGAGGCAGGAGAGGAAAGGCTGGTGGAAATGTAGATATGAAAGTTCTCTCTTCGGGCCCAAAGATGGAGATTTTAGAGTCCAGGCTTCTGTTCTTCCTGCTCCCATCTTGAAAGCCAGGAATAGAGAGCATTTTACTTATCCCTCCCTTTCATATGGCAAGAAGATACTAAATGGGAAGCGTTTTCTTGCCCCTAAGATGTTTCTAGCACAGATACAAGTATGTCTTTCCGGTGTTTAGCCAATAACTTCATTGCACACGCCCTCCTGCCTACAGCACAGCCAGGGAATAATGTTTCTGGTGAGTAAATGCCAGTTATCATGGAGAGTTTGGGCCGCTTTAATGAAATCAATGCAAACCCAGTGTGCATGAGCAAACTCTTATTTTTCGAGAGGCATATTCTGGTTTTGGTTATTGAAATGGTACATTTAGAAGGCTTTAAAAAGTCATAAATTATTCCTAAATTCCAAACGTCAGTTGCACAATGGATTCAGAAGTATTCCTCAGTTAGAAAGTGCAGTTTTCCACACAGAAAATACATGTAGAAGCGTATCCACAGATTGCTTATGTTTTGTGGCAGGGACATGTTTGTGATTCAACAACTGGCTTAATGTCCTAAACTAAATTTAGAAACATATTTTTCTAAGAAGAAAACCCCACTATGATAAGCAGTGGGAGCAAGAGCTGAATGCATTGCCTGGGAGCAGCACCAGCTGCTAAAGAGGCTAGGCACAGGACAAGGCAGCCAAACAGGCTGTGGCCAACAGCCTAGGCATTGTGCCAAAAGAATTCTCCCCTGAAATGAGAATATTTGGGGAGCACATTTGCACTGCAGTGCACATATTTCATACTTATTACTCATGGTATTTCATATTAAGCTTCTGTTTTACTGTCTCCATTGATAAACCAAATCAGAAAGTGCATCCTCCAAAGGCCAGTCAAAGTTCATGTCTTTGTTTCTTCCACTGGCATATGCTACTCTGGTCTAAAGATTGTGGAATCAAAAGGCCATCCTCAAAAACATCACTTCTTATCTCCTGAATCTTTTAATATACAGAATCCTCACAGCACTGAAGTTAAAGGATGTGCGCCAAATTCTGTAAAAAATTTAGAGTAGGTCTTCTTCAGAAGCAAAATATTTTCTTTCCACTAAATAATTAGAGACAGGGTGGGCAGGTCAGGGTTTTTAAATACCTTTTTTTTTTGAAAGGTTTTTTTAAACTATGAAAGTCAAGTTGTGCCTGAGGTGATGTTAAAAAACAGACATCCTGCATTGAATTCATAGAAAGAACTTTGGTTTGCACAAATGTGCAGTTCAAGTTTTAATGCACATTTGAAATAAAATAATTAGCATTCGAATGTATCAAACACGGGAGAAAATATCTTTAAAATATCTGAACTGTTGAAAACAAGAACCAATCGTTAAGTAAATGAAAAAAAAGTAATTGCTCATTCTCAAACAGACAAGAAAACTGTCTTTTCTAGAAGACAGCTACCTATACCTTTCACTAGAATTTATCTGTGGAAGAGACAGCACACTGTAAATATGGCAAAATGATGAGATCTCCTGCTTGCTTATTTTTTTTTCCTTTTCAAAGCAGAACACACAGACATTTTTAATTAGCTGAAACTGAGGAAGTCAATTTAGGACTGACCTCAGATGCTTCATGTCCAGGCCATCATCTTCTGTTTCTAAATGAAGAAGAATTTAATTTAGAATCTAACATAAAGTGCTTTGGTGCATTCTCCCTGCCACACACTTTAATATGTGTAATATTAAAAGAAAGTGTGGAGCAGAAGAGAAATAGGAAGAATCACCCCAAATCCAAATCATACCCCATAGTTTTCCAATAAAGTGTTTTTCAGTAGTTGCATCTCCATATCCCAGATCTGGCAGGTGTATGGAAAGCTGTTTTATGTCAAGAAAATAGGCTGTCAGTGGTGGGAGTAATACCAGCTGTAGTGCAGTAGATGAAGAGACCTATAGTGGGAGGTTTAATTACGTTGACCATGATGATATTGTAGTAATAAATCTGCAAAGCTGGCACGAGCATTGCTCAAGTACTCCCACACACTTTTCCCTGTGTGCTTCCTAAACATTTGATTCATGAGTTTATAAAGATTTTTCTCTGTTGGTGCTCTGGTGCCACAGTCCTCCTGCTGGAGTAAAGCTGATCTATCCCAGCTGAAAGTGTTTCCTATCATAGTCACTGAAAAATGACATGTTGGCAAGGGGGGAAAGAAACTCCTACAGGAGTGCCTCACTGAGATAATTTCTTGAGGACAGTATACATAAATATGAAAAATGCAGAGAAAAATGCTTGATTGTGATCATAAAAGTGGAGTTGCCTGAGGTATAGCAAGGCTTGTTCTGAATGAGAGGAATACACCATGAAGGAGGAATTTCTTTCACTTTGCATATTTCTGGTTCAGCAGTAAGTACTGCTACGCTTTTGTCGTGCATCAGTTTCAGTAATACACCGATTCATTCAACTCCATTACCTGCAGGCAAAACTGCTCTTGGGATGGGAAAAGATGACATTATTTTCTTGCAGTTTATGTTGGTTCTGTTTAGAAGAAAGGTCAGATATTTGGACTCCTCCATTTGAACTGCCTGTCAATAAAGAGGCAGCAAAAATGATCAGTAGCCATGTTCCTCTGCAAGGTGCTGGCCTCAGCAAAGAAATTGGCTTTGAAAGGATGAGAGGGTACATGCAACAACAGAAGAATAAACATGAGATAACCTGTACTTCATTTTCACTCAGGTTTTACCTTTATTTTCTTCAGATTTTTAGCTAATCTAATTCCAACAGGGGCATTCTAGATCCTGGAGTTCATTATGCAGTGCTTCACTTTTGGGATCAGGCACGTACCAAATGAAGCCTCTTAGGAAGGAACAGGTTTAGCAAACCTGGGCCCGTTGTCCTGTGTCCTGAGTGATCTTAGGCTGAGAGATCGGTGGAGGTGACACAGGGAAGGAAAGGATCCTCTACTATTCTCTCTGGTGCCATCCTCTGTGGCAGGCTGAAGGAGCTGGTGATGCACTCTTCCAAGGGAAACTGACTTTCCTTTAAAAGAAGATGTGGACTGAGAGTGGGTGGGGAGGTGCAAATAGAGGAGGTGAAGATTCTCAAAGTTGACTACTGAAACAAAGGCTCAATCAATAACTTATCATATGGCCCAAGGAAAAGCCCATGCTGTGCTGTTCTTTAGGTCACAGTAAAAGTCTGCCTTTTTGTTTTCTGCCTATCCTGACAGGAAGAAATTCTGTAAATGAGGCCTGGGCCCTAACGAATCTTTTCTGCTGGTACAACAGGCAGGAAAAAAAGTTCCACCTGCCATCTCTCCTCTGGTGTTCCACTGCAAGGCAGGAGGTGGTGGTGCTGGAGACTCTTCTTCTCTTTGTATGACACCTTTGTCCCTTTGTCTGAATTTGTGCCACTTTCTCTCTAGGAAGTGTCACATGCATTTTGTGAAATATACTGTCAGCCCATAGGGGTTTTTCCAAAATTCAAAGGCACTGAAACAATTCCTGTATTCAGTCAGGTCCAGTTCTGTCTCTTACATGCCTGTAGCTTCTTGTAATCTGGTGCTGGCCACTGTTGAATATGTGATTTAAAATTCTGCTGAGGAAGTCATGGCTGTGCATACACTGCAGTGCACTATGCAGTCTTGCTCTATGCACCTGTCTTGTCTATTGAGACAAATTTCAATTAATAGTGGTGAAACCATTAGCTAAAAAAATTTTTACATGTATTAAAATTCTCTAGAAAAATAAAGAGCATGACCATGTAAAATATAATTTATGAAATAGTTTATGGTGATAACTGCAAACTAAGACAAGAACAGCAGGAGTTATAGAGTAAGTTAGCTTGCAAGGACACATTCTGTCATTAGTTCACCTCAAATGAGATTTCTACATTGAGTTATGCTTTTTAACATTCGTTTGTTCCTGATGTAAAATAAACCCAAAAAAAACCAACCACCAACCCACCAAAATCAACTATCTAGAACTTCACTAAAGAACAGTAAGTTTATCTCAAGCACCACAGGAAAAGATAAATTCTATCCTTTTCCATTTGGACAGTGAGACATGGTCTTTAGTAGAACACAGTTTCTTTTTCCTCAGTGACCGTGCCTCACAGTGTAGGAGTAATTCATCCATATGTCCGTGCTCATCTAGCAGCATTGGTGACCTCTTAAAGCTCATGTTGCTCTTCTGCTATCGCAATGGATAATGAACCGGCTAAAGCTGACAGGCTATAAACAATGATCCCTCTGCTTTGGTATTGGTCCAAAAAAGTGATTCTCCTTGCAACAGCCTTACAAGTACCTCTTCTGTACTGCAGGTGAAGTGGCAGTGGTGAAAAAACAGGACTCAAACATGCAATGTGAAAACACCAACCTTTTTTTAAGAGTATTATTATATTCCAGTCTTTAAATAGTGTGTCATTCTATCAGAAATGCCAAAGACTTAGGTTCATTTATCTCTCTTCTACACAATAACACCTTTTTATTTTGACTTTCTTTTTCCATGTCAGTCTCATGCTTTCATTTCTTGTTGAACACTGGCTCATGTCATTTTTGATGCCTGGTGACAACACTGATGCTGACAGTTCATTTCAGTGTTAATAATCTGCAAGGAAAAGGAACCTACTGCCCTTCTAATCTGAAATTGAAGCATGGTGCTTTCTTTTCTTGGCTCTGTACCCTGTGTCAGGAGGACAGTTTGGAGATCCTCAAACTGCTGGCAGCTAACGTTTTGATAGACACTCTTCAAATTTCCATGTTACCACTGGCATTACAGGCAGTTTATATGCATAACTGGACTATGTATTACACTGATTTAGCTCAATTAGACTGTACCAATATTTCCTCACCATCCAAAAATTCTATTTATCATTTTTTATCTAAAATATGAAAAAAACATTTTATACTGGATTTCAAAGCAAAATCATCCTTAATACCTAGACTTCTGGCAGTAACCTGCGAGATACAGTTGCCTCTGCATGGTAGGAGTACTTTTGCATATAATCTCACATTTATGCCAGAAAATTCTATGCTGAGACTGATATGCTCTCCATGTAATGATGAGATGATAGGTTCACAGCTAAAGCATGAATGTTCAGCTTAGCTGGAATGCCCAGCTGAGCAACAGATTGAGTAGTATGTCACACAAGAATGGGTTTTCTAATTTTTTTTACAGCTTGATTTAAGTAAGTAAAAGTGAAGAAAGTAATGCAGAGAGAGTGGTAGAGAAGAACATAGTCTAGATCTGATAACAAGAGGGTGGAAAACAACTATGCAGACCCCCACTGCTCCTTAGAAGAGAAGTAGTGTGGATACTCAAGAACAGCAATTATGTCCCTCTTGATTTCATTGCTAAGTCCACTCTTGAATTATCAAAACACTTCCTAGTCTAAAGAATAGCTGCCATGAGTTCTGTGACATTATTTGGACTTTACTTCATGTTTTATTTTAGTCAGCTTGCTCAAATTTACACTAAGTACTTCTGCATAAAATCTCAGGGGTCTTTCTGCTGGTTGTGCGTAGACCTCATCCGTAAATCTAGTGCCTTATCCTCTGGACATTATTCAAAATGCGGAAAAGGGAAGTACAGATGTAAGAACTAGCCTTGACTCTCTAACATCTGAATGTTTGTGTATGCCCATACTGTGTTGATCAAGATGGTGCTATGAGTATCACACTAAACCAAACATACTCTCTTGTCGCTCTTGTACTCTCTAACACTTTTGGAGTTGCAAGAGAACAAAAGAAACATGAAAACAAAGATTAACCAAGTAATCAAGCGGGGCTGTTGCCAGTTCCAAAAACAGTACTGAAAACCAAACTTCTGAAAAAAGGCTCAAAAAGATGTCCTGAGTCAAAGTATCTCTATTTGTGATTCAAGTCTTCACTATGTCCTCTTTCAGAGCCCAAAAAGGAGTATCCCCTGCACTACTGTATAGCCTACTTGTAGCTTACTCTTTCTTTGGATCATACTGCTACAGCAATGCTGTTTATTGAAGGACAACTAAACTTAAAGGGAAAGGAATCTCTCCAGAGTTGCAAGTATTGTTTACATCTAACTGTACTGATGATTTTGGACAACAGGTTGTGGGACTGTCAAGGGATGCATCATTTTAAAGAGATATTGTGCAATGTATACACACGCACACACATATATATATATAAATGAGTCTTGAAAAGTTATCAGAAAATAACTCTTCCCCTCAGATAAAATTTATCTGTGTTATGTTTTAAGTATTTTCCTGAACAGACTACAAAGATTCTAGCAATTCATTTTCATTTTTCAGGTTTCAGCTATGGGTCTGGTATGGTGAGTTGAAATCTCAGTTAGATGTTCATTTTTTTGTTAATAATCCCTTAATATAGGTACTGGAAATTTCGTAGAACTTCATTCAAAGTAGTTTTGAGGTATGAAAGCATGGTGCTGCATGGCAAACAGGTCACACAGGTTATCTTTTAGATGTGCAGATTCATCAGAGGCTGTAGCAAATGCTTGACTTTTCTCATTGTTTAAGTTAACTGCTGAGTTAACTGAAAATCTGTCTTTTTTTATTGCATTGTAAGAGAAATGAGGGTTTCAGGGGAAGGTACTATCTTAGATCAGCTTTTGGGCACAGAAGTTCTTCTCCTGCTCTAGCCTTACATTGCCTCCATGCTGACCATCTCCTACAATATTAAAAGATGTTGTCTTTTAAACAACTATAAATATTCAGTACTTTAAATGTGAAGGTCAGCTAGTGCAAAGGACTACTGTGAAGCTTTGTTTGGATTTCAAACTCAGTGAATTATGTAGGTCTATTTTCTTTTTGTTCAAGCCTCACTAGTCTTGAACAGGCTTTGTTTAGTGAGTCCTAATCCCAACACAAACCTTAGCAACTGCAGAGGGGAGAAAGAATGTGCAATGAAAACCAAAACTAAAGTGAAAACTCATGTCCATAATTTGCTGAAATCCCATTTCCACCATTGATAAGGACAGTGAGTCAACAGCCTTACTGCAGCGTTAAAGAAAAATTTAGCCTACTGTGATGTGCCAAAATAATGTTTAACTGTCTAGGCTTCCAGGATATTGGTCATAAAATTAAAAGCTGGGACAAACACTAGATAATTACTTTAATGTAATTAAAGCTGATAAAAGTTCCAGTGTTCTGTCAGAACCATGTGTGTCATCCAAGCAGTCGGTAGTATCATCACTTATTAAGATTACCTGACACTTCCCATTATAATACTGGGTATGCAATTTGGTGATAACTTCATGACCTTCAACTGTTTGCACTTATGTATGTCTTCCACCTGTTGAACTCTGTCAGAGAGAATTGCAGCCATTTTCAAGAATGAGGAAATTTTGTCCTGTAAGGGTAGTAAGATCCTTAAATGTATTTACCATTTCTTAAGGAAAAAACCCCAAACCAAACAGGCTCTGTGCTTGCTGCTGGCAAAATAGTGGTGTCATGTATGCCAGGGATGTGACACTGGATACACACAATCAAAGTATTTTAGTTGCTAAATTCCCAGATTATTTGAATTTCAGTGGGTGTGACTAGGAATCTGATCTCAGTGCAGAAAGGAGGAGAAAAGTGTTGAGACTGGAACCTTGTAAGTGTTGGCAGGAGCAGAGATAACAAGAGATGAAGGGAAAATGACATTATGAGATGGGGTTGAATCAGGAAGGGAATAGCTGAGACTGACAATGTGATGGAAACTGATGGTTGGGTGAATTAAAGAACTAGCTGTGAAAGAGGATCAGATATTACTAATGAAAAATAATGTGAGTTGAAAACAAAAGCTACCCTGGCAAACTGTGGAACCTGGCTTTGCTCCCTATAGGACAGGATTTCGGGGCTTTTGTCAGGTATACGCTGACAGGAGCCTGAGAAGGGAGAGAAAATCTCGGGACCATCAGTGGATGTGACACTGATTAAATACAAACTGAAAACAAACAGCCTTGACTTGCTGGAGTTGCTCAGGTACCTGGAATCAAGAGACTTGTTTGGAAAGGAGAGATTAGGATTTGCTAGGCAAAAAGACTGAAACTGAGAGGGAGGGTAGAAGATGAAACTGGAGAAGCAAGGAAGATGGTGTGAGAAGTCATGGATTTGAAGAGACGGTATGAAATAAGTTTGAAGAGACAGAGAACAAGGTATATGCGATCAGATCAAGGAAACAGCAGAGGTTTCCAGGTGTCTAAGGGGCCACATTCTGGGCCCTGCAATGGGAGCCAGGAATACTGTGTCTCATCCTCCTTTAAATACCTTGTTCCATGCAGATGATAATGGCTGCTTAGCCTGGTAGCACCTTCTCATGCAAGAGCTGAGATGAGCAGACAACCCCACACCCCTTTGTGGATTCAGCAGGGTGCCTTATGATAAAAATTCTGAGTTTCTTCCCATTATTTAAAAAATTAAGTTACACAAAGAGAAGCCAGTTATGTTTACATATTGGGTAACGCTGGCTTAAGGTTGCCTTTGTTGCCAGAATCTCACTATCTGAAAAGCAGTGATAAAATCCTATCTAACAAGAGTATTGTAGGGATTAATTGGGTGTGCTTTGAAAAGTGCTATGTGGTTTTATCATGTGTTTCAATTTATTTTACTTTTGATTCAAAAATCATAGAATTAAATTAGTGGGTTCCAAATGGGAAAAATATTCAAAACATTATCTCCTTTCTTCTGAAGCCATATTACAAACCATTGAGGCCTAAAAAAAATTAAAGCCTGTTTTCTTTTTTTCATGTGAATGAATTTTTTTCCTATGAAAAAATGGAAGACCATATGCAAATATTGGGTCCCTAGCTTGCCTATTTGCTTGAAGACTTATCTGCATTTGAGTTTTCCTAACCTCAAAGTGGTATTCTAAGAGAAGTTTATTGACAAGAACAATGAACAATCCACATTTTTCAGTTTAACACATTAAAAAAGAAAGTATCAAGAAATATGAGGCAAAAATGTGTTTGCCTTTTTGTCTCTTTTCTAATTGATGGGAAAAAATCACATTGACATGGAGGCAGTTAAAAGCTGTCATTCTCAGAGTTGTTAATTTGTCACTCTGGTGGACACTGCATTTCATGAAAGCAATAGCTAACTGCACGTTGCCGTCTTTGCCATTTTGGGAACATGACCATTTATATTGTCTTTGCAGAAGTTTTATTAGCTCTGTGGTCAGCTAGTGTTGTCCATGTGAGTAGATTGGCATACGCAGTCTCTTCTAGGATTTACATTTTTCATGTTAGCAATGCCTGTTGCTAACAGGGAAGCCAAGGCAGTAGCACTTCTCTCTCTTAACGCGAGCACACAATTTCTGACACTTGTGTGTATATGGGATCAAAACTCAGTGAAGCACAGATTTTCCAGGGCTTTTTATCTTAACAAACTATTGCTTTTTGTTATTATTTTAGTGATGGTGAAGGAGATGAGGAACAGAAAGGATCAGTGACATTGCTAAAGGTGCTTCCACGAAGGACAGACTTTTTGAAAAGAGATGTGTGTGCTGTGCCTATGCTGGCAGGAGAACAGGAGGCTGGGAACTGCCAGCAAGCCTTGCTCTCTATACCACAGTCCTGACAATCTGCACTAGCATCTGTGTTGCTGTGGATGGTGTTTCCTCTGTGAACTATTCATTTGCTGCTCAGAATATCTGTCAGAGCAGAGCAGGGTTTCTTCAGTATACAGTTCATGGAATCTTTTCTTAGTATGTACTGTCCTTAGGTGGCTACTAAATTGCTTCCATGATTCAAAATAAAAGCTAATAAATTGTTTCTGTCTGCTTTTTTTTTGGAAAAAAATTGTGTTCTCCTAGTACAGACCTTGACATAAAACTGAGATGTATCTGGTAAAAGCATCTCTGGTATATATCAAGTTGAGGATCACAGTAAGAACTTCATGCTTCTTTTCAAGACAACAGATAAATTTTTATTTTAGCATGTTTTGTACCTAAAAGGTGTTTTTCCATTTGTGCAATTTCCATAATTTTCCAGATGATATGCTCAAGATTTAAATTGCTTCTCCTCCAAAATAAGTTCAGAAGAGAGATATTATTAGGATGACTTATTTCCATTGCCATATACAAAATTATGATAGTATGTGTCAAATTCTAGATGAGCAAATGTTTTATCTGCAACTTGTTCATACCTTTTATTAAAGGTAAATTATAAATAGTTTAAAAATTGTTAGTTAATACTACAAAGGCTTAATAAATTTGTTATGAATTACAACAGTGTATGTTCCAGGTAGTTAGGTCAAACATTACTAAATGGTTAGTTAAATGTTAATGGTTATTATTAAATGAAAGTATTTTTAAAATAACATTTTAAATAAATAAGCCTTTCCAATGTAAACATTATATAAGGAGAAACAAGAGGTGCTGAATGACTAACAGAGAATATTTCAAAAATCTCAGTTCTCAGTGGAATCAATCTCAGTGGAACACCACTGTATTTAATTTCTACATTAGTTTAAAATCAAAGGCAATTCAGATGAGAGGAAAGAGGAGAATGATTCTGTGAAGAATAAATCTCAGGTATACAAAAGTGAACATGATATTCATATTCTCTCTCCCCAAGAAAAAAGGACCTGGCTTCTTTATCCTTGGTATGGCTGCAAGACACAGTTTTGTCTTTTGAAGTACAAAACATTTCCAAAAAATGCTTAAGTCCCAGAGGAATATATGAAAGGCAACACCTAAATGCCTAGGACTGGGATAATGGTTCATAATCTTACCAGTAGGGCTGACACCTGAGCCTACCCAGAAAAATTGCCAAAAATTCTGCCCTGCTTCTGCATTTGGTTATCCTGAAGTACTGAAGTAAACAGTTAAGGATCAGATTTAATGTCTAAAATGTATGGCAACTTATTCATCACTTAGGGACAGTGATGAATAATTTGGTATCGGTATACTCTTTAAAAATATATGTAATATTTAGAAGATGCCTTTTTTATAGAGGTGGACAGATTAGAGTTCATATGTAGAACCAGGAGTCCGGGGCTCAGCATCGTCTTTGATCCCTTTCACCTCCCTGAGAAATGCCTTCCCCACCACCATGCCTGGACTCCATCTCAAGCCCCAGCCTATGGCACACTGTGGTGTCGCACAGGGCTGCAATTACTTCTCTACAAAGATCCCCCTTCAGCTGCACAGCTCCAACCTTGGATTCCTGGCTTTAGAGCAGCTTGTGAAATTTGTGTTAGGGAGTAGCTGGAAGGGAGCAGGGCTGGAAGCCTCCCAGGGCAGCGCTTCTGAAAGGGAACTGAGTCATGCTCCCATTTTGTTTGCTATCTCTGTGTCCCTATGAATTGTGCACTTCTTTCTACACAGTGGCACAGCTTCAGCAATGACTCCCACCTCAGTTTTGCTTTGAGCCTGGTTGCTAGGAGATGGCAGCTCTGAGTTCAGGTCCCCTCCTCACCACAGCAAGCAGAGACCTTGCATCCCAATTTTTCCGCCTCTTCACCATGTACTGCAACAAGGAGCCAGGACTCTTGTCTCCCACTTCTTGGCCATGTGCTCTGGCACGTGGGCTGGTGTGCACCAAGGTGCACCAAGCGCCCTTGCTGTGTCCTCCAGCCAGGCTTTGCATTCTTTGGTTTGTTGGAAGCTCAGTGCATCCACTCTGCAAGGAACTCACATTTAGGGCTTCAGTGCACTGACTAGAGGGGCTTTGGAGGGCACCGAAATTCGGGGACAGCAGATTCGTGGGTGAGGATGTCCTCTGGTGAGGATAAGGAGACAGGCCCTGAGATACTCTGCTCAGCTGTAGGAGTTATTCCTGTTTACACTGCGCCCCTTGAACATAGTTTAGGTTTTGATAAATTTGAAGAAGATCCCTGATTGATCTGAAAAATAAAATGAGGCCCTGAGTGAGCCTATGGCAGGAAGTATCATCTAGTTTTAGACATAAGGATACAGAACATCTGAGTCTTGAGAGTGCTAAAGTTTTGGACCATGAGTTAAGCTATGTTGCCAAGATAGAGCTTTGCTGTATAGCTTATGAATATTCTCAGAGAAAATAATACATTTTCTCTCATAAGAGGCAGCAATGACCTTTGGAGATAAAAGGTAAATTATATTAAAGTTGAATTTCCGGGAAAAATATGTTGCAATTCTGGCCATTTGTTTAAGATTATTATTACTTAAGAAAATGCTGAGGAGACCACTTTGGCCAACTCTCTTAAAAATGCAAAGCTTTGCCTTAGCCTGTGTTAGTACCCAAGAGGCCCCATTCTTATTGTTTATGGAATTAATTGTCTGATGGTTCAGTGTTCTTTATTAAATATTAAAATTTCTCTTAATAATATACATACTTTCTGCTGTCAATTGTGCCTAAGTCTCTTTCACCAATAAATATCTGCAAGACAGGGGTGTCTTCAACTTGGAAAACTTGGTAGTGTCTTATTCGAGAGTGGAACCAACAACTTATAATGCATATAAGAAAGTTCCTTCACAACCCTTTTTGCTTCAGCACGAAGACTGGACACTGTTTGAACTATCTGATCTCTCTAAGTAAAAACTGTAGAAAAGGTTTCAGATATTTTATAGCATTCTTAATATATTTGGTATATTTAGCAACCATTAAAGGGTTGTGCAGAAAACAGAGGCATAAAATAGACAAAATCTTACACAAAGGGAAGATAATTCTAGCAGATCTTTTTTTTTCTTCAGTTAACTACTCTGAAAAGATCTTTTAAATACAGATCTTCCATAGATCCATTTTATTTAAATCACTGAAATATATTTTCATCAGATGAAAGTGTAAAATCAGACTCATAAAAAAAATCTAAAACTTAAAGGAAACAAAGAAAATGTTCAAATACATTTGCAGACTAAATAGAAAATCTGGCACTCAGGTCCCTGTAGTGGGATGAGCAGTCACACACTGATGGTTTTCCTTGTTTCCAACTACTAAAATGCATTAAATCTTCTCTTAATGCTTTTCTTTTTTTTTTTTTTTCACGTGTCATTACTAAAGTTGCCACAGGGGCATTCTGTGATAATGAGTGGAGGTAAGGTGCTCTAAGCAGTAGCTACAGTAAGTGCAGATGGGGAAAAATACACTCTCACCTGAAACATCATCTCCTTTAGGGGAAAATTTAAGGGTTGTTGTGCTATTCTGTTAAATATTATGTTATCATCTAAGAGGCAAATGCTCCAAGGGAGCATTGAGGAAAACTCACGGTGTGCAAACATCCACGGCTCATAGACAGATAGCAGGTAGAAGCATCCCTACCTTTTGACTTTTGTGTGGAAGGACACTCACTCAGCCTTCCCCAAACATATGAAATGCTCTTTTATTCCATTCCTCTGTTCCTTCTGTCATTTCTGAGACCGATACATCAAAATAAGTAGTTGGTGCATTCTGTATTAGTTTATCTTATTGAGAAATGTGTGATTCTCTGACTTGGAAGAGTCACTCTGGTACTCAGGAAGGAATGGCTTTTTCCTATCCTTTCCCACTGTTTCTGGACAGAGTTGGCTTTTGCAGAAGGCTGTGAGCTCTTCAGTGAGAGGGTACATCTTCTCCACTGAAAAACAGTATGGTTGGCTTGTGGAGCACAAATAAATGAATATTATCAGTTTTTTAGGAAACCTCTATTCCTGCTTATTTCCATCGTTTATTTTCAGCTGATATTTGGTCAATCAGAAACATATCTGTGCTTGTTTACCATGTATTATACTTTTCTGAAAGCAATAGATGTAGAGTCTTAACAATGGAAAAGGCTCTCTCATGCAAGGTAAAAATGTAACAATAATTCAAAACCTTTCCTTGTTTTTTTGTAGGACGAGGCTGCTCCAGCTGACAAGCAGTACAAACAGGAGCCAGCCCAGGTCACTTACTCAACATCAGCTGTTTCCAGCACACAGGAGGTGTTGTACATCAACGGCAACGGGACCTACAGTTACCATAGTTACAGAGGACTCGGAGGAGGGCTGCTAAATCTCAGTGATGCTTCTAGCAGTGGTGAGTTTCCTTACAAAATGTGCCTGTGTGTATATGTGCTCATGTGTATGTTTCCCCCTGCTGTACAAAAAGCTAGTCCAAGGGGTTCAATATCCATAGGCTATTATAACATAATGAGCAGGAACAGAATCCTGCGAACAGCTACTGCTGAGCAAAATACTTGCTCACTGCATGCTAATCTCCTTTCAGTTTCAGGGGAATAATGCACAATAGGGCAAGACTGAACCATAAGTCTCCAACATGGCTGAGTAAAAAAAATGCCAGGTTAGACCTTCAGTTGATCTGTGTGACTTTATGAGAACTTACACTGTCATTATTGTCCTTGCCTATGCTGATCACAAAATGAGGCCAGTAGTTTCTTTTTGGCTCAGGTTTGAAAACGCTGAACTCTATATTGTGTAACATAAACGAATTGATGTAGATTTCTCGTGTGGTCTCACCAGCTACTTTAGTTTACTGCAGATAAGGATCTGGCATACCAAGTGTTAAGTGAGAAATCAGCATATCCATTTATACTCTAAACTAAAGATGATGCAGGTAAATATGTGTCACCATGAGGTTGTATGCCCCCTGAAAAAAACACTGGTGTCATTTATTTAGACAACATTCCTTTCTTCTTACATTGACATACTTTTGTAACAAACAAATTTAAGCAATTTGTAGTATTTGTTTGAAATAGTCCTTCATATTGATTTCATACAAATTGAAAGCAATACCCTTCTGATAAGAAGGGTGTTGTCTCTCTGTCAGAGAAAAGTGATTACTCTGGAAACCTGATGATCTTTTGCTTCCAAGAACTGTATTTAAAAAAATATCTCAGAGGATGGAGAAATCCCTGGATTTTTGCACTGGCTGATCCCTCTCTGACTGACAAGAGTGCCTTTCCAGGTAGATGGGCTGACTTAGGCAAGATGGTAATTGTTCAGCTACAGCCTCTATATTCAGCATGCTCAGCAATTTTCAAAACGCTGTCAGAGCTGCCGCCTGCAAGGAGATATTGGTATGCGGTTTCCTGGGGACCTTCAGTCATGTCTGCTTCCTTCCCCCCCCCAAAATTCTCAAAGATCTGTGAATGATTTGCTTCAAGTTTGCAACAGCTTTTAAAAAAATAATGTTTTAGTTGTCAAAAGTCTTTGACTTAAAGAGACTGAATTATGATTACAAGTGTTTCCATACGCATGAAAAGCACATCTCAGATACCGAATAAGGTCTCTGATCAAATATTTTTCTAAGAGTAAGACAGGCTATGGAAATCTGTTGTTTTGCAAAAATGCACAAGAACTTTAAAATTGTCTTTTACATTGTGACCAGAGAGGATCTGAGCCAGTTCTCACTGAAAACAGTTGGCATTTGCCCTTTACCCAACTAAGAGTAGGATTAAACTCCACATGTGTTATTTGTCAGCAAAAGCCATCAATATTGTCCTGGTTTATATAATCTTAAACTGTGAGGAAATGCAACTGTGTTTGTGTACTTGTTTTTCCCTTCAAATATCTTGTAATAGGATACATTTTCATAACTCTCATTTTTCAGTGAATTGTGGGATTTAGGCAATCTTCAGCATACAGTTTTAAAAAATGATGTACAAATTAAACACTATAAATTAGTGTTGCAACTTTTTCTTTGTACTTTTAACATAGACAACTCCAGTATTTTTTCACAATTAAAGCTCAAGATAGGTTTGCATACAGATATGCTCAAACTTTTCTTTTTCCTTGCCTTTCCCTACTTGTACTGGAAAATTTTGTCTGTATGTCCTCTTACTCTGGATGACCAGTGAGTTCTTCTATATGGCTGTGCATAGTTGGAAGGTTGTGCAAAGGTGTCTGTCTTCTCTACAGGGATCCTACAGGATCCAAAGTACGTAAGCGCCACGAACCCAAAGTCTGTGTGCCAGGACTTCAAATCAGTTGTTGATGGTAACAGTTTAATGAGGTTGCTGATTTGTGACCCACTTGCCATTTCAGAAAGATCATTAGGAAAGTTGTGGAAAGGCAACTCCATCAATGTCTTAGTTTCATTGGCACAAAACCAATCAGTAACCAACCTAATTATCTCTTAGCTATTGAGGGTAAATTGCTCTGGCTCTGTAGCTGGTTTCCCTACAGGAGAAATGCGAAGACTTGGAGGCCAGTTCTTTGGGACCTGTCAATCCTCTCTAATATGTCCATTTCTAGCTAAGAGGAGTGGATGGAGCTGCAATTGAGAGGGATAACCATTGCCCACCTGACAGACCTCACAGTCTCCTCATTACGCTGTTTCAAGGACTCTTCTTCCCAATATGCAAGGCCGTTACGATAGTTAATGATTTACTTCTCTGGAGAACAGGATATTTGATTGCAAATTGTTTTCAATACCTAAGAAGTAACTTAAGAACGCATTCCCTTTCCAATATAGTAACCTATCAAATGTTCTTGTCGCATTTACAGATGTTCTTCTAGTGTAAAAATAAATACACACCACAGTCAGAAAGTGTGTATAAACAAATATGGTCTGGTTTTGTGTATCTGCTAAAACAGAAAAAATGTTGCAATAGCTATCTAAAACTCACTGCTTGAATACCTATTTCTGGACCCTCCCCCACAGTACTATAATAAGTGTGTCCAATTAGCTCTTAATCTAGTAGTCCAACTGATGCATGTATTTTGTATTCTGTGACTCATTTAATTTGGTTATTTCCTCTCTATAAAGTTCATCGCTACCCTGATCTTACAGACTTAGCTATCTGTTCACCCAACTGTTTGGTGGCTCTGGCTCAGGGACCTTTCTGTGCCTGCTGTTGCAGTGCTTCCCTCCGCATGTGGAGGTCTGTCCTTCCACATGGCTAATTACAGAGCCATAATTAGCTACTTACACAACTGTATGGGGCAAGCTTTCATGCAACTGCTCAATATGAGCAAACAAAATGCAACAGCTTGTACAGTGACCCCGCCTTTATTATGGGCTGGGAAAAAACACAGAAGGAAAAGCTGTGGGCTTATAGCACCAAGGCATCTTTTCCCCCTCCTTTAAACTTTTTAGGCCAATCCAGCTCAACTGGAAACCTTCAGCAAGCAGTCTGTGGGTTGACAGAATCCGTCAGCCTGTAGATGTTAAAGAAGAGCTGCTCTTTGAGAAGGGTGGATTTCCACAGCTCTCTTTAAGGCTAATGCAGTTCCTGCTACAGAACTGAATGGAGAACCTCCAAGGTGGAATAGTTCAGTGGATGTAAACAAAATTTGCTTGCCAGATCCTAGCCAGCCACAAAGGCTGGCCCCCCTCCATCACACCTGGACTGAGCTTGGAAGAACGCCCAGCTTGAGGGCAGGAGGGTGAGGACAGGAGATACTGTTTGGGAGCAAAATCTCTTGCTGCTGCCAGGAGCTGCTAAAGTCCCTACATGCTGCCTGAGCCTCTCCTGATGGGGGGGGGGGGGGGATTGGCTTGTCTCCCCATGTGTTTCTGCTCAGGGGGTCTCTGTCTGCCCTCTCCTGATGACTGTCAGCTGTCAGTACTCTCAAAGTCATGTTGGGCTTCTTGGAGTAATATTCTTCACAGCCACTTCAATTCCTGAAGTACATTTTCTTTAAGAGGTGTGGAAAGTGTTTCTGCTGCCATTGCTGGGTTTCCTGAAGGTGATTTGGGGCTGTTTCTTTTGCATCATTGTCTGGTTTTCTAGGCAGAAATATCAGTCATTTCCCTTTGTGTGTGTAAAAGGAGGGTATTTCAGACTCAATGTCAGACTGGCCTTGCAGGACATGCTCTTGTGTCATGGTAAGACAAAGCAGCTGTTGTGTCTTCATTTCTCTGTACAGATCTGCAGCCCACCTCCACCACGGCCGCAACTCAGCACTGCATCCCTGGCACCACAAACGTCCAGTCCCCTTCCAGCTCAGGTGAGTCCTCTGGCGAATCCAAGTATGTTCACACCACAAGCAAATCCTGAGCCAAATCCTCAGCCTCCTCTCTCACTGGCAGGCCTGCAGACCATGACCAGTGGCCCAGTGGTCCAGCCAGTAGCTGCTGGACTCCCACCCCTCCCTGCTAAACCCACAGGTTGGCTAGCCAGGTTGAATGAGATTTTTGCTGTGGTTGCTCGCTCCACCTCTTCTTTATACCTCTACTCTTGCACAGTCTTCTGTGTTCTCAGATGACATCAGGGCAAAGCAGCTTGTCTCTGACACAGCTGGAACTGAGAGCATGAAGAAACACAGAACAAGAGTAATAGAGTTAGGAACCTGGGACAGTGTGTTTAATCTCATTTTAAAAAAAGACAAAACATGGGGTTGGAAGAAGTTAAATGGTTTGACCTATGTTTTGGCAAAGGTGAGAATTTCTTGCTGGGAAATGCTGGATGAATTCTGAATTAAAATCTTCCCCAGATTCCTCTTTCTCCTTCCTCATCCTCTTCAAATTATTAGATACATGGCACATGCAAGTATTAGTCTGTTTCCACTATATATAGGAATGGAAATGGAATGTCTGTGGATACATTGGGCAGTATCCTACTTTTCTGCCTCTGCGCAAAGCTGAGGAGACAATTGTTAAAGTATCACAGGTATATGGCACATACTTAAACCCCTGTGGTGGATAGAAAGGATCTCACATAATCATTTAATCACAGACCAGTATTTTTGCAGATCATTGAAAATGAATGATGTTCAGTCGCTGTAGGCATTTCTGTGTTTTCATATCTCTTTCCTCAGGCAAAACTAGCTGAAGGTGTGTTTTCCAGAGGGAAATGTATAGAAGGGAGAAAGAAGCTTAAAAGGTCCAATTCATTAATCCCTCTTTTCTTGATCTCTCCTGGCACTTGAAACAATACTTTTAGGAACATCTGCTCTGTTTGAAGGCAGGAGGAAAAGAAGCATTGACAGATGCATAATATCACAATGAAACATTTGTGCTATAATAAATACATCTGATATTGAGAAAAAGATAGCATACTTTGATAGTTTTTTTAATTTAGTTTTCTTGGAGTATATGGTAATGTAATATATACTCCCATCTAAAACCACTCATGGGGAAAAATGGGGAGAGGAGAATAGGTGCCATAGAAAAGATACATGCAAAAGATTTCAAAGCATGGGCAAATGTATTTTTTCTATAAATAAGTGTCACTGCTTTTTGCATCTTCACTGATGAAAAAGGTTGCTTAACTATTAATGAAAATGTAGAAGCACAGATGCTTAAGCACATAAAGCTTTTTAAGATTATTTTTTTATTCTACATTATTATCTACAATAGTGATAAGCATTTTGAGAGTCACTGACGCATTTATTATTCTTTCAGTAGTTGTTAATTATGAGATTGGTAGCTACTCAGTGACAACATACAATTCTTAAGGGAATTTTGCTGAGACAGTTGATAGTGTCTAAGCAATCAGTATCAGCACATCTACATCTGACCCATATTTTGGAATTTGATATAAATCATGTTGGTAATGAGTAGTGCATGAGGCAATAACTAGTTCCATTAAAGTCTTGCAATTTACAGAAAAGCCATTTGTTCCACAGTGTATTTAATGGCAGACATTCTTTGCAGCTAATTTGATAAATGTTTGTCTAGCACACGAAGTGGGTTTTTAGAGTTTTATATTCATCTTGATGTGGCTCCAACAAGAACAATTTCACCTCACAGGGGAAATTAGGTCCTTGTAACTCAACAGAGGTAGTAAATAAAAAATATTCCCATGTTAAAGTGTCAATAGGGTGGCCTGAACAAGAGGCAGAGCAACAATACTTTAGTCTTCTGAAAGAGTATAAAAGAAACGATCTGTCTCAGCAATTTGTTTAGCCCACTGCTTGGGAGAATGTTGTGTTGTTATAAAAACATGGGAGCTGACAACTTTGCATTATAATAGTATGCACAAAGAGTAACAAAGAAAGAAAATGAAGTTTCCTGTCTTAATCTCTGTGATATATGATTAATCTTTGCTTGCACATACAGACATTGTGGAACCTGATAATGTTGGCAATCAAGATTTTTAATTGCTGTGAAGTGCTCCAGAATAGGAAGCAGTATGTTAAAATGTGCAATAACACCTTGGAGGAATCTGACACTGCAAAATTCACTACAAAAATATTCATATTACCCTCTGTATAAGTACACACTTCCTTGTTCCTGTGAGGACTGGCACCTTAATAAATAATGTTAAGTACATTGAGGAAATAGTAAAGATAGTTATTAAAAGAAATGAAGTGAATTAAAAGAAGTGAAGCTGTTCAGCTTTTCCCAGATTTAATCATCTGTAGTGATGGCTTCTAGAGATAGATGTACATGAAGTGTCTACCTTAACTAGCTATTTTAAGCCTTCTAGAATAGCTGTGATTTATTAGTCTGGTTAAAGAGATGTGGTAGATGTGAATAAAGTTTAGGTTTCTGTGTTTCAGTGGTTGATTTTCATAAAATTACACAGAAAAAAATCTACACTATTAAAAATAAGGTGCACTTATTTCTTATTTTCTAAGTGACTGATGAAGCTACAAATAAGTTATAGCATCTTAGTATTTAGCAGCCTGGACAATCTTTGAGAATCTCTATTACTGCCAGTGAGTGTCTCTCATAGCTGTTAAAAGCTGAGACCAATATAATACATCCTGGGACTAATCTCTGAGTGAGATATTCACCCAGATATAAAGCTTGGGCTCTCATAGGCAAGATTTAAAGGTGAGATGAAGGGGTCATGTAACACAATTAAAAGAACTAAAATCCTTATCCCTACATCAGGCATGGCTTGGTCTCTTTCTGTTCAGCTCTCTGCCAGCACATGTAGCTTCCCTTCCTGAAAAAGCATGGGTGTAGTTAGTGTCCCAAAACCATAGCCATGGAGACTTTTCTCTCTGGGTGAATTTGTTTGCTTTTTTTCTCAGGGGGCTTTTCTTTGAGGGGAAGGAGGACAGCACTGAGACATGTTAAGTGCAAAGCAGGAGTTGGGGAATGAAGTATAATCCTATTTTCCTAGTATATAGAAATTAAAAAGAAACCCAAAACAAACCAGCAAGTAGTTTGAAGTAGCTGAGGTAAATTAAAATCTGAGATATCATATTTCCTTTGTATACAAGAGCTCTGATACAACAGAAATCTCCCAGACCAATGGTTTTGGGTCTTGACTGTCTCTTGTGTATACACACTGCTATCCAGGTATTTCTAGTACCTTCAGGGATGCAAAGATAAACATTATGAAGAGTTAAGAAAATTTTCCTCATAATAGTTAATCCAGACATCTAGGAATATAGGACCAGAGCTTCAGTTTGGGACCCTATAAACTTGTGAGGACTTCGACTGTTTTGTGCATGCTGTACATCTGGTCTTCTAGTTTTCCTTTCAGAGCAGTGTTTTGAGTTACCAGCTTTGTAAGGAAAACCTGAGAGATTTCCATGAGAGATTTCCGAGAACATTTCCATGAATTTTCTACCTATGAGTGAAATAAACCAATATCCTATCTCTTTACTTAAAATCTGATTACCAATGAGAAAAGCCCTTCAGGTACATCTCATAAAACGATACGCTCTGCTGCAGAAACTTTGTTCTGCCAGTTATTGTGTGTGTGTGTTTTTGGCTGTTACATGAATGAGAGTCAAGGAAAGAACATAAAAGTTAAAGTAGGTTCATATGGAGCACAATGCCCTCAATATGTCAGTGGTAGCTTTTTCACTACCTCCTCAATAAACATAGAAGTCTTTAATGGCTTCTTACAACCATTCAGTCCAACTGCCTTTGTGATTTGTATACCATTCTTTTCTGTGCTGGGTTAGGATTTTACTTAGAAATATCCTCTGAGCCTCTTCACACTGTGATGGTTTTCCTGCAGTGTGCGGTCACACCGAAACAAGTTCACTGAGCTAATTGTCCTTTTATTTATCCTTTGTACACTGGAAGTCATTTAAAAGTCAGTTCATTTATGCCAGTGTAAAACTGGATAATACAGTTGTAAGGATAAGTGCTGCTCATGCTAGTTGTATAGTAGGAAGCCAGATCTAATAGGACCCTTTCTGTTTGAGTAGTTTCTTTTCATAGTTCCAGCTCTGCTTTCATTCACTCAAGGGAAGATTTTTCATTAACTTCAGTGAGTCTAGGGACAAGAATCTCTACATTCTTTGTGGTCTTGGCTGTACCTCTGCATGAACATAAAAGAAAGTAAGGTTTATGACTAGATCTTAAGCTTCTAGAAATCAGACTTCTCTTTCCATTAGTGCTTAGGACTGTGAGTCTGGTTTTGAATCTTGTGATTTAGTGGCATTATTTAGGAGAACTTCCAGAATATGAATTGGTGTCTTCTGCATTTCTAGAGTTGAATATGCTAAATTTTTAAATTATTCCAGTCTTTTCTGGGAAGCCTTGGCATTGACATATGTTGTCCTAATCAAATTGAACAGTGTAATTTTTCTCATAGGAAAACAAGATGCATTGCTCTGGATAGCTAGACCCAAATTTCCAGGAGAGTACTAAGATCAGGCTAGTCTGATCTTCTGCCTGCCAAAAGTATAGGTTTGCTACGCTGTCAAAATGAATGTGCAGTATTTTCCAGACTTGCGCATAATATACTGCTTGATAGGTATACTTGCCATCTGTATCCTTCTATGAATGCTTTAAAAAGTCCTCAGTCCAATTCTACCTGTCCAAGTTTATGCTCCAAGAAGAAAAAATGTTTAAAGTGGAAAATGCAAACCTTTCATAAAAGCACCATGCATCTTAGCTGGTTAATAACTGATCAAACAGCCAAGGAAATTCCACACAAAGCTGAAGTTCACAATGGCAGATTTTTTACTGATCACAGTAACCTGCAGACTGCTCTAAGGACTGCTTGTCTTCTGCATGCAGCATACGTGGTCTTGAGAATATTCTGTGAGGAAAAGTGCTAAGCATATTGCTATAAGCTGCCAATGCAACACAGTGATTGCTACAGACTCTCTTGTCAGTGTTCCGGCCTTACAAGATCCTTGCAATATATTGCCAGCTGTATGCAGCCCCTCACAGATGATAGTGTACTCCTCACTGTAGCAGCCAGATTGTCACCAGCCTAATCTCATTCGTGAGCAGCTATTTATGTAAGTGATCAGACGGCGTCAGGCTAGTCATGTGAATGACCATTTATCTACGTCTGCGAGGGATTCACAATCTGGTCCCATGCTGATTGAAGCATAAAATAGCTATCTAGAAAACATAAGTTTGATTTTCTGTGATAAAAATTGCAAGTGTACAAATTGCTATGAAGTTTACAATGGCAGTTGGAGCTGGGGGAGGCACAGGAGACGAACCTTCTGCTTGCTCACCAGCATCAGATCCCAGGACAGTGCTGGGGTGCAAGTAGCTTACTCTGTTAGGATACCCTCCCGGAGGGTAGTTTTCTGCTGCAGCAAGACTTACTCCTCATGTTCTGTAAGTGGGGTCTGTGATACATAAATATAAATCTCTGTGGTTCTTGTCAAGGCAACTGGTAACAGAACAGCTATTGCTTATTTCTCCTACTTCTCACTGACACTCAGCTGAGAGCAGATTTTACTACTCTGCATCTGTAGCTACAAATCTGTGAAATGCCTCTGACAGCAGATCTGAAGCTTCTTTTCTTTTCCTTTGCTATCTGCAGGTCCAACAGATCTCAGTATGAAGAGGCAATTAGCAACCAGCTCTGGATCCTCCAGTAGTTCAAGCTCTAGACCCCAGCTGAGTCCAACTGAAATAAATGCAGTGAGGCAGCTTGTGGCAGGGTATCGAGAATCAGCCGCATTTTTATTGCGTTCTGCAGATGAACTGGAAAACCTTATTTTGCAGCAGAACTGAGTCATGTGACCTTCACACCGGCCTGGTCTTATCTCAGAATTTCCACTAATGACATTTTGATTTCCCAGAGCACACACTTCAGTTACTGCACGGTCTTTTAGGAGAGTTAATTACCATATTGCCACACTGTTCTTGATCCATAAAGTGATGTGTTAAGGTGCTTCAAGTGAACTTCGACCTCTGGTATTTCCGAGGTACTTTACTGTGTCCAGCCTATTGCTTTTGTTTTAGTGTGTCAGCATAAATATCGAAAAAGTGGCTAGAATTAACTCATTCTAACAAGTGGAGGAAACAGAAGATGCTGTGATGGTTTTTCAAAAAAGTGGTTCAAGATCCAAGTGCAATATTAGTGGAATGTGATACTGACTCATTGGACTTAAAGCTGCAGTATATGGCAAAACATTGCCAAATGTCCTGTTGCTACAGGGCACAATTGCAATTAAAAGGATCTTGTATTTTAAAAAAATGTAATTTTTATAAAAAAACAAGACAAATGATTTTTGTTTTCATTCAAGATTTTTCATTTTTACTTTGGTAAACTTTTTCACTGGTCCTGAAAATGTTTTGAGGAGCTATTTTAAGTCCCCCTTTCCTCTCTTGAACCCCCAGCTGTGCCCTTCTCCCCAACTTCATATTCTTTCTACAACGAGTAACTCTTGATGCTGGATAATTCCTCCCCTGTGTACTGTAAATTGTCATCTATGGAATACCTTCCAAAAAAAGCATGCATTTCCTGCATTCATACCATTCTCAACTCCATTCTGTAATATATTGCAGCTTTATTAGCAATTAATAAAGAGTTGAGCATTTTTTTAAAAAGACATATCGTTGACAAAAAAAAAAAGATAAATTGATTTCTTACGGTGAACTCATCTAACTCCATGATCACTGCTGCTGTCTTATACAAGTCCCTCTAGTTGTGATTGGATGTAGATGATGAATGTTAAGAGGTTGCAAGTGACAATCTGAAAATTTGCACTCTTGTGTGTATTTATTTTTTTTCCTTAATTTAAACAAAATTCTTACCAAGGAAGGTCATTGACACTTCTGGTATAATTTGTATAATTCCCAGGCCTAGCTAAAACCTGTACAAAACTGTAAATGGATGCAGCTGCAACTATAATAAAACTATTCTCTCCCCTTCCCCACTCTTCCCAACCCCTCTATTTCTTATTTTATAATATTGATTACACATTAATGGTGTTTTCTTTGTGCACTAAGGCAGGCTTCTTTTTAAGTATATAGAAAAAAGTACTTTAGTTTATGCTTACTGTACTATCTGTTCTATTGTTTAGCTTTTGTTGAATAACAAGTTTCTTGTGCATTCCTAAATTTGCCTTATTTCATGTACAAAATTTTATGTAATTCCGTTTTTGACAATGAGTTTAAGGCATCAGTGATATTTTATATCTACTTGTTACATATAGTTTTCCAAGTAATGACTGTGATTGTGACCAAGTAATGTGCACTTTTTCTTGTAACTGTGGACATTGCTATGCTTTTTTTTCTCTAGTGTTTCTAGAATTACTGTTGCTTACAGTTATGTAAAAGAAAAAGAACTTTTGTGATACTGTTGGTGAATATTAATGTGAAAAAGCCTATGAAATATGAGTATTTTGGAGGTACATAGATACACAACCATCTCTAAGTTGTGGACTGATGTTCACGTATTTAAATGAGAATTCAAAACCTGAGGGCTGGAATCATTTCCTCTGTTTTGTTTGGGTAAATAAACAGATTTCTGTGTTTAAATACATGATTGTGAAACATTGTAACATTTAAATTGAATAGTATTTGAAGATATAACTATTATTGTCTTTAAACAGGGAAAAGGGCCTTCTGTCCAATTTATGCAGATGCTCAAACATCATTTCTCAAAACTATTGAGTAAATCCAGTAGGCTGATCTAGCTGGAGCTTTGTATTGATGAAGAATTTCCTCAATAAGAGCAGAAGTGGGTGGTCTATAAATAAGGAGAACGACTCAACAACATTTTATAATTTAAAGTTGGCTGGAGGGAACACTATTTTGTCACTCCACTTTTATTCTTAAAAATCTATTGGATGTCTTTTTAGAGGCACCTATTCTTGGATATGAGAATATCACTGCAAATTCTTACTAGTTGCTACTCGTCACTTGGGAGGTGTGTTTGTTCCTAACATCACCTCACCATGCTCGTGAAAGCTTACAGCTTGTCACTACCAGAGATGTGCGGTTGCCTCAGCTTTTCTCTCACCAGGCATTCAAAAGCCAGTTGAAAGCCATGTGCCTTTTTCCTCTCTTCCACTTTCAAATATTTACACCTTCTTCTGTCCCTTGCATGCCAGGAGGGGATGAAGCAGGTACCTTGTGCCAGGTCACTGTCTTGGCCACATCCAAAGAAAAGCTCTGGCATACATCTTCCACAGAGAAGACTGACAACTATGCCTAGGTTTTGAAGTTTCCTTAGTCCAATTGCGCAGGGCATTGTGCCTCGAACTGCCAACTAAGTAGCAATCAGCAGTTTGTCCAAGAGGCTGTTTGCCAGCCAGGAAAGCCTCACTGGTTTTCAAGCTGTCTTGGTAAATCCAGATAAAGCCGATAAGCTAGACGATGAAGCAAGAAATTTGCTTCAGTGTTCTACCTTCTGGCTGTTCTTTCTTCTCCCTCAATTACTCATTCTCTTGAGGGAGAAGTAGGAAATTGGGGGTCACTATACAACCTTTGAGGTCTATGGCTAGTCTCTCCTTTTCTCCTGCTCCCTTCCCAGCCTACTTTGATAGTTCTCCGAGTGTGTGTTCTCCAGTATGTCTTCTGCACGTATCCTCTTCTTCAGCCTTCTCTGAAATATTAAGGGCCTTCTTCAATTATAGGAGCAATTGATGTCCTCCTCAAAAGTCTCATACAGATACTCAACAGTAATAGTATCCTCAAGTGGTTTATCTGTGCCAAATTCCAGCAGACTGATGGAGTTCTTACTCTACAGCTGTTTCCCTCTCTAAGTGCTGGGTTTATTCATCTCTTCTTTGGAACGATCATAGAGATTCAACTATAGTTTTAACTTCCTCTTCTTCTAAGAGGGTACTGAATTTCAGGCCTATCCTATGAAGAAGAGACTGTAAATCTCTGTCCACTTTGGGTGTGCAAATCTAGAGCATCGCAATTAAATTCGTCTCCTGAATCCAGGTCTCAGAGCCACCTAATCTGTCTGCTTTGAACTTTCTAAGGCAGTAAAGGCACAAGGGGAGAAGATCTTGCTCCAACTATGTATTTAGTCAGATACCCAGCAATAACCTCAGAGTTATTTCCTTCTCTTATCCACATCTTCTGTAATCAACGCCTGATCACCTCAGCCTAAATATTGCTGTTAGGATAAGGCCAGCTCCTTCCAGCATGGGCATGTCCCCTGAGTACACAAGCTTAAGGCTGCCTTCAGAAAAGCATTGTCTCCCTGATTTCCAGGGTAGTTTTCATTGGTAGGGCAGGCCACTGTGGATAGTTTCTTTTGATGCAACTTTGGGTTGTGAGAGTGGACAATCTGACCAGCTTATCAACTAACCAGATTTGTTTACTGCTTTTGATGCCAGCTGGGAAACTGGAGTCAGAAAACATGAAAAGAGATCTGGAGCCAAAATTTTTTATCCAGATTGGCACCTTGCTCCCTGTCATCGAAGGAGAACACCACTGTACCAGCCACGATGAGTATCAAAAGCCACAGAAAGACTATATATAGGTAATCAAGTAAGTAAGTAAGCAAGTTTTGACATATTCTAAAGCTGCCCATCCTGCATGGAGAAGAAATTTCCTGAAAGATAGAAAGCAGATGAATACATACATGACTGTGGTTATAAAAATAATTGGAAAACAGTTATACTGAAGTGACTGAATATTCTTGCTGTAATGACCTGAGTCCCTGATGAGTACAGTTTAGGTGGAGGTAAGTTTTGTTGGTAAAACTCCATTGAAATAAGGAACAATTTAATATCTCTCAAGTTCCTAGCACTGTGTTAAAAGACTTGCTATAAATTTGTTGAAACTCCTCTGAATTTGGCTTTGAAGGGCTTGTGAGGCATTCACAAGGAAGACATATGTTTTTCTATATAAAGAAAAGCTGATCTTGGTAGATCCTGGAGTTAGGAGCTAGTCCCAACTCCAACCACTACTGAAAAATACCAGCACGTGAAAAAGAGTTGCGAAACAATGGCAGAAATCAAGCAATGACATACAGGTGGTTACTGGATTAAATATGTAAGAATATAAAATTTCTGTACTAGACAAGATCAGTTGTTCACAGCCTGGTATTCTGTCTCTGATAATGTATAAAAGAGATAAAACTGTGCCAGACATAGCAGACCAGAGGAACAGAGCAAGCACTTAGCAAGAATTTCTAAATGCACATCCATGGCCTACAACAGCTTGAGGCTCCAGTGGGTTGTCCTTGGCAGGCAGGTAATCACTCACCCTCTCACTCACTCCCCACAGTGGCACAGGGAGAGGAGAGGGAAAAAACGAGGGTTGAGTAAGTGAAGAATGAAAAAAGAAAAAAAGAGATGCAAAGGCAATCCCTTACCAATTCCCACCAGCAGGTCCCCAAGCAATGGCTACTTTGGACACATACCTTGCCACAATTCCCCCCACATTTTTGTTGCCAAGAATGAAGTCATATAGTATGGTATATCATTAAAAAGTATCACAAAAGAGAAATGAGTTGCTTGAGGAGATACAACCTGTGAATGCCTGGGTCTGTTGACCCCTTTCCATTGTCAGGACTAAATCAAATGTAAAAGGGTAAAGGGAAAAGGGTACAGAAATGGTTTTTTACCCCTACCCAAATTAACTGCTTAAATCTCTCTTTCACCACTGAATAAAGGAGCACAAAGGAGCTGGAAAGGTTGTAAAATTACTAACTGCTTTGTGAATAGAAACTTTATGTTGTGCCACCTAATTCAGTTAATTTGTCCAAGTATGGAGAAAGATATTTTATGCAAAATTTTTTACTCCCTTTCCTAATGATGTGTGGAAACACAAAGGAAGAGTTCTAATTATTGTGACTATATATATATAATTTGATTTGTAAGTACACCTTTGCTGTGGTAAGCCAACTATAAAATTATGGTGTAAGGAGAGCTGGGAGAAGGATCCAGTAAATGGATAGGCTTGTTGTGGTTTTCTTGACTCAGCAGGGAGGTAGATTACAGTAGCTAATTAAAAAGAAACAGTGTTACCAAATTTTCAAGGTTTTCTAGAAGAGAACTTTTTAATTCAAGTTTTTCCTAATGCTCCCCTGGAAAATTATGTCATTTAATTTTTCCCTTTTTCCTGCAAGGCTGCTGTTTCGTTATTGTAGGGTTACTAATGAGTTCTTGATGCTGGGTTTTTTTTTTTACACTCAGTCACAACACAGTGAAGCACTCATAGCAGGAAAAGCAGTAGGAAAAACTAGAAAAATAGGAAGGACAAGTATTATTAATATTCCAAACGTCTTTCTTTAACTGTTTTAAATTAATTTTATTTATGGTTGCCAGCTAACAGTGCTTCAGCACCACAAGCTTGACCTATTTATTTCCTCTCATATTCTGTAGCAGGGAGGGAAGGATTTCCTCTGTGGAGGAATAGCTTCTAGCTGAGAAAAACTCTTACTGCCCTAGCCAGCAAGCAACCTTATCAGCAGTGTTCACTGGCTGCCCCTGATATTTGAAAATTGCAAGCTCCAAGGGATGCTTACCTTGCAGACCCATATTCTAATAATTAGAGGCATGGGCTAATGTCTCTGTCCAGTCTATTTATACTATATTAAACTATATATATAAATCAATTTCAGCTATAAATAACAACAAAAATAAAATTAGGGATTTAATAGAAATCTTTAATATCCAACATAGAGTTGGAACATTTAATTGTCTCAGGGTAAAGTATAAAATTATATGATTTCTCCTTTTTAAAAAAATACTATTAGTATTGTTTGTTTACAGTACCAAGAGTTCAGATTTCTTCTGCTATGTGGGGAAATCTCTACAGTGCAAATCCACCTTTTTCTTTAGACTCAAGGACTTGATTGACTTGTTTGGTGTCCGAGAAGGCAGCACATCCCATTTAGTCTCCCTGCCAAGTTCTTCATCAGCCTGTTACCTTACAAACAATGAAGATAAAAGGCTTGAAATCATGCTCCATTGAAAAACTACCACATGATTATTGACTAAAGTTTATTGGTTTGAACACCAAATCATTTAGATTCTGGTAGAATCATATAATCAAAGAATGGGTTGGGTTGGAGGGAACCTTCAAAGACCATTTGTCCAACCTCTCTCCATGGGCAGGAACAAGTTTCACTTGCTTGAAGTCCTGTCCAACCTGGCCTTGAACACTTCCAGGGCTGGAGCATTCACAGTTTCTCAGGGTAACTTTTTCAGTGCCTCACCACCTGCATTGTAAAAAATGTCTTCCTTATATTCTATATAAATTTACCCTCTTTCAGTCTAAAATCATTGCTGCTTGTCACTACAGACCTTGATAAAAACTTCCTTTCTGTCTTTCTTATATAGTGGAAGGCTGCTCTAAGAGCCTTCTCTTCTCTAGGCTGAACAACCCCAACTCTTTCAGTGTTTCCCCATAAGGGAGGTGCTCTAGCCCTCTGACTGTTTTCTTGGCCTTCCTCTGAACCTCCTCCAGCAGGTCTGTGTCTTCCTCGTATGGGGGACTCCAGAGCAGGCTACACTTTTAATGAGGCAAGCAAGGATACGACTGTCTTTCTGGCTTGCAAGTGCACATTGCTGGATCACGTCCAGTTTTTCATCCACCAGTATTCCCAAGCCTTCTCCACTCTCAATCCATCCATTCCTCAGTCTGTATTGATATTGAGGGTTGCCCCGACCCAGGTGCAGGACCTGGCACTTGACCTTGTTGAGCATGATGAGGTTAACTTTGGTCCACTTCTGGCATCCCAGAGGAATCAATCTCTTGACCCATTACTAGAATATGCATAGGAGTAGGCTGTTATGATGCTACAGAAAAGCTCTCATTCCCAATGGCCTTTTGTATTCTCTGTATGCTTGAACTGAGAAGTTTTTGGAAAATCTCTGAGAAATGTTATAGTTCAAATATTGTGGGAAGTTTGAGGAAGTTTCAGTGGTAGTACAAAAAATCTTCCAGTGTCACTGGGACTTCAGGCTGATATTTTAGAACTTGAAAGAGGCTTCCACTGCCAAGAAACTGAGAGAGAAATATGGTTACGAGCTGTCCCTCTGTACATCATGCTAGATGGTACATTTTTAGGATGTAAAGAAGTGAAAATTAGGCTTCTTTGCTCAAAAAGGGCCATCTGCCCATCCTTGTCACTATAAAAGGACACTTTTTTCTTTTCTTCTGTAGGGGAAAATGAGAATATTAACAAGGATACTGATTATTTACTAGCCTTCTACTGCCCCCTGCCAATAAGAGGATGTCATTGTTATGGTAATACAGTGTGAATAGCATGACATGATGACAGAAATCAGTAGACATTGGGTGTTCTAATGAGCAGGAACCCCTGAAAGGACTCTGCAGACCCAGATCTGTTCATCTGAAGTTACTTGAGTCAAGACTCAACTCAACACATATTGAATAGTCACATTTTACTCTACTTGTCAACATTTTGTTCACTAAATTTATATTAGTGAACTATTAGAGTTACCTACAATTCAAATCATGCAGATCCTGTCCCAGGCTGTGCATAACAGCTATTGAGGCTACTCCTGAATGGGAAAAGGGGGGAGACTTGTTGAACAGAGAGCAGCTCTCAAGCTGAGAGCTTAGAAGATCTTTATAGAAATGAGAAGCATTCACCTAAGCCATAGCTTCAGGCTTTAGCAAACCTCACAAACAGGGTACAATTGCTTACAACGCAGCCACCTCCTGCACAGTGGTCCTGGTTCCCTCTAGTTTATATACTGAGCAAGATGCCATATGGTATGGGTTATCCCTTTGGCCAGCTGGGGTCAGATGTCCTGGCCATGCTCAGTCATTGCTTCTTGTGGCTCCCAGCCTGCCTGCTGGTGGGGTGGGATGAGAAGCTGAAAAATCCCTGACCCTTACTTAGCAACAACTAAAATATCAGTGTGTCATCAACATTATTCTCATTCTAAATCCAAACCATAGCACTGCACCAGCTACTGGGAAGAAAATTATCCCAGTCAAAACCAGGACAGTTGATTACATATCTCTCATTATAATAGTTCTTCCAGTGATCACAGCTGAGCTGGGAGGCTTGCATCAAATACTCTGTGACTATATGTTGCTTTCTAGAAAGCTGACAGCTCTAAGATGAAGGTTAAAAGCTCATTCATTACTGATTGAGTTTCCTTCAGTTCAAAAAAGGTAAGCATTTGGTTTGGGTGCGAGACTCTGTGTTCATGCACTGAAACCTGCTTGCTAATTTGGTATGTTCACTTGTAAAATTTAGTTGCCAAGTAGTAGATTCAGCTGGAATGCTAATAAATAGTAAACCACTCTGAAGTGATCACTAGTCATGACAAGCAGGTTCATTGTGGTGGCTTTGCCTTGTTAATATTTCACTGTTGTTGAATTCAAAAGAGACCAGACTTCTTCCCAGAGTATTTTGAGATACAAAAATAATGTAGTGATCTTGTCCCATTTCTTTCAAGAGTGACAATATGACAAAGTGGAGGTGTGCTGTGTAAAACCCACACTTGTCAAAGAAGTTTTACTACCAATTAAGTAGTTTTGGTTCTGTTCTGCAGATAGCAGCACCTATTGCAGTGTTGTGTTACAGCCACTGCTCAAGTAAGACTTGGGTAATCAGTCCCTCCAGGTCAGAGGTCCAGAAGAGTTTCTCTGTGGGTGTTGGTGAGCCTGATCTAAGGAGTTCCATCAACTCTTGCCTGACTAGAAGTCACTCATATTTCTCATGGTTAATCCTGTATGCTTCCATGGTGCCCTCTTAACCTCATGCTGTGTTTGTTCTTACACTCTCCTGAATTTGCAGGGCTGGGGTTTTCACTAAAAGAAAATGCATATTCTTAAATATTTTTTCTTCCATCTGTCCTGAGGAATCCTGTTGATGAGGCTCCATTTAGTTTCTCATATTAACCCTTTAAAAATGTAGAAATTCAGCTGTAAACACAAATGCCTTAAAAACACAGGATATCTTCAAAATATGGATTACAAAAATCATTAAAAATACCCAGAATGGGTTTACAAGATCCCTGGAGCTTGGAGTAAGAACTTTGCTGCAAACATGAAGCAATAGTGGACCAAGGAGTGTTTATACATTTCTAATAAGATTTTGCACTTCGGTTTTTCTTCCCTCACTGAATAGTAACAGGCCCTTTCATGTAATGTGATAGGGGTGTTTTTTTGCAACTACAATGTTGACTGGGCTAAGATAAATATTAAAAACAAAAACAAAAACAAAAACCACCACCAACAAAACAACCTCAAAACGTTTTAACAGATGCCTTTATTGGGAGCAGGAGAGATGTATTCAGAAGTCATCAGGCCAGCAACTGGATAAAGCTTTAAAACACCTCTACTTTACTTCTCTTAAATTGCAACATGCCTGTGCAGGCAAAGGCTTGAAAACTAAACAGCTAAACACGTTGTTTGGAGTTTGGACCCTCAGATGCATGAATGGATATCCATGAGCACTGAGTACCTGCAGCTCTGCAGGCTTGGTACGGGGAAGGTGAGAGAAAACGCACGTCATAAAGTAATTTGCAGCACCTCTGAGTGGACATGTTCCTAGTAACCCCAGGGACCTTGTTGACTATCTGACATATTACAGTTCCTTTTAATTGATTTCCCAGAGTAGACAGTTTTTTTTTTTTGTTCACCCAGAAGGATGAAACCAGAGTCATCCCAAAAACGGACATGGTGAGAGTGTGCTTTAATGTGTGACAAAAACACCTGTGGACTGCTCTTAGACACAGCAAATGTGTGTAGCATTCATTTTGAATATCTTTCTTCAAAGGAGAGGTTATAATTAATTCCTTTAGAGGATGTAATTCTTCGGTCACTTACCTACCCCATTATTAGCATGTCCCACTGAAGGGCAGGTACCATTCTTGGAACAAGAGGAACTGATATATTCCACAGGCATCAAAAAGTAATTTTTGGCGCAATGACAGGGGTTTTAATTTGCAGAACTCCCAAAACAAGGAGAGTAATGTCTGTGTAATAGCATTTAGCAAATTTAAACACTCTTTTAACCACTGACATCCAATAATTTCAATAAAATTCCATAATTATTAGTGTTTATTTAACCACTTTATCTCCTACTCCACCAAGAATTTTCACAGATTGCTGTATTATGACACCTACTGGTAGAGATAACCAAAATAAATACATGCAGCTCCTTCTGAATAATGAAATAGATGGTTCTGCCAACACTGGGATTTTTGTTTCCCATTGAAGGGATTACTGATGTAGATACATTCACACCACAGCTTGTAAAGGGAGGTGGTGTGTTTAAACACGACAGTGTCTGCAATGGGCAGGTGCAGCCCAGATCAGTGTGGCCCAGGGCAGTATTGCATACTCTGCTCCTGTGCCCTGGAGTCCAGAGAAGCCACTTCATTTCAGCTTCAGTTAAAGGGACTGTGTGAAAGACACCACCCCTACCCGAAAAGTATAGCTGCCGGTTTAGCCCAGGTCTTTGGAAAACTCATCATGGGGAAGCAGCTTTTACAGTCATGTTCTACATATGCTGTTGTAGGTAAGCTTTAATTTCTTTTCTTTGAGGTGATGTAACAGTCGATGGACTATTCTGAAAATGCTGGGGATGGATTAAAGGTGATGTGAAGAGAAGCAGAACTGAGCTTTTAACCCTTTTATATGGTTATCATCATCAGAGCTTTTGTGACTTACAGACCTTCTCACCTTATATCATCCACGCAGAAAACAGATTTGTATGAACTAAAACCAGGCACTGATGGGTTGAAATTAAAATACCATATTTTACTATATCACTCCATCAATAGCTGCAGAATTTTACAAAATGTTTTTAAACCGATCAAATTTCTGGCATGTGCACAAAACCCAGGATCTTTCCATTCGCTGGTGCTTACTCTATTGGACTCTGACCTTTCCAGCTCAGACCTATGCTCATACTTCTATTACCACCTTGAAAGCCACCTGCTTCCCTAGTGTGTCATTCCATTATTGAATAGACTTTCCCTATCTGACAGCACACTGGCAGCACTTTCATTTCTCAGGATATGGTTTACCAGTGAGCTATTATCTATGTCTACTCAAGCTTTTGAGATCTAGCATAGGTTTTCTCCTCTAAATATATTACCGCAACAATGTCACTTATCAAATTGTCATCCCTGTTAAGTTCTTCCACTGTGCATAAATCTATTTGCACACTGCACAAAGCAGAATCAAGCAGCTTTTCCATCAGTTTACAAGCTGTGTGTCTGGCCAATGCTTCATAAATAATTTTATGTCACACAAATATGAATGGGAGCTTAGGTATATGGAGAGAGAGAGAGAGAGAGAAGAGCAAAAGGTAGTAAGGATGCCAGCATTTCTCATTTGTTGTTAGCACATGAAAGGAACTTTTTCCCTATTGCAGCTTCCAAAGCAGTAAAACAGATGGCACAGGTTCCCCGTAGAAAAAGTACCTTTTGTTTTAACCATTTTTGAAAGCTCCAATTTGAGATGTCAAAATATTTTTTTCCCACATGACCATCCCTTTAAAAGCTGCGATTGTATCTTGGCTGCATTCAGTTGGATTTCACCTGGAAGACTTTTACAGTGTGTGTTTTTGTATTAGCTAGAGAGGCTCCTAAGCAGATACCCCAGTTTTGTCAGGGAGGAAAATGCAAATTTTATGGTTAGATCCTTTTCACTGCAGGCTCACTGGTTTGTGCACAAGAAAAAAACCCAAACCACCACTTCCTTCACTTGTATTTTCCTTTTGTAAATGAGGCCTTGCTCTTGGATGTTCCTTTAAACAGCAAATTACCTCTCACCTGAGATAAGACAGTGGCAGGAGTCTTCTTGTTATGTCAACCTCTCCTGAGGCCTGTAACTGGTGTATTTACTATGCACTGCAGCCAATAGAGGCTGAGCCAGGAAATTTGTCTCCTAAATCTTTGCAGAAAGAAATTGGTTTTCTTCCATTAATTTACAGCAGATAAGGTGATATCTAAGACATGTTTTTCCTTGAAAAAAAGCTTAATTAGGTAATTATGGCTGCAACTCCACTTCCACTGTCTTCTTTCCTCCTGGGTAAAATTTCATGCCAATTCACACAGACAAGTTAGTCAAAAGTACCTCTCCAAAAAACAGCTTTTTAGGTGTTTTGCGGCTGTGAGGAATCCTTTCCCAATACTGTTCCCTATAGTAGTGCTCTTTACAAGCTCAAAGAACGGCTTGCAAGTTCAGTGAACCACCTGTTTTACACCGTCTACATCCCCATGCACCGGCATCGCATCCCTAAACCTTAACAGAAAAGGCAGCTGCCACTTTGGATGTCCTGAAGGTCTTTTGAGCCTGGAGCAAAGCACCTCCCTGGACTCGGGGGTCGAAAGAGATCTAGGTATAAACAACCACGAGCAAAAAAAAAAAAAAGGAAACAAATTCCATTTACACATCTACATTCAACTCTGTGTAAAGACTGTGTAGGCTGCATTTATATTTGATTCACTAATTCTCCCTCTTCTTGTCAGGGATTTCCCTGGTTAGTGACTTAGTAGCCCACCAACCAAATACATACATGTGCTCCTCTTTCCCACCTTTTCCCTCATGTCTGGGGCAAGAGGGAAGGGACTTTAGGAGAGAGGCTCAGTTCTGTGCTCCCAAACTCAGAGCATCCTCACCTGCTTTTGCTAGGCAGGTGGAAACTGTGCCCCTAGGGATCCCAGGCTCCTGACACAGCAACCGATTTTTCACCTTTGCTAAGGCAATCAAAACCTTAAGCATAACCTGAACACACAAAATCTGGTGTTTCTTTTCTTTGTGTGCCATTGTGTGTGTAAGAGTGTGGATCAACAGCTGCCTTTAGTCACCACAGTCAATCGGCTTAAGAATGTAATCATCTAGAAAAAAGAAGGGAGGCTAAACTGCTGTCACTTGCCGTTAATAAAAGTTACAGCATTAAGCAACAGCGGGAGACAGGCTTTTGTTCACTCCAAGTGAGTGTTTGGCTCTCTGTGTACACTGCAGCAACACCCTACATTGAGAAGGGCTCTTACAGTGGAATAAACTTGGAGGAGACATTTATTCAACGTGCTGCTTACTCTGCCATTCATTTCCAGTGTCCCTGATACTTCAGTGAACATTAGTGCTCCAATAAAGCTTCTCTGTCCGCTACCATCTAATTCTGCATTGTTAGGCACAATCCGGTGGTTTTGTTTCTTAGATTTTAGGGGATTTCTTTGTTAAATAGCAGCTGGTTGGGCTTGGCACAGTAATTACTGTTGTGCCATAAATTCAGCTCAATGGCTGCACTGCAGGACTGAGCAGACAGGCAGCAAGCACTTGTTTGAACAAAAGAGAGCTTTGACAAATAGTTATATTGGCTGGAAAAATTATAAAAAATATTTGCAACAAAGGATGGGCTCAGTTACCTGACAGACACCATATTTTAACAGGCATATCCCTTTAAATATATTATTTCTCTTAGCTTATTTGGGATTGTGAGGTTGAGGGGGGGGTGTGTTTGGTTTTAGCTGAGTTTACTTCTCTCGTAGTGAACATTAGGAAGAATTCTGTAGTCCTATTCACTCAGAGAAGAGATGAACATTCATTCAGACTTCTGCATTGCCCAGTGTGACTAAGGACTGATATGGGAAATCAGATATCTGATGATTCAGGTCTTTGTGTCCTCTCTGAGACCTGCAGAGAGCTCACCACTGTTGCTAGTAACTGTGATGTCCACTTAAACTGCAAGGAGGGAGTAAAATCACTTTAGCTGGACAGACACTGAATAGTTACCTGAAAGTAAATCCTGTTTCAATATTGCTAAAGTTCTAGGTTGAAGGAAGAAAACCAAGGCTAAGGCAACTGATCTAGCCATAATAAAAAAAAAGAAAAGTTTGATATCCAAGCACAAGATGCAAAAAACCAAAGTCAATATGCAAACATGAAAAATATTCCTAACTAAAACAACTCTGGTTAATCTACTGGCTATTGCTAGTTGTTTCTAGGAGGAATTCCAAATCTGATGAATTTTCTACATATTTTACCAGCTAGGTAATTATGAAAATAGTGCTATAGCTGTTTACATTGTAGAAATTATGATTGCACCAAAACTCTTGAACTGGGAGCAAAAAAAGCTGACCTTCCTATACAGAATGTAAAAAAAAGGAGGAATATTTTAGCCTGTCAGTGGACAAAGTAAGACTCCTAGATTTTAGCTTATCATTTATGTTCCTTTTTTTCTCTTATACTATTGTTTCTAGCATCATCAATATTTGGGGAGCTTGGGGTGACAGTCTATGAAGATTCATTTAAGCATCTTTTTTTACCCTTCTCTGAACCAGCTCCTGTATTCCACTCTGTATACACTGCACTTGGGATTACTACAAGCAGTTAAAAAATTTAATGTAAGCCAACATTAAGTGTATCTAAGTGTATCCAAGACCAGCTCTTGAAAGAAAGCTCAGTGTGGCATTCGAGATAACGTCAAATGTTTACAGTTGATGCACACAGACTCTAATTGTAACTCACTGCAGTTTGCTGCCCTTTGTGGTGAGAAACCCTTCTCTGTACAGGTCAGAAGCCACAGCAGGCCCTGAATACCCAAAGGGTGATTCAAAAACAGCAACAAAAAACTTCGAGTTATTGCACTCCACTCAATGTTGGCCAGGTTAACACTGCCAGAGGCCTTTCCATCCATGGAAAAAGACAGGCAAAGCACTGTGGTCATGTCCTCTCCCCAGCCCCCAAAACCTGACCTTTATTTCCCACAATGCTGCTCAAGTGATAAGCACCAGTAGTGGCCGTAATGGATGAGTCTGGTTGTGATGGCTGCATCCAACTCATAGTGGATTCAGGCAGATGGAAAACAGCACAGTAGCCAAGGGCTAATCTGAGCAACACGCCCTCATTCCCCCACCATAGTCCTGGTCAAGGTCTGACTCAAGCCAAGTTTGGAAGAAACTAACTTCTCTAACTGGTATGCAAATCGGACTGGAAGTCATTATCTTACTCCATAAATTGTGGACAGACAGGGGCATGTTAAGCCCTGCTGCACAGCCGTAGGCAGCACGCCAAGATCTCCACTTCAGTAGGGACGCCTCTCAAGGTTACTTCTCAAGGCAGAGAGATTCCTGGCCACAGTGGATTCTCAATAAGTGATTAATAGCCTTCTCTACTTTTATATCTTAGCTAAGTGATATAAAGGATGGATTGTGCAAATACAATCATTTAGCCATAAACCATTGAGGAAGTCTGAGGCTAAGTCTGGATCCAGCAGCATCTAAGCTTCCCTCTGAGAAGGATTTTAGAATGCAAGGAGGTCCTTTATGAACTTCATGGCTCAACAAATTCAACAGTTTTGTCTGACCCTGCCCTCTATGCAGTAATAACCAAGTGTACCCTGCCATCAAATCTTGTTAAGCCGTTGTTGCAATTACTATCAAACTTTGTTAAATTGCTGTTTTATATCAATAAACAACTTGCTACTTCTTTCTTATGAGTGATGTGCATCACTCTACCATGGCAGGCACTCACAAATAACACTGTGCTGGAGTTCATTCCATGAGGAACACAGCAAAGCTGATGGCCAAGAGAAGAGGTAACTGCATTGCAGTTTTCCTTGTGAGGTCTTGAGTTTCCTTAACTGAGCACCCAGTTGCTAACGCCACACTGGGTAAGGTACACAGGCTAAGGGGTTCAGCAACAGTCAGAGGTTGTTCTGCCCAGAAGTTTGGCACTTAGCCTGAGATTCTGAACTGGAAGTGACAGCCTGAGTCTGCAGAGCCATTCAAGAAAGGAAAGAAGAGCAGACTTTAAGCCTGACAGTTATGTGCCTCCTCGGTACAGTAATACCAGAATCATGTCATGGGAAGATTTAAATAGAAAGTGTTCCATTTAATGGGATTTTGGTCACAGTACTGTGGTCTTCTTTAGCAGCATAAAATGTACATTTGAAGCACTGCCTCTTTGCCATAAACTTCTGGCTCATTTTTCTTTGCTATCACGTTAATGGTGGGCACTTTTTTTCAAAGGCAGAAATGTTCTGCAGCACTGTAGATGATTCAATGGCTTAATGTATTACACTGTTGGCTGCTGAAGGCAAAATACCAACCACTGCCTCTCCAATTTATCTGTGTTATATGCTAATTGATATAACTGCAAGAAAAAAGAATTAATTATGAGACTGTACAGATAATTTCATTGAACAAGAACACTACACAAGACAAACAATATGGCATTCCTTCTTCAAATGAAGATTTTTTTCTCTGGCTTGTATTTCTTTTCTTCAAACCCCTTGTTACTCCAGTGTCTTATCACTCACTGAAGAAGCTCAGGCTTCATGTGTGAGACCTGAGATAGGGGCAACAGAGGGGGTGAAACACATGAGAGAGTAACTGGCAAAGAAGACAGGGGAAGGGAAGGTTGATAAGAGAGGAAGAAGTAAAAGAGTGAGGGTATCTCTTTTTTTTTCATCAGAGCTTGCTTTGCTATCATGTCCTCAGTTCCGAGTGGGAAACAGCACAATTCATGGAGGAACTGCCCAGTCCCACCTGAGACAACCAAGTTTCTTCCATTCAACAACCTGCCCTGTTTTCTGAGGAAGACAGTAACCCCAAGAATGGATGCTGCTTTCAGCAGTACTGCGAGATTCAAATTAAAAAATTAATTCAAATATACAATTCTGCTACCACCAAGAATACACAATTCTTGATAAAGTCCCGCCTACTACCTAGAGCTCCCTGGGGGTCCTTCCACCCCTCAGGCCAGTGGTACACTCCCTCCTCACACAGAAATCCCCTCTTTGGGCTAGTCATCATACCCATAAGCAGAAATTACTCTACATTACCCTATTGCACTCCCTGGTTCTCCTTCAAGACTGAAGCTCTCTTTTCCTGCAGAAAGCAGTTCCTTAAACCTGCTTCCTTGTCTGCCCCTCAGTGTCCCCAACCAGTAGCTTCTGAAGCTGAGGTCCTCATGATATCATAGCAATTCTCCTCAACCTCAGCAGCAACCATTACCCACTGCCAACACATTCTTTGTCAAGACCATAAAACCAGTACCTAGTTTTCACTCTAGAAACTTTTCCTAATGCCACTATTATTTCTACACGTCTTGCAAGCATCTGCTAAACACTTCAAAGTCAATTGCCCTAGTCCTTATGGGGGACTTCAACTAGCAAGAAATTAACTGGGAGCATCACACAACTTGTACAACCTGGGCAAGAAGATTCCTAAAAAAACTGAATGACAAATTTATGGACCAGGTCCTAAGGGAGCTGACTCAGAAAGATGCCCTCCTTGATCTGCTGCTTGTCAACTGAATGGATCTCATGACCAAAGTGGAGATTGGTGGCCGTCTTGGCCACAGCAACAATGAAGTGATCGAGTTTAAAATCTCTGTTGACAGAAGGAAAAGTGCCAGCAAAACCTCAACTCTGGGCATGAGGAGAGCAGACTTCAGGCTGCTCAGGGAATTAGTAAGTAAGTTCCCCTGGGAAAATGTTTTGCAGGTGCTGGGGTCCCTCAGCGCTAGTTACTTTTCAAACATCTCCTCCTAAGGGCATGGAAGCAGGCAATTCCCAGATGTCAGAATTCAAGCAGGTAAGGCAGAAGGCCAGCTGGCTGAACAGGGATCTTGTCTTGGAAATAAGGCAAAAAAGGAAGGTTATGCTCTGTGGAAGCAAGGTCAAGTGACACGGGAAGAATTCAGGGATGCTCCTTGCTACTGCAGGGAGAAAATTCGTGTGGCCAAAGCTCAACTGGAGCTGGAGCTGCCAGAAATGTGGGGGACTATAAAAGGAGGTTTTTCAAATATATTAATGGCAATAGGCAGTACAGAAATATCATTAGCCCTTTACAAGATGAGGATGGTCACCTCACAAACAGGAACAGAGACAAGGCAGAGGTGTTTAACACTTTCTTTGCCTCTGTCTTCAACATAGATGAGGGACCAAGGGAGTGTCAGTGCCCTGAGCTGGCAGACCATGACTGCGAGAATGATCTACTCCCAGTCGACCCTGAAATTGTGTGGGATCTGCTGCTTCAGCTGGATCCCTACAAATCTATGGGGCCTGATGAGATTCATCTGACAATCCTCAAAGAGCTGGCTGATGTCATCACAAAACCTCTCTCGAGGATTTTTGCATGGTCTTGAGAATTGGGAGAGGTCCCAGCTGACTGGAAGCTGTTGAATATTGTCCCAATTTTCAAGAAGGGCAAGAAGGACTACAAGCTACAGACCTGTCAGTCTCACTTCAGTGCCTGGTAAAGTTATGGAGAAGATTATTCTGGGAAGTGTTGAAAAACACCTGAAAGACAACACTGTCATCGATCACAGCCAGCACAGCTTCATGAGAGGAAAGTCATGCTTATTCAACCTGATTTCCTTTTATGACAAGTTAACACACCTAGTTGATCACGTGAAGCCAGTTGATGTAATCTTTTTGAATCTCAGTAAAGCTTTCTATACTATCTCCCAGAGGAACCTTCTGGACATTTTGTCCAGCACACAGATGGATAAACACATCGTGTGGTGGGTGAGCAATTGGTTCATGGGTCGAACACAGAGGGTGACAGTGAATGGGGCAACATCAGACTGGTGACCTGTCTCTAGTGGGGTTCCACAGGGCTCCATCTCAAGCAATACAAAACTGGGAGGAGCTGTTGACTCCCTTGAAGGTAGGGAGGTCCTGCAGAGAGACCTTGACATATTAGAGGACTGGGCAATCAGCAGTCATATGGAGTTCAACAAGGGAAAGTGATGGATTCTGTACCTGGGATGCGGCAACTCTGGATGTTCGTACAGACTGTAGAATGAGATGCTGGAAAGCAGAGCCACAGAAAGGGACTTGCCATTGGTCAATGGCAAGCTGAATATGAGTCAGCAGTGCCCTGGCAGCCAGGAGGGCCTGGGGGGCATCAGACAAAGCGTCGCCAGCCAGTCAAGGGAGGGGATTGTCCCGCTCTGCTCTGCACTGGTGTGGCCTCACCTTGAATATTGTGTGCAGTTTTGGGCACCACAATTAAGCTGTTAGAAAGCATCTAAAGGAGGGCAACAAAGATGATGAAGGGCCTTGAGGGGAAGCTGTATGAGGAGCAGCTGAGGTCACTTGGTCTGTTCAGCCTGGAGAAGACGAGACTGAGGGGAGACCTTCTTGCAGTCTACAACTTCCTTGTCAGGGGAAGAAGAGGGACAGGTACTGATCTCTTTTCTGTGGTGACCAGTGACAGAACCCGAGGAAATGGCCTGAAGTTGTGTCAGGGGAGGTTTAGGTTAGATATTAGAAAAAGGTTCTTTACCCCAAGAGTGGCTGGGCACTAGAACAAGCTCCCCAGGGAAGTGGTCATACCACCAAGCCTGACAGAATTCAAGATACCCTCAGGCACATGATGTGACTCTTTGGGGTGGTTCTGTACAGGGCTAAGAGTTGGACTTGATCATCCTTGTGAGTCCCTTCCAACTCAGCATATTCTGTGATTCTGTAATATTCCTCTCATGAACAAATAGTACATGGTCCAATGATTAAATGGTGGTTTTAGAAGTAGTTACTAAATGTTCATTATTTGCTTATAGATATAACATATATGACATTTTTAAATGCAGGACGAACAACTAAGGGGGATTGGTATGCAAATAAGTCATACAACGCAAATTGATACACAAATTGCAATATCTTTATAAAAATCATTGGATTTCCCCTTAAATTATACTTTGCACAAACACAAATATTTGAGTTTAAGGGCAGGGAAAGTAATTCCCAGTTCCAAGTGGCCCATGTGGTCTGAGAAGAGAAACTTCAGCCATAAGCTCCCATCTCACCTTTTGTTGCCTTTCCTATTTCTAATGCCTTGTCTGTCTCACTTTCCCTCCTTTCTCCTAACCCCTCAGCCAAAAAGGCCCCTGTAAATGATTTCCAGCTCAGTGCATCGTTGTGTACACATGCAGCACAAAGCACATCTCCAGTCCATTGCTCACAGCCCATCAGTGAGAGCAGTCAGGCTCCATGTGCCTGTCCACATGCTGAAGAAGGTATTTAGTCTGTAGTTCAGCATGAACCTGCAGGGTCCCACTTGAACTCCCTTATGTCTGTTACTTACGGATAATCTCATCCTCCTAGTCATTTTTTTGTTCTCCTTTCTTCTCCAGGGCGGTAACTTGGAACTTGTCCATCCACTGAACATGTTGTAACACCCCTGCTGAATAGGTAAAGAACTCCCTTGGGAGTTCTGAACTAACACTTCTTTCTAACCTTGCATCCATCCACACTCCAGCAGAGCAGGTGGGCTATGCTGTAAAGCCAGAGTTGTCCTTTTATAGATACAGTGGGCAGGAAAAAAAAAATAAATCCCGTATTCAAGGGCGCTCCTCCTCATAGGAAGCCACTTTTTTCTTGGTTTCTTGGTTCAGATGGAATTCATGCCACTACATTCCTGAAAACTCTCTTCTCATAAATGTGTTCTCACATCCCAGCCCTGATCCTTTGCTCCGGCCTCCACATGACATAGAACTGTATTGCCAAATAACTGAAATAGAAATTATTACTTTAGGCTGAACTAAAGTTAGATTCTCGGTACTGTTCTCATTAAACAAGTTACTGTGCTTCCAACCTCAGTGCAGGCATATTACCTTCACCTTTCACTTTGATGCATCTGTATGCTTTCTATCTTCCCTTATTGAAGTCTCTCTCTCTGCAAGACACCCAGAAATTGAGGATGCCCGATCCCTGGGAGTGTTCAAGGCCAGGTTAATGGGACTCTGAGCAACCTGGTCTATTGAAATGTGTCCCTGCCCATGGCAGGAGGGCTGGAGCTGGATGGTCTTTGGGGTCCCTTTCAGCCTAAACCATTCTCTAATCATCATAATTCTATGATGATCGTGCACTGAAGCATTTTGCAGGCTTGTGATGACCTGTCCTATGTACCTCCTCATCTCCCCACTGAAGTGCCAGCAACCTGTGGCTGGCACTGGGTCCTCTGGTAATGTCACACCTGAAAAAAAGGGGTTCTCATGAGCCATTCATGGCTAAGCTGTGTGTGCTTTGTGTTGGATGCTATTTTGCAGCTCTTCTTTGTGATCAGCAAAGCCCCAGTGGGTGACACTTGCCATTTCCAGTGGTAATGCTGCCAAGGCTCTTTGCAGGCTCAGTTTTGCATCTGTTGAAATCTTTGAACTCACTTCAGTGTGAGTAGTTTTGACCACCAGAAAAGGCATAACTACACTAAGTATATCTACTGATTCAAAGACTCCCTTCTCAGAAACATGTAGTTTACCCTCCAACAGCTTGAGACCTCCTTTGATTACTTTTCCTATTCTACTTTAATCTTCTTCCCCATCGACCTCTGCTTTGCTTTGCCTTGCTGGAATCATCTACTTCCAAAGTTTCTCTGTCCTGTTACCCATTTTATTTCTGTCTTTTATCTCATGCCAGGAACTGCATTTCTTTGGCCTTTACACAGAAGTTCACCTGATGGCTCTGTTTCAGAATGCTACTTTGAACTTTGTTTAAAAAATAAAAATAATAAAAAAAGTAAAAGTCACAATACATAGCATTTGCTAACAGTTGCTGCTGTGTGCTACTGAACGGAACACAGTTATTTCTCCTCTGAAGAAGAGCTACCAGCAACGAACCCGAGCATCCCACTGAGCTGGGACTTCTTATAAGTTAGTTTTAGTGATCCATCCTAATTTATGTGTTGGGCAACACATCCTTCAGTTGAAATGTTGTCTCACTGCTTATCTCCAGGCCACAACAAACAAAGAGATCATGTGTTAGAGAGGAATTATTGGCATGATTTTCTTGATTAAAAATAAAAAAGTGATTCAAAAACTCTTTTTTAAGTTTTTAACTATTCTTTCTTAAATTCTCAAAATCTGAATTTTGTGGATGACCGGCAGGGCACTATTTCTGAAGTATAGCAATCTGCACATAATCCTGTGATGGTCCTGTAAGTGCTACCTTAATCACAAGTGGTGCATATTAATGAAGGTCCTCACCAGATGAAAGAGAATGTTAAAGAGTAGTTGAAGCTTGATGGAATTAATACAACCAATTTTCAGTTGTGCTTAGATTGAGTCAAACAGCTTCCAGCTACATTTCTGCGAGAGGGGGAGGGGGAAATCCCGAGGTGACAGATGCCGTGCAGAGTAAAGCCCTCTCTAAAAGAAAAGAATAAATCATTTATGTACAGTATTCACTAAAAACTGCAGGGGGCAAGAGACTGCAGTTTTTCCTTCCAATGAAGAAAAAAAATGCATATATAATAATTGCTGTTGCAAACATACACCATACACAGAAATTGAGCCTGAATTAGAGTCATTCACTTCCCATGAAGGAACATAGATAACTTAGTCCTGGAACACTAGTCTACTAATAATATCAGGATTGTCTTATTGCAAAACAAAAGGAACCTCTAACATCTTTCAAATATGTGAAATTCTATCATTTAATTGAACAGACCAAAATGCCCAATTATCCATACGTGTGCACACAATCCATCTGCTTAAACGTGGAAACAGTCACAGAGTGTACGCAGAGTTGAAAACAGGAGTGATTGGATGGGGCTTGCAGGGAGGGGGTAGGTCACTGGCTGCAGCACTGTCACTAGTGCTGGACTCATTAATTCAGTGAGGTCAGCAATTTAAGAAACTGTTGTCACAATTACATTCTGAGTAAGCTTTTTACTTTTCCTTTCAGAACAAAACACAATTCAAAACACCAATCCACAGACTGCCTCAAACTTTATTAAGCAGAGCATCGATTTATGTGCTAAAGCACAAAGGAAAAATAAACTCTTATGGTCTAACGTATGGAAATTAATTGAAAAGCCTTCTACGTACTAGTTCCCCCTCCTTATGTTATGATTGCCATTACTTGTTGTATTTCTATAAGTTGCAGGACCCTCTTTCCAGATGGAAAAGCCCCCCCGCCAGTACCAGACCTCCTGTCTGCTCCTACAGCATCATTCAGGACAGGAGGGCAGGCACTACATCCCTCCTGTCATTCTGCCATTTCTGGCTGGTCCATGGTCCCTTGAGGGCCATTAGCCACAGACAGTGTGTAGAGTTGCTCTGAGAGACTGGTTCTGAGTCACCCCAAGGAAGGTTCAGCCTGTAACCCTTTTTGGCCTCTTTCCCTGAGTTATGCTCTCAGAGGACAACAGCAGCAGAATATCTGGGTGTCTCATACACTGAAGTAACAGAAGCATTATGCATCACATGCATTTCAGAAGTGTATTAATCATTGTAAGATATGCTTTTAAATATTTCAGAGGCATATTTTTTTCTGTAGAAGCTTCTGTTCTTTTCAGGGGGATACTTGTGACTAATGACACTAATTGTACCAATTTCAGTTAACAGAGTAGAGATCGTATACATGCTCATAAACAAGCTGAGGGGCTAACCCATAAGCCTGCCTGCCATGCATGTGGAGGCCAGAAAGTCCACCCAAAACCCAGGATCCATGAGGAAAAACTACTCAATGCTGAAACATCAGGCTGTGGTTGGCAGGTCTGGTCCATGTAAGAGTTCCACCACGTGCATTGTACCTTCCTCCTGCCATCACCAGCAGAGCACTTGTTCACCCCATACATGGGCTGGGCCCCATGTGTTGGAGAGGATAAAGTCTGAAGTGGTTGTTGGTGTTTCTCAAACATCCTGGCCTGGCATCTGTTGGAGGCAAGGAAACACAGGTATATCTTATCTCTCCAAGCCCTTGCTTGGAGATAGCTGGCGTGCACATGTTGCTCTCAGCTAAACCCACAAATGGCTTAATGGCAGGTACATAATGGCCTGTTAGTTCGGGTTTGCCTGGGATGCTGGCAGGTGTTTGCATGAAATTTTGCCCTGCTTGTCATAGCATATAGGACAGCCGGCACCTGGCAACCTCCTACCCAACAACACATTCTTTAATTGCTCCGAAGCAGTAGCAGCAGCTGCTGCCAACCTTGTTAAATAAACAACAGGTTCTGCACCTGCCTGAGCAAAACGCTGACCCTGTCTCCCAGCCAGCCAGCGGGCACACAAGTAACCCTGCCCTCCCCCCACACAGCAGCCTCAGGGATTAGTCGGAGTCTATCAGTATTGATTTGTCCTTCAGCAGCAGAGGTTTGCCCTGCCCTTATCTCAGGAGTATTTTAGCCAGGAGATGTGAAAGTCTCCCTAATTAGATTTCTAGTTTATGGATGATTCTCATCACACAGACATGTGCATGCACACAGAACACCCCAGACATACAGGCCCAATAATAATGAAAAAAAAAAATTTACTATGGCACGATAGCCAAATGTCTGCCACTTGTAGAGTTCTTTGATACAGTACAGAACAATTCTGAGTTATTTCTGAGGATCCAAAGGCTTGGTACAGGACAGGGCTTTTCATTCTCTAAGGAGAGAAGCTGCGTAAAATGCCTAATTTTTGTTAGGTAGAGCCATCAAACATGAGAAAACTATATATCATGACTTGTAACAGGCGAGCTGGTACTCTCAAAGCCATACACAATTATTTTATCATTCCCCTTTCAGGTTCAATTAAATCTTGGCATCTTATTAGATTCTACAGTAAATATACTTGCCTGGGTCCGCAAATTTACCAAATCAAGAGGAACAGTAAGGAGGAGGAGTTGCTTATCTGCTGCCAGGATATTTCCCCTCAAGTGGGTTTTTTTTCCCTTTCCCTTTATGCTGTTGAAGAAGACATGCTCTGAGGGATACCATGGCATCTCTTCCAGCCTCCAACCAGTGGCAGGTGCCTGAAGAAGCTGCACATGAGGCACAAGTGAGTAAAAAGGCATAAATGTGAAGAAAGGTACTTGTTATTCACATGTAAGACAAAAGCCACAGAAAGAAACCAAGTTATTACAGCAAAGAGAGTGGAGTTCCAGGTGAACGCTAGAAAAAAAAGCAAACAAAATATGTCACTGGCACCCCAAAAACAGGAGACAAAAGATCAAGTTGGTCCCTTTAGGTGCTGTAAGGGACTTGGTTTGGGGCAGCACTCTGAGACTAGAGAGCCATGCTAATTGGGTTTTCTTCTTTAGATCCATAGAATAAGATTTCTTCCATTTACATGTTTTCTTCAAAATTAAATGGCAGAAAATACTTAGTGGCGTCTCTTACACTACACTTAACACACAGACACAGAAAGGACCATCTGTTGGGTCTCTCAGCTACAAGACAGATGAAAAGGAAAAGGTGAAGCAGGAGTGCTGCATCTATTTTCTAGCTGTATATCGACCCAGACATAGGGATATATTAACTATGCTTTGGTATCATTAAATTCCTGACAGGGACAAGTTATTTGCTACTGATAGCTCAGAAAAGCAAGCTGGCACAGCAAATCCCCTTCACAAAGTACTACAGAACTTCAGGTCTAAGAAACTGTGAATGATCAAGAGACTATTTTCAGTATTTAACTATTTTCCAATAAAATGTCATCAGCCTGCTTTGCAAACACAGCTGATTATAAATACAGTAAATGCTGATAAAGCACAAGACTGAACACCTGTGTGCCACCAGTGACCATTGCCCCTCCTCATGATGTGCCTCTCAAACGCTGCAGTGCTGCAATCACTGCCCAAGAAAAATGCTGCATTTTTAATAGATCCCCTACTAATTACACATACAAATGACAAAAGTGATTTTGTTGAGTAGAAGTTCAGGTTTCAATTTAAGTAGCTCTGAGGGAATACTACCTTTGGTTGTTTGTGGGATCATGTTGCCTTCTAGTGGCTGGTCCCAGCTCCCTGTTGCAGAAAGGTTTTGGGATACTCTCACAAATATATCCAGAGTGCAGGATATTTTCTTTATTCCTTCTAGGGGAGCAACAACTGTCAGACAAGATTCATGCTCTGTATTTCTTAGGAGGCATGAAAAAAAAGTATCAAGAAAACTTCCTCTTTTTTTGACACACATTACTGTTTGAGTGTCTTCTAGGATAAATTTTGAATATGCTTTAAGCTCTCCACAACCTGTAACAAGCCAAAGTAAGTTTATCAATTCATGGTGCTGAATAGCCTCATCTCTCCTGCATAAGGCCAGGGAAATCAAAAAAAAGTGTTTTAAAAAATCAGGAAAAGGGAAGTAATTGAATTCAAAATACTGATTACAAAACACCCACGAGAACTGGAGCTGAAGGAGAGTTCTGGGATGAGGTTTGTTTATTAGAGTCTGAGAAGAGGGGTGTTTTCCATCTTAGCAAGTGGGGAAAAAACAGGTACACCTGAGAAGCAGAAATAGGTTGGAGAGATATTTAAATCAGTAGATTCAGGAATACAGAAAGCAGAAGAAAAAGAGAGATGACAAAACCAGATGGGGCAGTCTCCCTCCCACATTTGGTAGAAGAAAAATTCACTAGTGAGGCTCTTTTTGTCTATTATATGATTCTAGAGTACTTCATTTTTATCTATTCTATGATTCTATGTTCTACAAGTAAAAACAATTTCATCTGAAGCAGTTGCAGTTGAAAGGTGGTGGCTGTTTCGACAAAATACTTCATATGGGCTTGATATTGTTGGCCCATGTTACCTTCAGGATTATTGGCAGGTCTGGATCAGAAAATATGTATCTGCAAATGCAAGAAAAGTCATTAAAAGAAAAAGAATTAGAAATTAATGCAAGAAAACAGTGACTAAGCTGCATCACTGAAAGAGGGAGACACATGAAAATGGCCAAAGCTGTGAACTATTTAAAGAAACACAGATATAAAAGACAATTTTTTTCCTCCTTTGATATACAAAATCAAGGCTGAGATGGGGAAGGCAGAAATAGAGGTTGGGCACAAACAGTAGAGAGAGAGGAAACAGAATTACCACTGAAAACTAGAGGCAGAAGCCAAATCGTTGGAGGAACAGAGACTGGATTGTCAGCTCACAGGGTAAAAGAAAATGTAAGTAAAATGCAAGGGGTCTGCTACAAAACAGCTGAAGAAAATTTAAAAAGAATGGCAAGAAATTTGAAGTATAGACTTTCAATTGCCCAGACTACAAAGAGGGCAAGGACAGGTGCGTGGGCCTGGAGAGGAATACAGTCATTGATGGGGTGCGTTTTTTTTTTTAAAATTCAACATCCTACCACCATCTTCCTGTTTCAACATTTCTCCTCAGGAGAAATGAGGCCCTTGGTAGTGATGGCTACTGAAAAACAGCTAAGGAAATAAATGGCTAAATCAAAATGGGATGTTTCCCCTCAAACTATTTTATGCAAGTACAGAAGAGCATTATGTAAGAAGTCAAATAAGACTGTTTCAGCCTTCCTTCTTGGCTCTGTAATCTATGAATATACTTTCAACACATGGCTGTGTCATTCCCACCTGTTCTCCAAAACTCTTCTCATGCACATATTGCATACATAATGGAGGAAAAAAAGCAACACATACGTGAGCAGCAACTGCCTTCAATGCAATCTGCACAAGATAAACATGACAGAGATGACTTAAACACATGAATATACCAAGTAAACCCAAGTCTGTTTCTTCTATTCAGAGTTCCAAATAACGGCTCTTGGGGAACTGCCAGTTTGAAGACAGCAGCTCCTTCAATACCCAAGCAGCGGGATTGGTGGAAACACAGGTTTCATCTCCTCTAATCTATTTGTTTAGATAACTGCAACTCTGAATGTCCTACGAAGTATAGGAGGACCCTTAACTGGTATACAGTTGCATACCTCTTTTTTTAAGCCAAATAATTGAAAATAAGTGGTGCCTCATAAGTCTGGATTTATGCATAGTACAATTGAATGACTGATTATGATTTTTTTCCCAAAGAGGTTGCCAGCCGAGTAAGCACTTCATACAATATTCCTTTCTGTTGGTCCAGTGACAGAAGAGAGGCATACAAGTCTGAATTTAACCTACCAATGGCCATTTTTTTACACCAAAAGCCATCGGACACCTTCTTTTCTCTCTTGTTAGATTCTTGGATGACAAATGCAGAATTACTTGAAACACACAAATACAGTCTTCCAAATTGTCACCTGCAAACTCAGTTCATAAAAAGAAAGAGAAGGAGGAGAATAAAGAGAAGGAGAAGAAGAAGGAGAATGAGGAGAAAGTGAAATGTTAGAAAAATGTTACTAGCATTACTAGCATCTTCCTTATTGGTTTGGTGCTTTGAGAAGGTTGTGTCTTAAAACTTAACAACATTTTCTAATGACATGTCACCTAAAGTATTCATAGGACTATCATTTGGAAAGAGAAAATACCCCAGAATACTGTAATCATTAAGGGATATCTAATGACATGATCCTGAAGGTACATGGACCAACTACACCAAGCCCATAGGAAGCATTTTGTCGAAGCAGTCAACACCTTCCAGGTGCAGGCACTTCAGATGGTTTGTTTTTTTTCTTACATGCTGGCGTTTTTGGTAAACAAAGAAATGTATTTGGTAGAGGGTAACTAGTAACTGTAACAGTCTGTCACTAATTGGAATACCACCTCACCTTAAAACCAATACATTTACCCCTAAACTACCCAACTTTAAAAGCATTCTGTTTTCTTCAAGAAAGATTAAAAAACTCACCCTCCAATAACTGTTGATAAGCCTGATAAGGCAAAGGTCTTTATATTTAATAATTCTACAATATGATCATTCCAGAAAATCATAGCATAGGTAAAATGAATGGCATTCATGAGACAGATTAAAAGTAGAAAAGAAATTGAAGTTCAGTATTTAAATAAAAAAATCATTGGGATTCAGTTAGATGAAATAGTGTCAAGGGAGAATTCAAATTTTTTTTTCAATATTCTTCAAATTCATCATAGAACATTGAATAAAAATCAAAATTCCTGTTCTTTAATCTTCCATAAAGGATTAAGAAGCAATGTAGGCAATGCGGAACAATACTAGTGTTCATGTCTCCAAATTTAGATACACCACCATTCTCCATTTCTAACTTCATTTATTTATGAGAGACAAAAATAAAGGCTGGTGGCCCTTATGTCAGCAATCCCAAATATGCTTCACAGGGGCAAGGTTCTATCCCCTTGTGGATGGAAGCAAAAGCTTTTTATTCCCATGGAGGTACTTCTTATTTTACAATGTAAACTGTGCTACAGTCACTTGTAGCTTAATGTGTATGTAACATTTCAATATTATTCTTCCCATATTGCCATCAAGACAGAAAAATCGGTCTCCTGGTACCCTGTGCCTGGAACCTTATTAGCTTCTCTATTTACAAGCAATGGGAAGTTTATCTCAAGACCATAGAATGCCATTCTAGGTTCCAAAGAAGTGACAGCATGGGCATGCCTGATTTCATATGAGGAACCCTAAAATATAAACCACACAACTTTTCTAGGAGGAATCCCATTCTAAACAGGAGAGCTGATTCATCTGTTTGCTTCCTTTTGTTACCCACTCTCAAATCGAAGTGTTAAAAGAATATTATGTTTCTAAAGACCATGAGAAACTAAGTTATGTCTACATGGCATTTTCTATACTTCATTATCATATTCTGCCCACACTTGGAGTTAGCTAGAGCTAGAAGATCTGAATGAAAGCTACACTGCCATGCTTGCATTGAGCTGGGCCCAAGCTAATAAGCTTTGCTGAGAATCAATTTTTTTTGTTGCTGTAGGTTGTTGACACATTAGCATGGATATGTAGCTTCAGGTAAGGCTGTAGCATCAGTGAAGTAAGTTCACATCTGCTTGGGACATGTATAGACATATTTACAGGCTGTTAACAAAATAAGAGAAGCAAAACAGAGGGGTTTTACATTAAAAACAATAGATTTGGTGCCTGTGCTGCAATCACGGCCGGCACACCGCTCAGCACAGTCAATCTACTGTTAGTCAGGAAGTACCAACTAATTCTTCCATGCCATGTTTCAGGGAGTATGGAGCCACATGTCATCTTCCAGAGTCACTGCTCTGTCCCCGCTCTGCTCCCAAGACAGCCCAGCTGTACTCCACGACTGCTGCAGGGGCCCTGTTATAAAGCCAACAGTTGGCTTATGATTAATCTTAATTTTCTCCTACTAGCCATAGATTTGGTCTCTTCTTCTACAAATAGCGTCATTATGATGATGTGACATTATGATAATGCTTAGTAATCCTGATTTACAGTTATGACATATTGTCCATTTCCAATTACTATTCAATCTTGTCTCCTTGAAATATGTACCTGATTAGATCAAGTTTTAAAGATAAGAACCAGAGCAAGCGCTTAGGGTCTCAAATGACTAAGGACAGGGCAGAAGGTCTGCCAAATTTGGAGGAGGTAGCAGTGCAAGACAGTAGAGTAGAGCTAGAAGAGAGACTTCACTGTGCCTCTGCTTCTGCCTGGAAACTCCGTAGCTCTAACACCAGCTCTGCATCCCATGTTAAAAAAAGTCGCTCTGGAGTGTGAGACACCACATGTCAGAAGTGTACTATGAAACATATGTTCATGTTTTCCCTTTAAGACAGAGTATTTCACATTTCATTTTTTATATATACTTTAGATTACAGATGAATCTATTGTACCAAAATACTGGCAAATGCTTTCCAACATGGGAGACTGCCTTCCATGTTCAGCCTCCATGCTTTTGACTATAAAACATTTCAGCAGACTCTTGTACATTGATATTCATTACCTGTATAGTTTGCATAACAGACATGCAAAAAGCCCAATCAATAATATCAGCTGATATTGACTAGCTATTTCTACCCTGAAATAAGAATGTCAAGCTTCAATTGATTCACATCATGAACTGTGTAAACATAATTTAAAATTAACGTGTACAAGGCAGAGCACATACTGTTATTACCACGTGGAGTAACCTGGGGGATGCACTGCAGCACAAAACTGGCATACAAGACAGAACTAGTCAATAAAATGCAAGGTATAATTTGCCACTAAATATTCCATAAACTCCAAATGATGCTGGCTGCTACAAAGCTATAGTCTGTTCTTGAGCTACTACCAGTAGCTCCCTGCAAATCACAGGAGGGGAAGTGAGAGAGGGTATAAAATATGGCTGATCAAGCTGGGGCTGCCCAGGAGGAGGAGCTGTAGCTGTAGCTGAGGACAGTGCCTGGGGCAAAGGGATGCTCAGGGCACCAAAATACCTCTCTCTTTCCTCTACAGCACACTAAAGAAACAGACTCCTACCTACCTTGCACAACTGATTAAACCCCAAAGTATGGTCCAAACTCTTCACAGAATCATAGAATATCTCAAGTTGGAAGGGACCCATAAGGATCACTGAGTTCAACTCCCTGCTCCTTGCAGGGCTACCTAAAATTAAACCATATGACTAAGGACATCATCAGAATGCTCCTTAAACTCTGGTAGGCTTGGTGCCATGACCACTTCCCTCAGGAGCCTGTTCCAGCCACTGACCACCCTCTCAGTGAAGAAACTTTTTCTAATGTCCAACCTTAACTTCTGATGCAGCTTCATTCCATTTCTTTGTGTCCTATCACTGGCCACCAGTGAGGAGATCAGCACCTCCCCCTCTGTTGCTCTCCTTGTGGAAGTTGTAGATGTCCCTCAGCTATCTCTTCTCCAAAGTGAACTAACCAAGTGGCCTCAACATTCCTCCTACGTCTTGTCCTCGAGACATTTTGCCTTCTTGGTCGCCCTCTTCTGAACATACTCTAACAACATTATTTTCTTCTTATATTGTGGTGCCCATAACAGCACACAATATTCAAGGTGAGGCTGCACCAGTGCAGAACACAACAATCACTCCCTCAACCGGCTGGTGATGCTGTTCTTGATGTTCCCCAGGACACGGTTGGCCCTCCTGGCTGCCATGGCACACTGTTGACTCTTACTCAACTTGCCATCGACCCAGCCCCCCAGATCTCTTTTCATGGGGTTGCTCTTCAGCGTCTTGTCCTCCAGTTTGTGTGTATAACCAGGATTAGCCTATCTCAGCTGAAGAAATTGCTTGTTAAATTTCATGTGGTTGCTGATTGCCCAGCTCTCTAGTCTATCCAGATCTCTCTGTAAGGCCTCTCTACCCTTGAGGGAGTCCACAGCTTCTTCTAGTTTAGTATCATCAGCAAACTTACTTAATGTACATTGGATTCTTGCACCCATATAATTTCTAAAAACACTAAAGAACACTGGGCCTAAGATGGAACCCTGGGGAACCTCACTGGTGACTGGCCACCAGCATAATATAACCCCATTTACTCTGTCCTTTTGTGCCCAACCTGTGAGCCAGTTGCTCACCCATTGCACAATGTGTTTATCCAGCTGTGTGGTAGACAGGTTATCCAGATGGGTACTGTAAAAGACAGTATCAAAAACTTTGCTAAAACCACAAACCACCACAACTTCCTTTGGTCAGTCAGATAGGTGAACTTGTCACAAAAGGGAGTTAAGTTTGTTAAGCAGGACTTTCCCCTCGTGAACCTGTGCTGGCTGTGACTAAGGACTTGCATTGTCTCTCCAGTGTTTTTCAATAACTCTCAGAATAACCTTCTCCATAACTTTACCAATCACTGAAGTGAGACTGAAAGGCCTGTAACTACCAGGGCCTTCCTTCTTACCCCTCTTGAAAACTGGGACAACATTTCCCAGCTTCCAGTCAAATTAGACCCCTTCAGATTCCCAAGACTGTTGAAAAATAGTGTAGAGAGATTCTGTGATGACATGACACCAGACAGCTCTTTCAGAAACCTGGGATGAATCCCATAAGATCCCATAGATTTATGCACATCCAGCTGGAGCAACAAGTCCAGAATCATAGATTTGTATGACTTCACGTTATTGGGTTTCTCATGCTGCATGAGCAGGTTTTTGTGCACATTATCCATAGCAGTGCTGCTCTGTTCAGGACAGAGAAGAAAGAAAAAAGAAAAAGAAAAAGAAGTTCCTTTGGCAGAAGAGAAAAAGGTACTTCATCTGTCTTGTCAAGTGAGGACTAGATCCTGGTCCTGCTGCTCTTCAGTTCCACGAACAAATTTCACTGACGCTCCATTGGCGATGAGAGGGACCATATTTTATCCACCAGCACCCTGATGCTCTAAGATCTCTCTGCCCTACATTCTTATCTATTGAGGGCTCATCATCTAGTGTTTTCAAGGAAAAAAAAGAAGCTCAATGATGAGAAGGAAAAGATAGCATAGAGCAGCTGCAGCTGTAATTGGCTGAAGGGCTAACAAATGACCTAATATTCTCCTAGCTAGGATTTATCCAGCTGCTCGCTGTTCTGATTAAATAGGACTAATCCATCAGGCAAATATTGCTTCACTGGTTCTAGAAATACACTTACCTGTTTCTTAATTTTTCTTTAATTTTATTATTGGAAGATAAAGCTCCACTTCTCTAATCTAATGCTTGTTCTAAATTATTCATGGATAATTTTGTAAATTAACATATAAACCTACTCCCATAGAGCTCTCTTATGAAGCTGCTGTTTCTGATCTTTATTTAAAGCTGTGAAATAAAAGAAAGCGTAAGATGAACCACTAAAACTCACGGACTTTTCTATCAGTGAATGTATTTCATACAAAATAACAGTTTTTTTCTAGTATTTGACTTTTGAAATAGTAAGCTAACACAGTTATAATTAGAATTTGATTGATCACTATATATACTTATCATTGTTCCGCTTCTCATAAATGCTTTTCATTCCATGATAAATATGCCTAATTAAATTGTAATCAATATGATTTTTTGAAGTCACTTGGTCCCCATCGTGAAAAATAATATAAAAGGAATGTTAAAAATGATTGAACTTTTGACAGTCCTCACCTTATTTCAGTTTTTCTCTTCTGATTCAACTTCTCAGCAGCCTGCCCCTAAAACCTGGTTGGGAGACAGGTTCCCTTTTCCCAGGAACACCTCAGTGTGCATCCACTAGCCACACATCACCATCTTTTGATATTCTGCTATTGCTGTAATGGAGCATCTTCCATTTCATCACTATCTTTGTCTTAGCCTTCCTCATACTGAGGAGAATAATGATTCAAAGCCCTGAGTGTGCTGTCAAAAGAACTAAAATTTTAGTATCAAATAGTATATTACAGTATATTATACATCTTGGGCTAATGTCACTGTGCTTCAGCAAACATTATGGGTCTACTGCTAGTAAATATCACTTGATCTGCTACTAAGTCCTGGTAGGAGAATACATATTAAAAATTAAAAAAAAAAAGGAGAAAGAGAAAGGGAGAAAGCAGGAAAACAGAACAGTACAGGAGCTTCCACTTAGAGGAGAAGCTTGTTATGTATCCACTTAATAAGCTGAATGTTCCTTTTCCAGTGACATTTGTAAAAGCCAGTTTCCAACACTGAGTGTCTTGTACTGAAATACATGACAAAACTTTCCTATCAAGTCATTCAAGAGCTTAGCATAGATAAAAACAAACAAAAAAATATTCACTGTGTCAGCATTTTCTTTCCTCCACTGCACAAGTGACCTCCATCAATACCATGTTTCACTTCTGTTCCATATGGTTGAGATCATGTTTTGGGATCTTGTTCTCTATCAGGGCACAGATTGCTATGGCTTCAGTTCTGGGACATTTACTGTGGAAACCAGCAAAGAAAGTGGAAATGCTGGAAGGCTTTACAGATGGAACTGCTGAAATGGATCCTGAAAGAAATAAAAGACCAAACACTGAAGAGTTTATGGATGGAAGATCCAAGTCTCTCTTCCTTTATAATACACAATGTGGTTCAGCTACCAGAAAAAATGGAACAGCAATTGAAGCTGCAACATGATGTGTACTTCACCAGACAGCAACATCAGGTGAAATATCAGGCCTTTACAAGACCCAAGTGGCCAGATAAAAGACTGGATTTTGGTGGAGCGCTGTTTGCGGGATCTGACAAGATGCATATTCTAGCATTAGCAGCGTTCACTGTTTTATTCTGTTCAAATCAAAAATCACAAATGTATTTCAAACTTATAGTAAGTATAGGAGGTGGACTCGATGATCCTGATGGGTGCCTTCCAACTCAGCATGTTCTATACAAATAATCAAAAGAATCAAGGAAAGAGTATAAAAATGTTTACTCTCAAATTCAATTTATATTCTTGTTAATGAATCAAGAGTGTGCATTTTGGAAAAAAACAAACCCTGTGACCTTGCTTGCTCTGATTTCCCATCTGCTTAAAACCAAATGCAAAATAGAGAAGATAGCATTAACCAGAGGTGCTATATATGTTAAGCACAAGTGACTACTGTTACTGAAAGAGCTGTACATAGATACGGTCCTTCAGCAAGAAACTTAGACTTAGGCAACCCACTGTCTCGCCTGAGGGATCCAATCACCAGCCACGAGTTCATTCCAGCATTTCTAACATTTGGTCCTTAACTCTCTCTGACATCTGGGAGGCCCTTGGGACTGAGCCCTCCTGGCAGAAAAGGAGAGACAGCAGCAGTTCCAGGGAATGGGTTTCTCCTGATAAAAGTGAGCATCTTCTAGTGCTGAAATTGTTGGTTTTAGCTCCCTGCTAAGATCACTCCCTACTTTCCATCTTCATCTTGAAGCTTAGGTGAAACCTGTGCTCTTTATAAGGCTCCAAAAAGTTGATCTAAAAAGAAATGCCAAGGCTTTTACTGTCATAAGAAACAGAGGCTTATAAAATTGTGATCATTAAGCCGCCTCAGTCAAGTAAAGGAGGAAAGAAAAATATACCTCCATGTTTCAGTAAACGGATCTGAATTTGCCATCTTGGATAACTGAGTACTGCAATTAAGTGTCAAATAGAGACTAATACATACTTACATGATACTAATTTCCTGGTTTCAATAAATCCCATGTAATAAAATTGACAGATGCTGTTTTACCTACTCAAGTGATTCATGAAGGGCCTGAAACTGCCATGTTGCAACAAAATATGACATTTTGTGCTAGGGTTTGATTTTTTTTTAAATAAAAATAGCTGACTGGCTGAAGATTGGTGATAGCTTGTCAAATGAGAAGCTTGTCACCTTTACCTGTAGAGGTAAGAGAATTACTAAACTTGGATACTGTTTACCTATCCACTGTCTACCCACACTGTTATTTTGAAATTGCTGAAGAAAGTAAAATAAATCAAAGAAAGAATTGAAACTTAAAGCAAAATTAGGTATTTTTCATGTCTCATTTTAAAATTATGTTAATTGGCATGCATTTTTAATGACAACATCAGCAGCAAGTAATAAAAAGTCAGCAGGATGTACACATGGATAAATAACAACACACTAATGATAATTACATAAACCTTCTGTGTAGTGACATGTGGGTCAGGAATTGAATTTGCACTCTCAAATTGAATCATCTGTCAGGTCCCCACACCATCAGTAACAAATGTCACTGGTAGGTTTCATTCTCCCATATTCAGAATGCCCTCATAGTTCTGTTTGTTAAAATCCAATAAAAGATTATGTTCCAAGGCCAAATCTTGACACCTAATGCTACTCAGTGGGAGTGTTGATTGCAAAAGGGTAGCAATATTTGAGTTTCAAAAAAGAGCTTTTTTCAGACACTGAAAGAATGTAGTTTCTACTTGATGTTTAAACATTTAAAAGGGCTTTTCTGATAAGAAAAGGACTGACTTAAATGCATGTGCTTATAGTTATACAGTGACATAATTGTGTTGCTGAAATGGAACTGGTTTTATGTGTGTGATTTTATCAGCTAAGTTTTCAGGACCGAGCAAAGAGTTTCTGAATTACTGAGATTAGGCCAAATAGGGAACAATAGAAGTCAAATGGAAAGGTTGCCTTTAGTTTCAGAGAAAATACACATTTTTACATTCATTTTTTGGACATAATGGGATATGCTTTCTTGTCATTATAGAACAAGATGATAAAGTAGCTGAAAATAATTCTCATAAATTCATAAGAATATGGTACTTCCAAACAGGACTTTATTCAGTGGTAACAGGAAGTATTAGGCAGAATAAGCCACATAATATGAGCTGTTTTGGAACCCTACAAATGGCATATGTTCCACCTTGCTTAAGGCACAGGCTGGACCATGGTTTGATTAAAGCCTGAGCTGCACTGACATATGAAAAATAAAAGCTAATCTATTGCATTGAGCATAACAGGCAGCATTTGGGTAGCTGGGGGCTGCTTGGGAGAAGGTCACGAGTTGCCCTGAGCAGGTAACAGGTACATCCATCCAGCTCTGAAACTGCTGTGAGCAATCCATTGCCTGCCAAAACTTCGGTGTTGAAGGGGCATGTGGTTCCTCTGCTCAAATGCCCTTCAGAAAAGGCAGCAGCCACAAAGGTGAGGGGGCACATGGGGAGATGATCTTGGGCAGATGCATGAGGAGCCCAAGGGAAGGAGACATTTTGGGCCGTAGAGGTGACCCATGTCGGAGAGGAAACAACCTCAAGGGACTGCAGCCTGGGTTGCCCTGAGGCACTGTGGACATGGGTGGGCCTCCCTGGAGCAGGGGAAAAATGGTCAAGGAACAGCAGAAAGAAACAATTATGTGCAGGACCTGCCTGTGTACTCACAAAATGAATCAGGAGGGACTGAGTGTAATCCACAGCAAAACCAAGGCAAGATGACACTAATAAGAGGAGAGCTGTTTGCTTTAAGATAAGCCTGGGAAAGAAGAAGGATTAAGTGTTTATTTTCTCATTCATAACACCCCCCACCAAATACCTGAATCAGAAGATGGTACTAATTGACGATAAATAAAATCAATTAAAAATTCCTCCGAGACTGTTTTGCCCATGATACTTGTGTCTCTTCAGTTGCAGTTGTTGAAATAGAAAATATCTGGTAAAACGTCCTGTCAAGCTTGACTTATAAACATACAATGGGTGATGGAGAATCTGCCACAACCATTGATGCTTCAGGACCTCTTTACCATTCATGAGTTTTCTCTCATTATTAAAAACATAATTTTAAATTGCTCACCTTCAACAAATAGAGTGAGCTATTAATAATCCATATTCAAGTCACTTCTTTAGCTCCCTTCAATATTTAGATACTAAGAACCTTCAGAGTCTTTTATCTCCAGCTTTTCTAGTTTTAAAATGATTTTACAGCTATTTGGCAATTTCAAAACAAATTTTCAACGTTATTGCTTCGTTTTGGGCAGCTGAATTGGTGGATTTTAGTAGCAGATGCACGAAAACCAAAGAAAGAGCTAATGACATCTCTACATTCCAATTTAAATCTAAACAGAATTGTCTATTGCCAAAAAAACCCACCCACAATAATTTGTTAAACTCAGTCTATTAAATTTGATGACTACCCATGGAAGAGTAATAAATTTTTAACTCCGTCTGTGTGTTTGCAAATTTTACCTTGGACCAATATTCTATGTATTGTTGCTTAGTTGTCATGAGAAAAATATAAATTGCTTTTCATAGACAGCATAAGTACACAAACTGTGGTGAAACTATAGTTTCCTGGAAGTCAAATTATATTTTTGAAAGTTCAGTATTATTCTTAGGAAAGACAAAATAAAGATAGCATTAATTACATATCAAAGTGCAGTATGTATTTAAATAATGGGGAAATGTAGTCAGTCAAATATTTCAAATAAAATGTAAAGAATTAGCATTTTCTTCCCAGAATATCTGTCCACTTTTTTCTTTATTTAATTAAATACTAACTCATATTAGGTTTGTATAGATCATTAACATAATGAAAAAGAATGCATAAAATATTATAGCCTAATAGAATACTTTTCTCCTTTTGGATATTTCTTGATGAGGTCAGAACTCCACCAAGACACCTTCTGATTTTGAAAAGATTTTTTATCCCGAAATCCAAAATCCAAATTTCTTAATAGATTTGAGAAGCCAAAGTTACATTCCTTAGCGTGGACTAGAGAAAAACAGGTGATTAGTCCTACAAAGGGTTGCTTTATACATCTGCACCTTCAGTTAAATAACTTCCTTGAGTCCAGTCATCCCTCCCAATCAATGAAAAAGCATCGAAAAGAGGAAGAAATGTTTGCAGACACTTGTCTTATTCAGCACTTTGTATCGGAAGAGGCAGAACTAGATTTACGAGCAATTACAGCTAAATGGTTAAAGGAATTTTAAGTTAAATTCATTCAGTCTTAGATTTCTGTGCTTTGCTGTTACTTTACAGCAAGTTTTATTGGAATCCACAGATCTCTGAACTGTGGATTGATTTTCGCTTTTACCAATGAAATCCTATGCAAACACATTTTTTAGAAGCATTATTCAGGCTTACTTCTCTTGAATATAGTATATACTGTGTTCAAATGGATGATTTTTACTGGAAATGTCATCTAGGCTCTACCCACAGTTACCTCTCCAGCATACTAAACACACTTTGAAATTCTGCTCATAAAATGCCCTCATCAGGTGTTTTAGGAACCAATAATTCAGACGTAAATCTTGGCCACCAAGATTGATAGATCAGTTAGTACTCAGGCCAGCTACTCCATTGCTTCATATACTTGAATAACAGAATCCTGAGGAAAGCAGAGATGGTATGAACAGGATGTTCTTTGATGGAACCTTCCTTCTCCATTCTTCACTGCATGTTCTGTGAGCAGAAAGTGGTGGGACTGTGTTTTCACACAGCTTACATGAAGCAAGAATAAGAAGTATAATGTTAGGATTTGTGATATTGCATAAACAGTTCTGGGGTTTTTCTCAGTTTGTAATCAAGAAGCAAAGAAAAGAAGGATATTCAAAAGATAAATAGTGAAAAATAGAAGAAGATAATAACAATTAATAATACTATTATGACTTGTAAATAATAATAACTAATAATTACAAGAGTAATTTTTTCTTACTATTTTATTATAATAAAGTTTCCGTTTAGACTTAGCAGGAAATTTTCCTCTCCATTTTCTCTATTTTTCCATGTGACAGTTCCATGGATACAACACTGTGGAAACAGAAAGCAAACAAAGCTGGTATGCGGATTTTACATACTGTCATATACTAAGGAGTTATATTCAGAGACCAGAATACAGTGAATAGCCTGAAATAAACATACAAGAAAAGGAGAGTCCTTGTGTTAGACAAAATTAGAAAAAAAGGATAAGACCCTGTTCAAAAATAGAGGAGTTCCTTGTTCATTCATGCAAACCTCCTGCTGGCTTTGCTTGATTACCTATTTATAGGGATGGGAGTTTCTTGAGGTCAGAGTAAGTTGTCCTTGAAAATCAGCCAGGTCTCCTGGATCCTTCTTTTCTCCAAGGCTGTATCCCATGGGATTTTCCCAAGCAGATCTTTAGACTTGTGGATGCACAAAAAAATCATGCTTCATCTTAGACACATTGAACTGGGCCTCCACTATCCTTTGTAGATAAACACCACTTGGAAATGAGGACTTGTCTAAAAGACTTGTCTCAAATTGTTGGCAGCCAACAAGTATTGAGCAAGTAAACTCCAAGGAACTGAAAGAATTAGAGAAAAGAGAGCAGACAGAGCACCACTGGACAAGTCAGAGCAGTAAAATGAGAAGGAAAGTAGGTATGGAGGAGATACAATCAGAGGATTAGAAGAGGAACTGGAGAAAAGTTATACTTCTGAGGCAGAGGAGAGATCATGAAAAAGTGAGAGTGTTGACACTGTGAATGTTCTTGCCTGAGGAAAATTACAATACTGAGATTTTGCAGAAGACAATGAAAATTTCAAAATGTCTTGTAAATACTGGAAAAAGGAATTCTTTTCTCTATTAGAGTTCTTCATTTTTCTTTCTGCCTTCTGTGATGCAAATTATGGCTTTCAGAAGAACAATTGACTAACATGTCATTTTTAGAGAGAAGTAAAGAATCAGATTACACTGAAATAAAGTTGAGGTGATAGATGTGCAATGCTGAGCCCAACAGTATAAGCAAGCCACATCTGTATTTTCCTCTTGAGAACATAAGTGTGCTAAGCTGCTGAATGAGAAAAAACTCTGAGAAACACAACCATAAGGAAATCACGAATAAAATCTGCAACTATGTTAATCTAACACTTAATAGCTTTTCAGCAAAGCACAGTAGCAAACGACAGAAGAAAGTGTAAGACCAAAAGGCTGAAACAACTCTTTGCACAGGCTCAGCCTCACTCTCAGTTACCACATTACTGCCTGAGATTTTCAAGGTAAAAGTTTGTCAAGGTAAAAGTAGTCCACATGCAGTGATTCTGGTATGCCCAGGATCCATCACATTTACTGATGACTGAGATACACTTGGTTAAAAGTGGTGCATCTTAAACTCCTCGTGGTGCTTGTGCCTTCACACATTTCCTATGCAACTCATGTACAGGAAATAAATCCTCTGTATCTTGACGGACACCTTGGCTGCACCTATGATTGTAAACAAAGAAGTGTCCAAGAATTTTGTCAGCATTTAAACACAATCATGCCTACTAATACACTGTAGGAATATTCTCTGCTGCAGTTCTGGACAGCGCCAAGAAGCTCCATTCCAGGGAAGTCCCAGTGCTGGCTCTGCCAATTGGCCTTGGAGCTCACAACCATTCCCAGACACAGATAACTCAGTAGCTTGGTCAGTATGGCCTGCTGTCCATAATGACCCTAGGATGAGGTCCTCCTGTCTACTAGGGTAATAATGTTCAGCAGAAAAAATCTTTGGTAGATAAACTATGCACTAAGGATATAATTCATATGCATGACATACCAAATGTATATGTAATTAAGAAGTAATAATGATTACAGCACCCATGTACTTTGGGACACTTTATGTGCTTGTGCTGAATAACTCATCTGCATTCCCCATTGCTTCAGAGTGAATATGGCAAATTCACGTCCCTCTTAGTAGGAAGATGAGTGTAAAATATAAAATAAGAGTGTAAGCAGACAGACAACTAAATAATAATTATTTTGAAATATAAGAAAAGGTTATTGTGTAATACCAAGTACTCTTTTAATAAAACTGTATAATTTAAGCAATAATAAACCTACTTCTCTATATTGATCTTCGATAGAAGAAATTCCATGTGTGTGAACTGCATATTCTTTAATAACATTTTGCATCAAGCAGCAGAGATTATTTGTGAGGCACAAACAAGGAGTGTTTACCTTTCTAAATGTCTGATTAGCATTTATTTCTTTCTTAGTCTTGCATCTGCCAAGGCTGAGACCTGTCCTGCTTGGTAGAATACTAGAGAATTTATTTCTTTTCTGCAACAGCTGCTTCTTGGCAAAGTGACAGGGGGGCATCACTGCAGTGGACTGATAGCAGCAGCCACAGTGGGGGTTTTGCTGCACTTTGGTTGGATATTCAAATTTGAGGTCCTTCTGCCAGTTCCAAACAAATCTCAATCTATTTTAAGAAAAAAAAATCCAAACATAAATAATGCCAGTGATTTTCTTTCTTGTCTGTGTGCGTGCTTTGAACAAGACTGTCCCTCAAAACAGAGTGTTTACTTCATGCACATGTAATGCCTCTGGCATGAGGAGGCCCAAAGCCATATATTAATATTAGAGAAAATAGATTCTTGCTCCTTGACAAGTGAGAGAGATCTTTTCGCTGTTAAAACAAACATTAAATTGATTTTAAATCCTGCAATAGTGAACTAGTACCCATTTGCACATCTTAATACTGGAGCACATAACTACCAGTTATATAGCTGGTATACAGAAAATCAGTGAAAAAATACTAAATTCTGCAAAATTAGCAGCAAAGTGAGAAAGTGCAGCTAATTTTAATTTAGTGTTTATGATGGGTGAATTTGTCCTTTGAAATTATTTTTTTATGGTGTCTAAAAGGGATTTAATCTATTAGGCTCTTCATGTTTTAAATCAAACAGACGTCATGCTCATTATTATGTTACAATTTTTCTTTAGTATTGCAGTTCATTTTCTGATGTTCAGTACTGGCCCCTCTTTTTGTTTCAGGACTAGCTTTAGCTTGATAGAAACATATGCTTTGTGAAAACACTGTTTTCTTCATAATTTTTCTTTATGATCTTAGTGTCACAGTTCATCTCTTGAAATCCATCTTGAAGTATTCATCATGAAATCCATTTTCTCTTTAATTTTTTAGAAATTCTCAAAAATGGTTGGAGGTATTTTAATATTTAGCTTAAAATTACTTTATGGGCTTGGATTGTAACACATTTTCTTGTGTTTCTTTTTCAGTTCAAACAAGGTTTTGAAGAAGTAAGTCAGTTTTTACTGCAGAGAAGTGAGAAGTATAGCCAGAGGACAACTTTTAATAATGCTTCCTCTTCATGAGCACTTCTTTCCTTGAGGAAAGGTAGTACACAGAAGTGATTACCTATAGTACAAGCACGTAATGGTGAAATCAGAAAGGCCAAGCAAAAAATTTAGCTTGACCATCAAAAGACATTAAAAAACCCAAAAATCAGTCACTCTTGATGTACGTCAGCAGTAAGAGGTACGCCAAGGTGCCAGGTGGTCAGTTAATTAGTGGTGAGGGAAAACCATCCCTAAAAATGTTGACTATAATCAGATAATTAACGAAATTGGCACCAGAGAGAAAAGGGTACACAGTTTTAAATAGGTTAGAGAGAACATCTATGAGCTATATATTTTAAACTGACATGAGCATCACAGCCATCACTGAGTAGTGCTTGAAGCAGTGGCTGATTCAATCACAGGGCTAGTTATCTTCCATAACTGGTAACACTGGGTGATGCAGGAAAAGCTGGGGAAGGATGAACATCATAACCACCTAGATTTCAAAAGAAAGAAGGAGTGAAGGGAATTAGTATCACCAGCTTCATTTCATTCTCCAGAAAATTGTTAGCACAATTCATTGGTTTATAAGTACCCTCAGAGGTGAAAAAGAAACCAGCTATGGTGAACACAGCCAAGAAGAAGCTGGGTCAGCCCAGTCTAACTTCCCTCCATGACAAAGTAACGCAATGTGGACTGAGGAGCAGCAGATCTCATATTTCGATTTCAGTAATGTTTTTATCATTACTTTCATGATATTTTCATAAGTAAACTGGAAAAATATGGTCTAGGCAAAACTGTTACCCAGTCAGTCAAAGTGGGTGGAAAACCATTCTCACATAGCAGTGACCACAGAAGAGTCCATTCTGGCATGGTTCCAGTTCCTTCCAGCATTTTAGCTAATGAGATGAGTAATGGGGCAGTGAGTTCTGAGTGGAACACTGGGCTCGATGACCTAATGAGGGCCCTTCAATAGGAATTATCCTGGGATAGTGTGGTCCTCTTTTCTGAATTTGCAGATGATAACTCCCTAGGAAAAACTGTAATCTTGTTGACAGATAAGACTGGAATTTGAGATGATTTGGACAAGTTCAGCTTATGGTTTAAAAGCTTAAGATATCACTAAGCACTGATAAACAGAATATTTTACACTTAGAAATAATTCTTCTAATACAGTACAGGGAAGAAGCAGCTAGAAGCAGTTTTACTGGGAAGGATGCAGGGGTTACTGGGACCAAACTGAACCCAAGTCATATAGGCCATGGATGAACCAAACACTAACCTGGGACACAGGGCACAGTTTTAGCCTCTGAGGTATGCAGACCAGTCCCACCTGTCCGCTCGAGCCCAGCTGAGACAACACATTCACTCTTGGGAACTGAACAGAAGAAAGGATTTGAACTAACTGGAGGGAGTCCACAGAAGATCAATGAAAACAATAAGAGGCTGGAAAACATGATCTATAAAAACAGGATGAATATTAGCATTCTTTAGCTTAAACAATGAAAAAGCAAGAGACACAAATGACAGCCTAGTTATCTAATAGACTGCTGTAAAGAGGAAAGGAAGAAGTTATTTTCTGTGCCTGTGAAGTGTAGATAAGACTGAATGGGCTTAAACAACAGCAAGGAAGATTTGGGTTAAACATTAGGATAAGCTCTCTAATTTTATGAACAGTGAAGCACTGAAACAAACTGTCTCCTTGAGTGAAGGCCCTGCAAGGTGGGTGAAGCAGACCTTCACCACCACTACCACCACCAGCAATGTGAGACTACTCACAGAAAAGTCGGCTTTCAGATTTCTGGCAATCCTATTTTTCAGGTTCTAAATTATATGAATGAAATCAGCCTTCTTTTTTTGCAGCAGAAGAAATTATCTAATATTTAATCCTAGTTTAAATGTACTTTATAGCCTACTTTCTTAATGCTCTGCTCTGCTCCAGTAGTCCTTAAATATAATCTTTTTATTTCATAAACATGTCACAATCATTAGATGCCAGAGAGAAGGACTCCTTGTGACTGACACCTCACATGTATTTCTTTCTATTCCTCCCAAGTGTTACTTCATTTTCTGCCCAAGTGTATATAAATCCTTTTTAATTCAATATTCAAGTACCACTGGCACTACTGTACATATAATTTCTCTTTACTGTCACCTACACACTTCATAAAGGTCTTGATTTTATTTCTCTGAAAATTTAGAAGATGCAGAATGAAGGTCTGTGCTTTAAATCCAGTAACGCTCTAAAAATTCCCTTGAATCACATGGCTATTTTCCCTGCCCTTTCATTTAATTTTGAAGGAACTAAAAAGAAAAATGCAGATTTCCCCCCACCCAGAATACTTAACTGCAGTAGGTGACACCAAATATTTTTCTAGATTACTTTTTGAGCTTTCCTACACAGCGAAGATCGTAAATCAGATTTGTGTGGCAATGCAAGCAAGGAATTTTATAATCAGGAAACTAAAGTAAGGTTTTGAAATTCCTATTTTAGGAAATCAAAACAAAGACTCTTAATTTGAAAAATGTTGAGCACACAGCAACTTTTAAATTTATAACCAGAAAAATACCTTCAAATGCAATTTTTAAGAAACTATCCATGAATTTTTTGTAATTTTATGCTATCAACTAGCCAAGGACCTGTTTTTCCTTAAATATTTCTATTTCTCTCCCAGTTTAGAGCTGTAAAAGATGTTTGCAATTCTATAGATACTGAAAATTTAAAACAATTGGCAGGATTGCTTGTTCCAAAAAATGTAACTAAGTTTCTTTTTCTCCAGTCTCATGCTACCTCTTTATCCACGCTTCTTTGCAGTTGAGAGTTGGATTTGAAAATCTTAGAGATATCTTCCAACCTTTTCCAACCTTAACAATTCTATGATTCTATCTTTGTTCATTCTGTTTTCCTAATATTCTGAGGACACTTTGGACTTTTTGAACTGTGAATGTTCACTCCTGGATGGAATCCAGGACTATGGTCTATTCTAACTTGTATGGGTCAGCTCCTGCTCACAGTCACTAAAAAAACTGAGGCATGGACTTTTCCACTCAATAACCTAAAGGAAGTCAAGGAACACATATTATGAATATTGCATTTTCACAGTTAATTCTATTATTTTCCCTAGAGACTCCATCCTTCTCTGCAGAATGCAGAAGCAAAGAGTAAAGGGTGAGGCACTGAGTACAAGTCTCTCCACCATTGCCCGGATTTGCTACTTTAAATGCCTGAAATGCATACAGCAGTAGCAAAGATTCTGTATGATGGGTGTGAGGCTGAGAATTCACAATCAAGGGGCATGAAAATGTGATTTGCTGAACAGATCTCAGCAGCTGGGAAAGAATCAGAAGCAAATAAGACTACAGCAAGGACCAATATGTAAAAAAAACACCCTAGTAATCTTCTCCTTTATGTTGATATCAACATTTATTCACTCACTATAGCATGACTTCTTATTAATATAAGTCAATTATCCAATATAACCAGCTTATTTTCGGATGTGTTTTTCCTATGTGGGATATTAAACTATTCTCTGCTCTGGTGGCAGATGCATACAGGAGGATGCTCAAAGATACTGGAAGAAAGCTCTTAGCTTTTTGTTGGAAAGACATGGAGATAAGACCCTGACGGTTGAATTAAGCTCTACAAGACTGGGACAAAGGACACAGAGGAGAAGGGCTATAGAAATGTGACCTGTACACAGAAACTCACATTTATCCAAGGTAATCCTCTTCCAAATCATCCACTTCCAAAAAGTATAATCCAGGTATTTTCCCCCTAAGAATATGTGAAACAACTGTTGATTTCATCACTGGTGGTGAATCAATAGGCACATCCCAGGCTGCAAGCATGAACCTTCAGTACTTTAAAGTAAATGGCTGTCATTTAAAAGAGATATAACAAACTTCTCTCATCAGTGCCTGCTATGGATTTGCCAATGTCCAGGTGTCTGAATTACCTCAAAATGTGGCTTTATTTCTATGCCTAGCTCAGTTTGGACAAAAAACCCGCCATACTAATAATGTCCTCTGCCTCCACGAGCAGATACCAGCAGGTATCAGTGTCTGTGACTGTCCACCTTCCTTGTCATGGAAAGCTGTCTCCAAGGTGGTGGTACTCCAAGGTTTTAAAACTGAAAGAGGGCTGGTTTACACTAGATGTTAGTAAAAAAACCCTTGACTGAAGGTGGTGAGGCACTGGAACAGGTTGCTCAGAGAAGCTGCAGATGCCCTGTCCCTGGAAACTTTCAAGGCCAGGTTGGATGGGGCTGCAAGCAACCTGTTCTAGTGGAAGGTGTTCCTGCCCATGGCAGGGAGTTGGAATTGGATGGTCTTTATCCCTTGCAACCTAAACCATTCTATGATTGCAATCTGGTGGTCCTTGCACTGCAAGTCCTGTCATCCAAAAAAGGTCAGGCTTGATAACAGCACATCCACTGCACACCAAGCAGTGGTACTACCTTCATATATATCTGTGAAGCACCTTGATACGAAGAGCTTTGTTGCTGTCTGTCTTCATCCATGGGTAACAAAGGAAACTGCAGGAGACAAAAAAAAAAAGCTCTGGCTCTGGCCTGGGGAGGAATTTTTTCCAGTGTATCAATACTTCAATTCCAGACTGCACAACTCAGACAATGCCAAGTGCAGGAAAGGATGATGTGAGCTTCAGGGCATCATGTCTACTGCAAGCCAAGTTCCAGGACTGGGGAGGAAGGAAGGCTTTTTTCACTACAGCTAAACCTCCCCAGAGAAGGAAGACAAACCCAGAAACCCACAGCATTCGTGGCTGCCTTTCTCTGTGCCATGTGCTCCTGCTGAGGGACAGGAATAGGGAAAGCACAGCAGCATGTTTTCTCCTGATGCCATCTGCTGGCTGAACTGCCAGGATAAGGCTGGGCTGACCCAGGGAGAGACAAAACACAGACCTAAAAGCAATCACAAGGCTTAACTTATTAATACTTACAAGGTCCTTAGCAAACACCACAGAAAAACTGAATACTTATTTTTCAAGATCCAATAAAAATGTGCAAAAACACTTCACAGGTTTTAAAAAGCAAAAAAGAAGGGAAAGGACAAAAGTGAGTATTTAGCTAGTACAGATTTAACAAATTGATTTGCATTACGTTGCTTAGATGAACAATAAAATAATAATAGAAGCTGTTACTATCAGAAGCAGAGCTGGTCCCTGCTTCAGCACAGGCTCATGCCAAAAAAAATAAACAAAGAATTCTAAAATTCTAAGCAGAACAAACTAAGATAAATAATTGCCAGGTGGGTATTGGAAATGAAAAAAAGGTCATTGGATTATAAACTACAGAGGTTGGTAATGTCTTCTTTCTGCATTTGGACAGATTTTGGCCGACAGGACTGTCATCTGCTGCTAACAAGACCCTCAGATGGTATCACATCTGAAATAAAAGTGACAGGAGGCTGGACAAAAGATGGTGTTTAGTTCTGATATTTCTGAGCAAGCCTGTGAAAAAGCTGTTTGTTGTTCCCCCTGTACCACAGCACTCAAAGCTCTCTTTTAAGAGTAACAGGATGAAAATATTGACTTTTTTTTTTTAATATAATGGCTACTGAATTTCCATTTTAGGAAGGCCTTCCAGACCTGAAAAGATAACTGCTTTGAGGAATATAACTTGGACTGGTTACCTTTCATGTACCGTTGACATTTAATTTCTTCTGCTGTGGGGATGACAAATAAGGGGGGTGTATGCTGGAATGGTTGCTGTTAAGTGTGTTCTGGTTGGGGTTGCAGACAGAGGTAAAGTACCAAATTACACCCAGCATTAACTATACAAAGCAATATAATCACTTTCATACACAAACTATTCTACTTACAACAACTTAATATACAACACCTAGTTTTATTTTACTAGTATAAGATTAATACTTGAATTACATCAGAAGTCATTCAAACTATGTCTTACATCATCATAATTGAAAAATCCTTTACAAAGGGCTGATTTTTCTCGCACATTTCTAGTTCATCAACCTGTACATACAATGGATGTGCACAAGCAGGATCTTCTGCCTAAGGCACTGAACATAAAATAAATAAACAAATGACAAATATTATTTTATCTCTTTATTTTTTTTTTCCAGAATATTTTAATATTGAAGCCCAAGTTGTTATTTTCAAGGGATAGGGAAGGGGGAAAGGAAAGGGAGAAAAGTTATGAAGACAAATTATTTCATTTAATTTATGGTTTTGTGAATGGTCATTTCTGTAGGCAACAAAAGGTTGTTTTCTTAAAAAAAAACCAAAAAACAAACAGCACCATTAAAGAAAGCATGATCCCTGAATTCTAAACAAAACACTGTCTGGAAATAAAAAAATTGCTAAAATGCTTGTTTCACCCAGTCACATCTGGTGGGGTAACAAAGCAAAGCATAACAGCATTAAACTGTAGCAATCTTGCTGAAACCAACTACACCCCCTTCTGAAGACTCAGAGAACCACTTTCCAAGCATGTCCTGTGGGAATAATATTTTCTTTGGTAGAGGACTGAAGGAGGGTACTTACTTCATTGAATGCGGATAGAAAAAATATCTATGCACATTAGGGATCTCCCCAATAAATCTGTATTTCTCATGCATGTTAGGTATGAGTGGATTTCACATTGCTGTTATACTGCAGGAGTAATACTGCCCTATAAAGGCATAGAATGGCTAATGTTGAACAGATGTAAACATTCAGAATACTGACAAAAAAAATACATACACACAAAAAACCCTGTACTGAAAATGTGAATCGAGTTAAGTTTCCGTAAAGCAGAAAAAATATTTTACAGCAGTACAAGAGAATTATGGCAACAAAGTAAAGCACTTTTCTTGTAACATTCATGAACAGTACAAATACAACAAAGTTATTCTACGGACTAAATTATTCTTTAACTATCAAATATAGTACAAAGCGAAATATTATGTGCTATAAAAGAAGCAGCTCCTTAAATTAGACTAAAAAATGCTTTTTTTTTACTTTTTGTTGGTTTTACAGTGACAAAGCATGATGACTGAAGACAACAGGATTTCATAGATTCAGAAACATTTAGCTACACAGGTCCATGATAAATCCACTGAATATTTCATTGCCTCCCCCTCAGTGTTCTGCAGAGCCACAGCAGATGAACTGCTGCGCTGCTGCCAGGAGACTGCAGAAGCCATTCAGTGTTCAGAACAGGGCCCTTCAGGTGTGTCAGCTAAAATGATCCCTTTCTGTGACACTTCTCAGCTCATCTTGAGTGTTTATCCTGGTACTTCACCACACCTTGGAGAAACTGCTAAACCAGAGGCTACAATAACGATTCTGAAATTGTGCGTGTGTTCATAAGGGGAAGGGGGTGCAGCATAAGGTAATTTTACTTCAGAAATTGCATTATAAAGCACCATATGCACCAGCTTAAAAACTGTGCAAGGAATTGTAGGGCCCTGAAAAACCATCTGCACGTTCTGTAGCTTACCCTGACAACATGCACCACCCTCAAGAAGAAAGTCTATAGCACAGAGAATATACCTTTCACTTTATGGCTCAACCTTTATTTTTGTCTTTTAAATGCTATTTCATGTACTAGATCTCAACAGATAAATAAAATGCAAAGAGGGAGCATCCAGTTCATAATTTCTTAATTATTTTTTTAACATTATTTCAAAGGGAGTTTCTGCTTGAAAAATTATTTCAGAACAGAAAAACAGACACACACTCACTGCAAATGCCCTAACATTATCTGCATATCTCACAGGTATGCAATTAAAACAATAAAGAGGGAGGAAAGAAAAAAGTGTTTCTCCCTCTCACCCAAAAGTGCTGCTCCAGGGGTAGGAGTGGGGGAAAAAATTTGGAACTTAAAAAAAAGGTAAATTATACATGATGGACACTGGGACACATATGTATGTACACACAAACATAGAGCAGTGTGTTCTTAAGTAATTCTTTCACCACTTTTCAGTGCATAAACTATTAAAACCCCACGGTGCAAACTGCATGGCCATTAGAAAACATGACATCGAGCTTGAAACCTGAACAATTAAACAAAAAACCCTCAAGAAGTCATTTAAAATAAACCTCTAAATGTGATTGGGTTCTTTTTGAAGACCTGGGGTAACTCTCCCCTATGCATTTGTGTGATACTCGATTCCAAGTAAGGTTTTCAGTCACACTAGGATTCAGTCAGGCTTCCATATCACTGTGTTTGCTTTTGAGTATTATAATATCCTAAACCTAATCTGTAAGAAAACTTTACCACTGTTGCTGACTAACTGGCTAAATTTATTCCTGGTGCAACTCCAATGACTCAAGAATGAAAGGAGTGGAACTGCACTGTGGCAGAGTTTGGTTGGTTGAGTAATATAACATAGCACCATCCAGTCCAATGCCATTTTAAATAACATTGTATCATGACCTCACACATGCAAGTTGCAATCCTGATACAAAAATGACAATATGATGTGAATGACTCACCTACCATATTAGTCACACTCTTACCCTTTGAACAAAATAAAACTATTTTGTGGTCGCAATTTATTTCTGTATTATGTCAGTCAATACAAGAACTACTTCAAGATGCAAATACAAACAAATATTGACTTATGTGCTGTGGACAGGAAAACCTGAGCTAGAAATAAGGATTCCCAGCAGGCTTATATAAACATAGGTAAATAGAAGTCTAAGACTGGTTGCTCTTTTTTTTTTTTTAAATAGAAGTATCCTACCTCTACCAAGTATAAATACAATGCAATACAATTCTGATACAAAGGCTCCTCATATATGAATTTGATATGTATTAACTGACTACACTCATGCTTAGTCATGAGTATTTCCCAGTTGCTGTTTTGCCAGCAGCTGGACTAGTTTTCATACGTTACTTTATGTTTTTGCTTGGCTGGTTTATTTTCCTACCAGAAGACCTGAAAGTGCTGAGAAGCCATTCCTTAGTTCACATGTCATATTAAGGAGCACTTTTGTATAGAAAAAATATATTATTGTATCAGCAACAAATTTGTTAGTTATTACAAATGGCCTTTGTACTACACAGTGTCAAAAATAATATTGATATGTTGCTAATTACAATAAAAGAGAACATCAAGGTGCACCATAGAGCTTCCTATGACAGGAATGTATGTTGTAGATATTCCAGCTCACTTTTAAGACAATAAACAGCATTTATCATGTTTGTGAAAATGGTCCCACAAGAAAATAAATATGGTTCCTCCATTCAGTAGAACCTCACTAATACACACATGAACCAAGGAGACTGGTTACAGCTGATGAGTAAGGATGTAATAGACAGATAAAAAAGGGTAGTGTAAAATGTAGGATACTTTTCATTTCCTAAATGCAGTTCTACCATTCACATCAATACTTTAGAATGCAACAGTAAATGCATGATGAAATCCAAGCAGCATTACATCTTACACGTTCTTACTACACTGTTTTCTTAAAACCGTGGAAGGAAAATCAGTTTTTGTGAGCAGGCCCTAAGGTCTTTGGATTAGTGAGGTTCTACTGTAATGGCAAAAACCCCCATTTATCTCTGATGCTGACATTTGGGCAGACCCAACCACATATTGGCAGATGGATGACTTGCACTCCACGTTTTCTGTTCTTGAAGTGAGATTAAAACAAACCCAAGGTGTTTTCATCTTCCCAGCAACTGCATGTGCTTTATCCCTTTATAATATTTTCCTTTTAAGTGAATAGGGCCCCAAAATCACCATTTTTCTTCTCTGCTGTTATGGTGGCTAGCGCATCTGGAATGCAGCTATAGTCCTGAATGTAAATACAGTACTGGATAAATACTGAAAGTTACTTTAAAGATGCAGTATCCCTTTTAAAAATACATTTTGCTTCCAAATTTCTAAAAGGGTCTGAATACCTTTGAGAAAAAAAAAGTCAGTGTTGTAAATAATTCTAAGAATTACTTTAAATGGCAGAACTCTGAGATGTTATTTAAATAGAGTAACTCACATAAGAGGAAAAAGAACTGACATTGTAACATTCAACCAACATGCAAATAAAGTCTTTCCTTGTTATTAATCAGAAGTATCCATCATTTTTAGGCCACAGAAAGGCTAAAACCTCAAGAATCAATTACATAAGTCTGATCTCATATATATATATATACACATACATATATATATATATTTGGGACTGATAAACCTAGTGAACAGATTAGACAGAGAAATACAAATAAAGACCATTTGAGTGGGAAACAGGAAGAGAAAACAGGTTTATAATCTCCAGGAGAGAAATTACTTTCTCCAGACTCTACTGAAGCCCATGTGATTCCAGTGTTGGTCCCACTAACCCATTGCATATACAAATCTTTCTCAAGGAATCAACAAGAGATGACGAGTAACATTTGAGTTCCATAGTCCTTGGCAGGCACATAAAGAAACTCCTCTAAAAATCTAAATTCCTCTTTTAATTTTTTTTTTTTTACGTGAAGTGACTATAATGAAAGTCAATTGAAGAAAACAATCTTATCAGCAGAAAAACTGCAAACTGACTTTGAAGCTACGATGACCGATACCCCGCACCTTGCCACTACCCCTCTCAAAACAGTTGCTATTCAGTGTGTTATTCATTCTGCATAGTTACTCCACTTCTTACAGTGCTATTCTGCCACTGATCTTTAACCTGCAGCTTGTATCAACCATCAAAAAGTGGAGAAAAAAATGTGCTGCACTTTGTGCAAATAAATAGAAGCTACAATGACATGCATTAATGCCTTTTTCTTTTTTTTGTTTTTTTTTTTAGCACAGCAAGAGCTCATAGAAGCTTCAGTAACAAGGTTATCTTTTTTTTAACTACTTCTACAGGTTTCCTCTTCTTCCCAGAAAATGGCACTCAGGTAGAAACAACTAAATTCTGAAAGCACCACATAGAAGAAAACAAACAAACAAAAAAATTAAAAAAAAAAATCAATCCACTAATTGCAAACCATTAGTGGCCTAAGCTGTTTCAATTTCTCTGTTCCTTTGTCCTGCTCTCCCACGTTGATAAGGGATACTGCATCTTTGATTCAGCTCCTACCGCACAACTAGACAAGCTACACACAGTTTGGAAGGCCCTATGCAGTCATCATGACAGAAGGCTCCGCAGCCTTTGCACACGATCATGGCTTTCAGCCTGCAAGAGCATTTCAGTTCCAGTTCATCAGCATTGCTGCTGTCAGCAAATTTCTGAACCGGGATCTGCGCATTCTGGTTAGACAGGCCTGTGGCAGTGTTGGAGCCACTTCCTAAAATCCCAATCGATTTCTCAATTGCAGATGCTGCCCTTTTGAAGCTTGTGCTACCGAAGTGTATTGTAGGATAATTTCCACAGAGCTGCTGCTGCTGCTGCTGCTGTGGGTGCTGCACTTGTATTTTCTGAGCAGCAAGTTGGGTAAAAGGCTTCTGTGGCTCAGAAAGTAAATAGGAAGAGAAATCTGCATTTTTTAATGCAAATGCTTTTAACTGTTCTTTCACTTCGTTCTGATCATAGGAAGCTTGTTTCATGCCCAGTTCGCAGCTGCTGCTTAAACCTTCCTCAAAAGAAATAGGTTCAGATTTTATATTGCTACAGATGCTTGCTGGCTGAGGCCAACTAAGTCTTTTAGTGGTTTCCATAGTAACTGTCGGTTGTTTTTGATCAGAGGGGACTTCTGCATTTGGGTGAGGAGGGGGAGGAGGTGGTAGGGGTGGAGGGGGAGCAGGGGGATGCACTAATGTTTTACTCTGGAGAGTTTGAGAGGCACTGGCAATGTCATCACCTTCCTTAATCTGAATATTAGGGGAAAATACACTTCCTAGCCTCAGCTGGTGAGCTGCTGTAGAAATATTCATGTCTCCCAAGCCCTTCTGTTCAAGGTGTCTGCTAAAAGCAAATGTGTTGCAGCCAGGTGGGCCTTTTGAAGTAGTTTGCAACAAAGCTGCCGTGGGAATGGGGCCTCTTGCAGCCATGGACATTTGGTAAAAATGCTGTCTATGTGAGGTACTAGCTTCTGTGTGAAAGCTGCCATTTTTATCAATGTGAAATAAGCTCTGCTGGAAACTGCATGAAGGCAACGGCCTCTTCGGCTGCTTGATCTCTGGACTGTGAGCAATTCGGCTCTGAATGGCGTGCTTGTTCAGCCACTCCTGCTTAAATGGCTGTCCGTGCCCTAGCTGATTCATGCTGGAATTAATTACACAGGGAGCCACTTTAACATCTGTGTCCATTGACACCTTCCCAGGCTCGCATTTAATTTGAGCATGTTCCCCTATAGTCCTGGCCATCCTCTTTTTCGGATGGTTTTCACGCTTTCTGATTTGTAGTGGGGCTATGCTGCCTGCTGGAAATCCTTTACCATCTGGATTAGGAGAGTTGGAAGCATGTTCAACAATATTTCTCTCGGACACTGCTGTTTTACATACTGAGGTAGTTTGCAAAGGCAATGGAAGCCTATTAATTTCTAGTTTGGCTCCTGATCTGGGCTGCGGCAGCACTTTCTCTAAAGGCAGATTGCCTTGCAGTAACTGTGTCACTAAGGGATTGTTGGCCTCCACTGACGACAAGCGACAGCTAGAGCCCCCGGCACTCGTAACTCTCTTTAGGGTTTCTGTTGTCAGGGAGAGGGAGTCTTCCATGGAGTCTGCAATGGATGTCTTGGATGTTTGAGGTGGCTGCACACTCGTGTTTATTTCTGCAGTCTGGGCACGCATTTCAGGTCCTGTAAAATCCTCGGTGTCCATCCTGAAGCATTTGTCAGACTCATTAGTTTCTGATTTAACAGGAACAGCAATGCTCGTCAAAAGACTCCTGGATTGCAGTTCTGACATTTGTGTGTAACTGGAAGGTTCAGTTTTGACATTTTTCAAGCAGTTTTGGTCTGCATATTCCTTATGCTTACCAGAGGAAAGATGGCTGACCACTGGCTGGTCTGTATTCATTGCCTCTTCATCACGCCAACAAATTCTGTTGTTGGCATTGTATTGATTGGCACAGGCAGCATTTCCTTCATTTTTCAATGCTGAAGGACCTCTTAATTGCTCAGCAAAACCTTGGTTGGGAGTAACCACCTCAATTAATTTATCTTGAGGAGCAAGAGGCACTTCTCGAAGACTTGAACAACCCGCCTGCAAGTTCTTGCTGTCTTGCTTTGCTGTAATGGCGATAAAGCTGGAACTGTGCTCAAGGTTTTCATTAGGGACCACTTCAGGCCTACTTATGACAGACACCTGAGGACAGGCTATACTTTGTAAGGCAGCTTCTGTCCTTACAGGTCTGCTCTGCAGGTCAATGCTGTTTTCTGTGTTTTCAATAGAAGAAGAAAGCGACAGACTGGAATTCTGATTTGTGGTGTGGTCAACAATGACTTTGCAAGGTATAGACCTATTCATGGCAGTTTGCGTAAAACTCACTGGTTGAGATTTACCAGGGAGATCCATCCGGTTTCGTGCTCCAGAGCTTTTTTCTATGAGATCAGCATTCAGTTTAGTAGCATTATCATAAGAGCTTATTGTCACCATGTTACCAGCAAACATGGAAATGGGTGGCCTTGCAACAGAATCTGCTACTGCAATGGCCTCACTGCAACTTAAAGCTGACCTGACGGTAGTGTGAATGGAGACAGTGCTCTGCTCGTTACACCCGGTTATGGCTATCTTATCAGAAGGAAACCTGCTGGTAGTCCCCACCGGAGGAATCAGTACAGAACTACCAGAGAGATGGTTTGGCAAATTATTTGCAATAGATGAAGCTGGCACAGTGGCATAATGACTGGAGACTGTGTTATTCACACTGCTACTTGGTAGCGGCAACCTTTTGTCATCGATGGCATTTGGTAAGACTGTGTTGTCTATGGAGACTGGGACATTACTATTATCAATACATTTTGGTCCAACAGCTATGCATGGAGTATCAGCCCCTTGGATGGTTTTCAGCATATTTATATTACAAGCTGAAACTGCTGTGTTTGCGCTGTCAACAGACATTAACACAGAGGATTTATCAACAGAACTTGCAAAAGAAAGTTCTTTAATTGCTCCAGACATAGCAGTGCTGCAAACACACACAGAGACTGAACTTTTATTATAAAGCACTGGCACACTGTTACTTTCAGTAGAGGTAGATGAAATAATTTTCTCACATAATTGTGGCACAGGTATATTTTCATCAGAACTGTGCACAGATATCTCAGTAGCAGTTTCTGGTAATGTAGCTGTGTTAAGGGACTGCTGCAATAAAGTGGTGGTCTCACGGTGATGAGCAGACTTGTTGCTAGGGGACCTGCAGTTAGGATTAACTATAATGACACCAGTAGAACCTTCAATCTTCGTGTCAGTAGACATTGGTATCTCCAGAGATGAGGTACTTTCCTTTGAGCTGAATTGTGACTTTGATTCTTTATTAGTCTGGAGTAAATGAGCTCTGGCTTGATGCTTTGCAAATAGCTTGGCCTTTGTTTGCTCCTTGATGTGTGCCAGTGTTCTTGTCTTTCCACCTTCGCATGGGGTCCCCATTGCTCCAGAGACTATGCTCGCAGCTGCTGCCACGGCTGCTGCAGCTGCAGCTTCTCTTTGGGCTCTTGCTTGCTGAGCTCTTGCTTTGATATCTGCCAGAGTCCTAGCCCCAGTGTTCCTCCCACTGCTGACCGATGTACTTGGGGAAACTCGAGGTTCTGGTTTAGAAACAGGTTGGCTCTTGATGATAAAAGGTGGTCCAACTTTTGAAAGCTGAATCTAAAGGAAGAAAAAAAAAAAACCAGTAATTTTAATGAGATCATTGATTCACTAAAACAAACAGTTGTGTTTTAAAGGGTCAGAGAAAGGTAATGAAGGGAATTACCGTTCGGTGCAGCTTGACAGAAAAATGCTAAAAATTAATGATATTTATGCTTCGATATTCTATCATCCTACAGCATGAATAACTGACACCTGTATTAGCCTTCTCATATTGATCCTTCTGACAGGAAGAAAGATTGAACAGGCTAACAACACGACGCTTATCTGATACAATTTGTCAGACCTGTTTTATATGTAGTGCACCTAACTGAGAAGGTCAACAAGCCTCGTGTAGTGGTACTGGAAAAGAGCCAACGACTAAGCACTTCCTGCAAATGTCTGAAAAAATAATGACCATGTATAGTGCTTTTCTCCTTGGTCTCCAATGATTAGGATACTAGAAATAGGCTGTGTTTGGCTTACATACACCACACAACAAATCCTGCCTTCAGACAGGATGTAGTGGTGTCTCCACTGAGCCTGTTTTCCAAGTTCCATCCCAGAGGACTTTAGAGCAGTGCTATAGAAGAAGTGAGTCACTAAAGGATACACCTTTCCCTTCCTCACTTGCAATTTTAAGAGACTCGCTTTAGTACATCCCTAGGATAACTCCTACACTACTCCACTTCAAAAATGAAATCCTCAAACCTATAAATATTAAACCCAAAATATTAAAATTTTAAAGACCGAGCAGTTTAAGCAAAATAATAACCCGTAAAATCACTGGACTTATTAGGATGTTTCCTATTAGTCACATCTGTTTTCAGGATTAGAGATTAAGAGTCTCGGGACCATTTTGTAACTCATACACTCTCAGAATAAAAGGTTGGCAAAAAAAAAATTAATTTCTTAAAATGGACATATGCTTACTTGCTGTCTGCAGCAATTGGACTTAGCAGTTAATGCAGTGGCTTACCTTCTGAAAGAACTGAGAAGAAAACTAGGCAGTATTTGTAGAAAAAGTAGTCATGAGATATGATGGGAAGTGACAGCCATATAGCAGAATGACTTAGAAGAACTGGGGTTCTTTCTCCTCTTTTAGTGACAAAGGATAGGGGTTTGTTGGTGAGATGACACAAGAGCCAAATATTTGTTACAGAAAAAACATACTAGAATTGATTGTTCAAAATTCTTCAAAACATTTTGCTTTCTGTTTCAGCAGCAACTCTTTTTAGTTTCCACTTTGCACTGCCAAAACTGCTAGAGCTCTAAATGCTTGATTATTTTTATTATTATTATAGTCATGACCTTTTTTTATTCCCTAGTGATCTATTTTCCTTTGTGCTTAGAGAATTCTTAGAAATTATTAGGTTAGATAGACACCTTCCAAATATGAAAGAATATCACTAAACTCAGAGCAGGGCTAACTTCCAATTTCATCACTGCTCATAAAAATAAATTATATGAAATATGCTTCTGCACTAGTGATTAAAACAGTTAGCCTATTTGCCCTCCGGCCATATTAACAATGTTCAGTGACTGCAGCAGTTAAAAATAAATGCAGAAAAGGGCATTTCTGAATAATCAGGAACTAGTATTGCAAAGTCAGTGGCTTAACTTCAGGAAACTGGATCTTAACCTTGGCTGATGTCATCATGTGCAAAACTGAAAGGGTCAAAACACTGAGCCTATATGTAATTAAATCTATAGAATTCTCTGTTAGGAAAAAAACACTTTCAACTGTAATATGCTTTCTTATACAGCAGAACGTTACACATGAAAATGTTTGTTGGTTTTTTTTTGGTTTGTTTTTTTTTCACCTTTTGCTTTGTCATTAACAGATACCTATACTCAGATCAATCACTTTCCCCTGCTAGTTAGGTCTCTGTTTCCAGTTAATTCTACAGGAAAATCTTATATTTCGGCCTACCCCAATCCCTGGGCTTGCAAAGGGATCTTCGACTACTCTGAATTTGGGTTCTCTTGCTGGATTAAGGTGCTGGTTGTTTTTAAAAGTATTGGTAAAGGTAACATTTGTTATTCATGCTTGCAGAAGAAGACACCCACAGCGGAACAAGCAGATAATACAGCTGGGCAATTAGAAAAACAAGGAGCGCCCTGTGAATGATGGGAAGCTCTTGAATTAGATTAAGCCATAGATCCTGGAAAACTTTCTTGCACAGAAAATCAATTTTGTAACGAAGACCCTGACTGAACAACTATAGATACATTTGTATCAGAAGTAATTTGGCATGGTAGAAAGGTAATAGTAAATTAGCAAAACCATCAGTACTAACAGACCTTATACCTTCATAAAAAATACATCATTCACTGTGTCTGCATGCAGTTAGGAGGGAGATAATAACCCTTTATTTCCCAAGTATGCTGTTTTTTTCATTACTTTACCTTAAGGGGTGGAACTCGGGGTTCCTCTCTAGGTGGCTGTTCTTTATCAGACGGACTTGTTGATGAAGCACTACGGTTAGGCTGATCATCATCTATTCTAGCTCTCTTCTCTTTGCAGATTCCAAAACTGTGCTGTTCTGCTGTTTTCCTCTTTGGGATCTCTGGGTCTCTACTTTCACTCCTTGCTTCTGGTGATTTTGTGGGTTCTAATGACTTGGAAGAATGCAAACTCTCTAGGCGACTTTGGGCACTGCCTGTTAGCTTGTGAGATTTATTTCTGCACACTTCAGGGAATGTAGTTTTCTCTAGAGATGAGGTATATAGTTTATCATGTGGCTTTGATGGAAGCAATTCGATATTTTTGCCAACTGATCCTTCTGATAAGACAGATACCTCTGAAGGCAAGAGTGTACCTTTCTTGTCACCTCTTTGCTGAACACTGTGATTTTTACTTTTGATCACCTCTGGAGGCGTGTGTTCTGGGATGGATGCAATGTAGGATTTCTCAATTTCAGAATGTGACTTACATGGCTGATGGCCAAGGTTTTTGCTTTGGGGTTCTTCCAATACTAAAGTATCAGGTATAATTGCTAATGGACAAACTTTCATATTTTCAGGAGCACTCTGATGTTGCTTTGGCTGAACAAGTTTCTCTTCTTGAACCACCTTAGTAACGGCAGAGCTTTCCTCTTTCAAAGTGGGAAGGGAGTCTTCCAACAAACATGGTGATTGCCTTTGTTGCAGAGTAAGTCTTTCATTGCTTGGGGTATTGGAAACTGGAGATGTCTCTGATGGAAGAGGCAAACTATTTGTCACAAATGTTTCAGAAGTTAGAAGAACAGAAGACACTGAAGATGTTTCTGATGTTAAAGGCAAATCAGACATTGGAGATGTTTCTGATGTTAAAGGTAAATTAGAAGCTGGTGATGCCTCTGATGTTAAAGGTAAATTTGACATCAGAGATGCTTCCGAAGTTACCGGTGAGGTGGACATTGGAGAGATTTCCGACATTAAAGGTGTGTGCAAATTTTCATCACTGGCCTTTTGCTGAATATCACCTTCAATGTTTTCAGTACTGGACCCTTCAGACGAACAAGCTGTTTCAAGAGATGCCGGAGTACAGGGTTCCTCTGAAGTCGACTGAGTGTCTCCTCCAGGAGAGGCAACACAAACTTCTGGACTTCCAGAGGAAAAGGAAGTTTCAGAAATACAAGCATTCTCAGACAACTGTTCCTCAGGGTCACTGTGAAGCTCCATATCCACTGCAATGCCTCCACCAGTGAACAAGGAGGCTTCCAGAGCAGCATTTTGCATTTCTGGCACAATTAGCTCTTTTGCAGACTCAGAAACCTTCTCTGCTGTACCGCTGACAGAGTTTGTGGGTGAAACTGATTGTGCTGGTGATATGCAATCCTCCAGCTGATCTATCACAACTGACATCTCTTCCTGAGGGCATTCTGACTTCAACTCCACTTTAATTTCAATGTGAGATACAGTATCAGTTACATCATTCATCATGACACAGGACTCAGTGCTGTCTGCAAGCTTTACTGCTTCTGTTTCCTCATTTGTGCCAGTTGGACTTACGGACTCCTCAGAAAACTCCTGTTCTGGTTTATGGTTCTCCTCTTGGCATTCACAAATACTTGTCTCGACCTCTTCAGCAATTTCCTCCTGAATGATTGACTCTTCAGGTATCAGTATATCCTCAGAGTCTGCCGTTAAATCCTTAACAGGAACCTGTTCCATACTACCAAGAGATGGACTATAATCTCTCTCTGGTACAGGTGGAATTTTAGCACCTTTCTCCTCCTGATCCTCAAAGGTTGCCTGCTTAGAAGGACCAGGTGTGCCAGAAGATCCACACAAAGAATTGCTTTCATCTTCATCATTGTTCTGCACTGCAGTGAGTTTCATTGATTCCCCTCTTGACATTCCCAATCTAAATAAAAACACACAAATAAAGAGAAGTATTTTCAGCACAGAAAACAGGATAAAAGTATAGGACCACCTTTACTACCCACATCTCTTGTTTACAAAAAAGACATATTTTCTAGTTTAAAACAGTGGTTTGCTTAAGTGGTGGCTGACTAATTTACATATGGTTTTATATATTTTGGGAACCTAAATAACCAGATTTTCTTACAAGTGTTAAAAAATATGAATATTTTTAAAATAAGCAAACAAAATGAAAACAAAAAAGCAAGCTACACAGATTCAGCACTATTTATACTCTGCTTAAATTCCTGTGTTTGTTTGGTTTTGTTTTGTTGTTTTTTTTAATATCAGCACAGCAGTGCAACACTAATACAGCATGCATTTCAGAGTAAATGCACCACTGTATCTTCTTCTAGCAGTAACAGTTCTAAAGGAAATCTCTTTTTCCCTCCTACACCTGCTTTTAGGGTTGACACAGCCAGCAATATAATAGAAGTTTAGTCTCCAGAAGCTAAAAAGACACATATTTATAATCTACGCATTAATTTTCAGGTATGAACTGCAAAGGAACCATTCCTAGTATAATTCTTAAGATTTTCTTACCTTTGGTCCTGAAAATATTAGTTTAAAAAGTTTTATTACTTCAGCAGAATTACAAATTCCACAAAAACCCAAAACAAATCTAAAGACAAGAGCTGAAAAAATGGTTACTTTAAAAAATGTATGTGTTCTGGCATCCTCATTTCCTTCTAAGGCCAGTGGGAGTACAGGCGTTCAGCATTTTTAGTAAGATTTTCCAAGCAGACTTTATGCCTCAGCAATTCCACAGTAACACGAAATACACAAAAGCTTGGTTGGAAGCCTTAAAAGAAATTTCACCGTCTTAAGATCTTCTAATCTAATAAACAGTTCCCTGTTATCATTTTAATCAAAAAGTAAAGAATAAATGGAAATAAGCAAGCATAAGAGACATTCAGAACTTATGGAAGCAAGATGGCTTGTTAAGGTGCAGCTAGAGGATAGAGAGATCACAAAGGCCTGTGCATATGAAAGTACAGAATAAACAGGTGAAATACCAAAATCTCCAGTTGCGCATTTTAAAAATACTGAACAGATGTATTACAGTGACAGCTGTAAACACAAAATCCCCAAACTCAGCCTGGAATTGGCATCCCAAAAGCACTATCAGAGTAATTATTAGTATTGCCTGTTACTAGTCACTTAACATGAACAGTATTCCTATGCCATGAATATGCTGAGGAATGATCCTCTAGAGAGAAATTCAGAGAAGCAAATTCACCTTTCCCATATTGAATGTATTTCAGAAGATGTGTCTTTCTTCTCTATAGCCTATAGGTTCCCCATATAGTCTAAGTTAAGGTTATAAGTTTAGGTGAGTAAAGTTAAGTTTATCTAGGTTTAGGTGAGTACCTTCTCCTAAAACTCCTTGTGTTAAGGAGGCAAAAGTTATCTCAGGAAAACGAGAAGGGAAAATGAATCCACTGCATTACTAAAAACTGAATCAGTAGTCTATTTTCTCTAGCTGGCTTATATCATGAAAAGATATTGCCTGATAGTTATCTTTAGGGATTGAAAATCAGCAAAGGAATGAAGGACAGGATAAAGGTGAATGCAACTGTCACACGGACACTACACGAAAACATACTGAAGATAAAGAATTGTAAGAATAATAAGATAAAGCAGGATTAAGGCCATCAGAAGATGTACTGAATCTTAATAGTTTTTTTCAGTATTGGAAATACTACTATGTTGAAGAAGACACTGCAGTGAAGAAAAAGGTTTTCTAAAGAAGAAGTCTCAAGATCAGCATGTTTAAGGCAATCTCAAATTGCAAAATAAACAGCTGATCTGCCTTCTTCCTTAGAGAAAAAGACACCTAAAGTTTGCAAGTCACCGCAAAAATGTGAGGACAGCAGTAAGCAGCCCTCAGTGGAAGTGCTAAGGACAGGATTCAACTGATAGAGTGAGGGCACTCAGTCATCTAATAAAAAAACCCCAGACACCTACTCAAAGATATATGGATGCTGATATTCTAATGCTGTGATAAGCAGTATTGGAGAGAAAACCCTCAAAACACAACAAAACAGAAAAAAAAAAAAGGGAAGGATTAAATCAGCAACAAAATTTAGAGAATGTCTACCTCAAATTAAAGCTTTGATTCAGTGAGCTGGTAGTACTATCCTGAAATATAACTCTCAAAAATGAGGAAAGAAATATCATATTGAGACAACAGAATATAACCCTTGCAGTCTTGAGGCAACAAACAAGAAGACTTTGGATTTCTGGCACATGCATCAGCTGATCTTAGATAAATGACTGCAGAATAAAGTTTTTGTATTTTGAAGAAAGTCAGAGAGAGGAAAAATGAACGAACATGAGGAAGTAGAAAGAGAACAAAAATGGATGGAAGTGAACTACAACTGACAGAACCATGATAAACTGCCAAGGTAAAGATAAGAGCAAACACGAGAAGCAATGCTACAAGGGAACAGGCACTCTAAAGTCTGTGAATGCCATGAACTATGGAGTGTATAAGAATGTTTACAAAGATTCTACATCTATTAATGGCCCTTCTGTAAGGATAAGGTGAAAACTGAATTTACTTATGGAACATTGGAAGATCAAATTAACTCTAAGGTCAGAGCAAAAATACACTGATTGTAAACTGAGCAAGTTAGTCTGTAAGAGAGATTAATTTTGCAGACAGTGCATGTGAGAAATAGGTCAGGAAGCTTACAAATACTGCTAGTTCAGTCAAATCAACAGAGCCGAAGAGGGACAAAGCCCAGGCATACTGAAAGCTAGTTTAAAAAGAAAGCAAAAAAGGTGAGGGAATTATAGAATTGTAGGATATCCTGAGTTGGAAGGGATCCACAAGGATCACTGAGTCCAACACCTGGCCCTGCACAGGACACCCCATGAACTTAAACAAGGTGGAAACTTCAGCAAAAGCTACCATTCAGTCAATAAACAATGAGAAAAAGTACTTAAACCAGTAAAGCAGATCTGCCTACATAACATCCAGGCAGAAGAATGCAAGTGAAACAAGCAGGGAAAAGGGCAGGCAGGACCAGATTCAATACTTTCAGTCAAAATGTAAATTATGTGCAATATGACATTTTGCATAACAATGTTGATGTCAGAAACCTATCAACCCAAAGGACATGTATGACCACAGACTGAGTAATTATCTGCCAACCATTATAGTGTCCAGCATTCAGCCAGCACGGCAGGACTGCTGGCTCTGCAGAATTCTGAGCATTCTTCTCCGTGCATGTGACAGTCGTTTGTGACTGAGGAACAAGCTTCAGCTAGACTGAGGTGCTCCTGTGCTGATGGTAACAAACTTCTTGTGGAAAGCCCTATGCCAATACCTTACATAGCCCTTTCCTCCATGAAAGGTTGGTAACTAACTCTTCTCTTGACAAGCAGAATGAAAGGCTGTTATGTTCCTTATCTGAAAACCTAATTAATATTTTTTGATACTAAAGAGATCAACAACTGGACTAACCTGAGGTCTCAAAGCTGTTTAGAAGAAATTAAGCACTTTACAGTAAGGAAGTCCGCCACATTAAGACTCTAGAATTTCCATTACATGTAAAGTGGTGTAGAAATAGTATTCACAGTGAGGGGAAGCACCTAGCAAGGATGTGCAAAATAAAATATTAAAATGGATCTGTCCATTTTTTGCCTTGTTTTCACTACATTTCCCAGTGGATTGTGAGAACTAGCATTTTTACTGCAGAAACATTTTAGTTAATGGTTTAATCTTTAAGTTAATCACTTGTTGTAATGAGTGGTACAGGGTGCATTTGGAGGCCTGTCACTAGCGGTGTCCCCCAAGGTTCAGTACTGGGCCCAGTATTGTTTAACTTATTCATCAGTGACTTAGATGAAGGGGTAGATGCCTCCTCAGCAAGTTCACTGATGACACAAAGCTGTGAGGAGTGGCAGACACACTGGAGTCCCTGCAGTCTTTGACAGGTTAGAGAGATGGGCAGAGAGGAACCTCCTGAAATTCAGCAAAGGAAAATACACCTGTATTGGTGTACAGGCTAGGGGCCAATCTGCTGGAAACCAGTTCTGTGGAGAAGGATCTGTAGGTCCTGGTGGACAGCAAGCTGTCCATGAGCCAGCAGTGTGTCCTCGTGGCCAAGAAGGCCAATGTATCCCGGGGTGCATTCGGAAGAGCATTGCCTGCAAGTCAAGAGAGGTGATCCTGCCCTTCTACTCAGCCCTAGTGAGACGACATCTGGAGAACTGTGTCCAGTTCTCAGTACAAGAAAGACATCAAGCTCGTGGAGCAGTTCCAGTGAAGGGTAACAAAAGTGACTGAGGGACTGGAGTATCTCTCTTATGAGGAAAGGCTGATGGAGCTGGGCCTGTTCAGCCTGGACTGCATCAATGTCTAAAAGTATCTGAAGGGATGGTGACGAGAGGATGGAGCCAAGCTCTTCTCACTGATGCCAAGCAGCAGGACAAGAGGCAATGGGCAGAAACTCATGTACAGGAAGTTCCACTTGAATATGAGAAAGAACTTCTTTCCTGTGTGCGTTACCAAGCACTGGAACAGATTGCCCAGAGAGGTTGTGGAGTCTCCCTCACTGGAGATACACAAGAACTACCTGGATGCAATCCTGTTCAATGAACTCTAGGATGACGCTGCTTGAGCAGAGAGGTTGGACCAGATGACCCACTGTGGTCTCTCCCAACCTCATCCATTCTGTGGTTCCGTGATATAATTAAAACACACTTGAAAATAAATAAAATAAAATTCCCTTTAAGTAACTAGTTTATAATTTCTAATCAAATTCTTAATATTTTTAAAAACAGATATGTAATTCTAAGTATTGATGAATTAACTTTCCAAACAGTTTTTAAAAGGAAAATTCTTGAATTTTAGGAAGAAGTGAATCTCCTTAAATTTTTTTTTTAAAACTGCCAAATATAAGAACTGAATCTTCAGCTGCTGCAGAATGCCATCTCTGTATCTTCATCAATGAAATTTTGCTGACTCACCCCAGTTTTGCACCTGGAGTGATACTATAATTAATTTTAGTCAGTTAAATATTTATTTATTCTTTGCATCTAACTTCTAAAATTATATTAGTCAAAGTCACTTTCATTTATCTCTAGTCAATATTTCTTCTATGTCATATATTCTTCTCCAGTCAACGGGCCATCTCAGTGAAAAAATAAAAAACACTATTTGATTTTAGAAACTTTGCAACTAGCTAAGAAAAAATAAAATAAAAACCTGTTACAGAAATATCATCTTCTCCTCTGTGGAAGCTGTATTTATATTTCGCAGGAGGGAAGAATAGCCCTAACGCTGCATTTTAAAAGATAATTAAAAAATTCTCACATGCTTGGGTCTTGTGTCTTAAGTTCTCTTTGGAATGAATTTTTATGGATGAGTATGACTCTTTAAAAACGCAATTGTAATGCAAGTGTATATATTCTATATATACAGAACTATAATTCTACCCACAACTTCTTATACTGGGGAATGACTGCCCTTGATAACTGCTTTATTGAGTTTTACTGCATATGACTGTGTTATGTGAAGCATAGAATTATGTTTTCATTTCCTCCTAAAGAAATAAAAAAAAATCATTTTATTTGCTTCAATACTTACTTTTCACCATAAAACCGTTCAAAGAATTTTTCTTTCCAAGGTTCTGTTTTCTTTTCCTTTTCAATCTCTTGTCTGATGCGCAACTGCATTTCTGGTGTAAATTCTCCTAAAAAACAAATACTAACATATTGAATAAAAGTTGTCAAGGATTAGCTTAATATGGGTCATGATAGATTACAGATACAAAGATGACATACAGTGATTTCTCTTACAGTCATCCAACAATGTCAAATGAAAATAATGAAAAACAAAAGTGAGCGTGACACAGAAAGATTTAATTTACCATATAACATCAGTAGTTCAAAAGTACATTTGTGGGATTTAGTTGCATGGGTTTATGTTTCCAAGGCTGACAGTGATAAAAATGCTTGGGGTTTTTTTAAACTGTCAAAATGAGCTGCTACAGCAAGCTGTAAAAATGTACTCTAAATTCAAAATGGAATCAGCAATTTTTCTTTTGCTGAATTACTGGTGTATTACACTTTCCATTCGAAAAGTATTTCTCAAATGTAGAAAAAAGATACATTCTTCATAAAAACAATTAACCTTGGGTAAACCTGAGAAAAAGCAAATAGTTACCTTCTGCCAATCGCTGTTTCCACCCTTGTGCTGCATATGCAAAGAATTCATTATTTAGAGCAGAACTACTGAGGCGCAAAACTCCATCACTTCCCATCTAGAAAATAAGCCGATGGTAGCAGAAGATATTGTCAGAAATAGCATCAGCTAAGATTACATCAAAACAGAGTTTCAATTAGGGGAAATGGGGAGGGATAGGGAGTGGGAATAACAAAGAAAATGACTACTACTAAAACGCCATTTTCATTATAGTCACCACTGTAAATGGAAGTGAACTAATCCAGCATCAACTCGCTCTCTTCAGTCATTAAGTGTTACTGATGATAACTCAATTTACAACTGATTGATATGTTTTAATAACAGACCTCTGTCTTGAGCCTATGTCTAGAGGCATCGTACACAATCAAAAATCAAGATTGTTATATACTTGTGCATCTGTCTGTAACATGGTACAAAACAAACTTATTAAATGCAATGAAGACTAACTTTGCTGTTTCTAAATAAACCTAAACACTCATCCTCACTAATAAGCTGGAGTGGCCAAAGAATGGATGACAGGTATCCTTAGCACCAGAACTGATATAAACTCAGCACTGAAACTGAAAAGAGCTATACAGAAAATTTTATATGCATCAAAAGTGAAAACTGTGGAAGAACGTTATAATTATTTTTATTTTCTACATCTGTCAAACATTCAATGGTAAGACAACATTAAAAGCATTAATCACAGTATTTTCTACAGTAACTTTTAAAAGCAATCCAACTATTGTGTTTTCTTCTACCAAAAAAATTAATGCATTATTTTCAGGTTTCTGCGGATATATCTGGTTACTGAAGGAATTCTAATAACTGGAAAAAGTAATTATATAAAACAAATTAGCAGTAGGTATCACCTCTAGCATAATAAATGAACAATAAAAACAAACTAGCAAATAAAAAAGAGAAAGAGAAAATGGTAGAAGAAGTAATGTTACTAGAACAAACACTCTCACTATTTTACATCTGTCAAGGTAACTAAGAGATAAATGTTTGACATCAGTATTTGTAATCTAGCAGTAAAAACCAGCACATTTTCCAGCATATTAACAGATGGTTTAGCTAAGTAATATCCCCTAATTCTCAGTGCTTGTTTCACACAGGAGCCAGAAAGATGCAGACGTGCCAGAAACATTAAATGATATTTTGCTGTAGCTCCCTTGCTGAGCTCTATACTTCACTGATAACACAGGCCCTTATTTGAGAATAGTTTTTACTTACTGCCTAGTTGACATCCCGTCCCACAATTATCTCAGAAGAGTAAACCAGAAATATGTGAAGTAGTAAACAGAGAAATAGTGAAAAGCATGGACTCTAAAAAGCTGACAGTGCTAAAGGAATTTCATTACAGCAGGAAAACAGTATGTGTATGGTACTAGGGTCCCTGAGCAGGATATGAACCTACAGCACTGCTGCTGGTGATTTCCTGCTATATGGCATTGTTTTGCCAACACATCATAGAATTTGCATTTAAGTGGGGTGGATATAAAACATTTCTACACTTCTCATGATGTGGGTTGTGGAACACATGCATATTAATCACAAGTAGGCTATGACTAATGCTCAAACTAGAGAAAAACTGGAAAGAAACAGGGAAACATGCAGCAGAAGCAGCAAGAAAATAAAACCAGTGAGGTGAGAAAGGCCAGAAGGAACATTTATGTATTGTATAAATCATAATGGCATGACACATTATCTTCTTTGTGCACAAATCAACTTTGCCAGAAATATTAAATTCCAGAATTAATATACTAAAGTGAGATTTTTAAATGCCAGTGTGCCTCTTGCACTTGAACAAGCAAACCAGTAGATGATCAAAACCAGCACTTACACAATTTCCTAAAAATGTCAGATGAGAAGTTACAAAGAAAAGAATCACAAATTACTAAATAAACAATTCTTTGGTCCTCAAAGAAAGGTGTTCAAGCTACCTTCAGATTCAATACAAAAGGACATGAAATAGAAACACCCCCTTGTCAACATAGGTTATACTCCAACCTTCAGTAAATTAAAGATTTTGTCTCTAAGCCTATCTGTGTCTTGCAGAAGAGTCATACAGACATGAAATTCTTTTATTATCATATTTAACCATATTTAACTGCAGGCTATCTCTGCAAGGCATGGACCTTCTGAAATGCTCTGAAATGCTATGGCTCAGCTGATGGCAAATAGTGTAGCCATATCACTAGCCAGATCAATAAATGTCATAAGAAAGTAATAAATAGTATACAATGATTTTCTGTTAAATGAGAAAGATGATCCAACTTATCCTAAGGTCATATGACCATTAGATCTCATAGAAAGTTTGAATGTACCACGAGAGGTGGAAACAGAATGCCACTTTTCAGCAGCAATCCAATATCAGAGTGCATTGAACATTGTATGAAACTGCAGCCAAGTCTGACTGAGTTATTTCACCAGGATGTGTAAGTCAAGAGCATTATGAAGATTGCCAAGTTATATTAACATGTGAATACAAGAAGAACAGTATTATCTTCATTGTAACCCTGTTGTAACATGAGAAAAGCAAGCTTTGCAGGAAGAGTAGTCCACCTTTCATTTTTGCTGGCTAATATACTTGGGAAGAAAAGTTCCAGGTGTCTGTGTGCAAATTTCTTAAGAAGTTTGGAAAACAAACGGTGAACCTCAAGGTAAATGTTAGAAAGATGTTCAAACAAATTCAAATGTGAACTAGATCACCTGAGATAAAAACACAGGCTGGAACTTCAGAGCAGAAGGCAAATGTTAGCAAGTTCATGGACAAAGCTCATTAGTTCTTGTGGACCAGAAAAAAATGCCAAGTAGGAAGTACCTGTGAAACAAAAAAAGGCGGGAAAAAAAGCTCCCTGAAGAATAGTAAAAAGGGAGAATTAGAAGACTGAAGTGGGTTACCTAAGAAGGAAAAATACTATAGGTCAGCTAACAATGGAACAACAGTACATTTGTGAACTGTATCAGAAAATGGATGCACACTGCACTGACCACTTATAGATATTGACTGCAGCAGCTTACAAGTACTGGGGAACTATGTTACAAGACTGAAAAGATGATGCTAAGGATGCTTAAGTTAAGAAATGTAAGAACAACAAACTCAACAAAAAGTCACTGCTTGACTTCATCATAGACATTGCCTCTGATGAACCGGCAGAGGAAGACCTTTTTGAGACCTGTGTATATGGGACCACATAACCTATGGAAGATTTATGTAGCTGGAACAACCGAAATCTAGACATAAGAGCATCTAATGATAAAGAAGGTAGAAACACACTAATTAGAGGAGAAGCTTTCAATGATCTATTTTAACATGACATGAAAGAATCATTTCAGGCTTAAACACTATGGAGGGATGCATGAAACTAGTCATCATTATCTAGATTTGGTGCACATATAGATACCAATGGAAAAAATGACGGAAATAAAGAATTGTCCAGTCCCAGTGACTTCGCCAAACTTGCTCAGAAATTTGAGATCAAAGAAAATGTTTGCTGGGAATGGAGCAGGAAGAATTTGCTCAATCAGTTAAAGCTCAAAGAGAAAAGGACAATGACAAAAATCATAAAGGAACTCAAAATAGCCAAAGAGATTAAGTGAACGAAACAGAAATTTTCCAAATGTTATAAGAAGAAAAAAGCACTAAGCAGAAAGCAGATCCACTACCAAAGGAGGGAAACAACCTAAACTAAACCAACAAGAAGTTCAGTCCTTTGGCTATTTTTGATTCATTTAAAGATTTCTACACAGGGAAAACCAATCTGAACAAGTTTGAACAGACAAAACCCAAGCAATTTTACATCTGTTGTGTTTAAAGACTCTATCAGAAACTACAAAACTAACAAGGATATTTCATCCCTCTTCTCAATACTCTAGTCACGCGACACCAGGCTGATGTTTTTATGCTCTGTTAAACTTGGAAGGACTACGAGGTCATCCTTCTACAATATTAGCTAACAACCTCTATTGAAACCTTCTTTTTTTTTCCTCACCTGGAGAATGCATTTTCACCTAAAGTCAAAAAGTTAAAGTGGAAATTGAAAATTTTGAAGCCCAGGGGTGTGTTCACTTCTCTAAGCTCTGATGACAGAAATAGCACAATTAACCACTAGCTCTAAATTAGAATTTGAAGAAACATGCCAATAAAGCAGTTCTTAAATACACTGTTAATTTTTATGGTATTTAAAAACTGCTGTCCAACAGAGAAAGTGTATTAATGACCTGGAACAACAAAAATTTCTTGGAAAGTTTATGTTTTATTCTGTTGAGCTTTACGTTTCTTTTTTCTCTGATTAAGCACAATGCCAGAATTACGTTTTCTAATTAGTACTTCTATGCAGAATTCACAATAGCTTTTAAAAGTTCTTCTTTTTATTGAGAGCAAACAAAAAAATACCCAATTCCAAAACATGTCTGCTAAACTCCAGCATCTGTTTTCATCACAGAGCAAATGTCAAACATTCTTATCAAAAGGAACCAAGTAACCTTTCTAGAAAAACTACTTCCATTATTCTCCTCCAAGTTTCACTGAAAAGTCTCTTCTGAAAATAAGGCAGGGATTATTCTTATAGCTCAACCTGAAGACACATACTGGCAGTTTTATAGGGATACAGCAAGTACTGCATAGATGTGTACTGGTAGGTTATCTGATCTTGGCTAGAATCTTAAAAGACAAGGAATTAGCAAAGCTATTATTTCTCTCTTTCAAACGATTCAAAATTCTCCCAATGTATTTATTAGACTTCTAATGATCCTCTGTAGGCAGTTCCTGCGTAGTATATTTCCTACATGAAAGTTTATGTGAACATCATGCCAATTTGACTAGAATCATAGCACAGTTTGAGTTGGAAGGGACCTTTTAAAGGTCATGTAGTTCAATCCCGATGCAATGAGCAGGGACATATTTAACTATCACAGGGCCACATTCACAATCAGGTGTCTGAGAGCCTCATCCAAACTGACCTTCAAAGTTTCCAGGGATGGGGTCATCCCTATGGGCAACCCTTTCCAGTGTTTTAACACCTTCTTCATAAAAAAGACTCTTTCTTATATCTAATCTAAATTGACCCTCCTTCCTTTCCATTACCCCTTGGTCTATAGCAACAGGCTAAAAGGTTTGTCCCCATCTTTCTTACAGGTCCAACAATCCCAATTCTCTCAGCCTTACAATGAAAATACGAAACAAAACCAAAGCAAAAATTAAAAAAAAAAAAAGGCAAGAGAAGTGAAGATGCATCTAAATGAAGTGTACAGTTCCACTCATTTTTTATACACTTTCCACAAACTGCTACTAACGCTATATTTTATCTTGGGTGAAGAACAATCCTATAATTCACATACTTTCCCAAAGGTATGTAAAATAAATTATTTGCAAAAAAAGGGAAGATTTGAGAAAATACATTTTGCTGCTTTTGCATTAAAGCTTCCAAAATATTAAAAATGAAAAATTCAGCAGTGTCTATATCACACACAGGAAAAATGACATTTTATTTATGTGAATGGAGAGACACCACTGCCATTTGTAACATGAATTTGTAACAAATGCGATTCCGCAGTACTGGGCACCAGAATCAAACTGACCTGTGATGCATGTACAGTGCAAATGTAGCATCTGAAGATGCAACCTTAGTGACTGACTTTCCAAAAGCAAACATTGTGAGAGCTAGACAGACAACACACCAGGCCTGGCTCATATTACTCTTGACGATCATAGAGCAAAAGTTCACAGGTGACAGGGAAGACCAGTATCTATGTTTTCCCCTAAAACCCTCCAATACTAAGAAGAACTCTCTCCAAGAAGCAGAACTGTTTGAATCCAAGTAGACAGAAATAAACATTTAATTTAGGTACTCTGCATCATCACTCTAGAAGAGCTACTTTTTCCACTAACAGTAAAGAAAGCATAAAGAAGATCAGACTCCTAATTAGGGCCTCTATATTTGCTACTTAAGCTAGTCAGCATGAAACACCCACTTACAACCTAAATCCACAGAGAACATCAACAGATAAGTTTGTAGTGTACCAGATGCTATCCTGATCCACAAAATCCATGAAGGATTAAAAACTGCTATCAGATCTAATAAGAAGTGATAGTAAGCTCTAGAACAGTTGCAAAACACAATGCATGCCTCTATATGCATGACCTTTTACCAATTGGATGTTCCCTATTACTGACTACTGTAAACCCTGGGATTACTTTGGAACACACACTTTGCTGACTGATATTTGTGCTTTTCATACACACCCATTAAATTTGTTATGCCAACCATGTCCAAATTTGTGTTTGTTGATCCTATAAATTTTCACCACTTCCTACTCGTGATCATGAAGTCTGATGCATTAATTATTCCTTCATGCCACAGTGTCTTTGTGAACAAAAAATCAGATCTCAAAGTGCTTAACACCAAGCCAGGTGTTCATGCTGTAACAGGAGGGAACTGCCTTCTCTTTCAAGGTTCCTACTTTTTAAAGTAGTCAGTATACTTACTCAGATTACTTTAGGCACCCAAATACAGTTGTAAGCAATAACTGTTTGTAGCTATTAACTACCTTATTAGGAAACACTGACCTTTGGCCCAAGACTTTTTCAAGGCTTCTGAAACTATATGTAATGGAAAACAGGAAGTGAAGGTTAGCCCATTTGTGCTGGTTTTGTCTGGGCTACAGCTAATTTTCTCCATAATAGCTGGTATGTGGCTATGCTTTGGATCTGTAACCAGAATAGTGCTGATAACACAGGTATGCTCTTGTTATTGCTGAGCAGGGCTTGTACAGTGTCAAGGCTTTTTCTGCTCCTCATCCTACCCTACCAACAAGCAGGCTGGGGATGCACAAGGAGCTGGGAGGGGATACAGCTGGGACAGCTGGCCCCCAGCTGATGAAAGGGATATTCCATACCAAGTGGTGTCATGCACAGCATATAAAGCTGGGGGGAAAAGGAAGAAGGGGGTGATGTTTGGCATGATAATGTTTGTCTTCCCAAGTCACCACCATGCACGATGAAGCCTGGCTTTCCTGGGTATGGCTGATTACCTGCCTGCCCATGAGAAACGGTGAATAAATTCCTGGGCTTACTTTGCTGGTGTGTAGCTTTTGCTTTACCAATTAAGTTGTCTTTATATCAATCCATGAGTTTTCTCATGTTTACTCTTCCACTTCTCTCCCTCATCCTATTGCAGTGAAGAGAGCGAGCAGCTGTGTAGGGCTTTGTTGTCAGCCAGGCTTAGAACACAACACCAATTCACAAGCAAGTCCCCAGGTGATACTATCAAATATCTGTGTACAGCACCAAAACTGGGTGCTTGCTACCTGTGATCAGTGGTTTTAGGCCACTTCAGGCCATCAGTGCTTCTGGGATTCTTTGAGAAAGTGAATAGAAGGGGTGACTGCTAGCAATCATAATGAAAACAATATCCAAACTCCCACTTTACAACTATTGTTTGATGACAAAGATGAATATTTGCTATTAAGCAAATTTGCTATTTGTGTTAGCATCAAAGGCATACTGGCCTAGGCGCTACAGCTCTCTAAAAATGTAACTTAGATAGTAATGGAGGGTTGTGGTATTCCTGTCTGGCATTCTGCTTAACATTAAAATAAGTAATGTAAATATCTAGGTGTGACCCAGGTTTCTAATTCCCTATGACCATCAGTAGAGATCTAGTTGATGCAGTCAATGGGGCCTAGAAGACTATTGAGCTGACTGGCATCCACTTTGCAGTGAGAAAAACAGCTCTTAAGGGTCTTTGTTCGTGTATTGACTCAATCCGTATCATCTGAAATGAGGGAACGAGGACAACAGAGACCATCTGATGAACCTCATGAAGGTGTTGGTAGGCATGATGGCTGCAAAATCTAGCAATGTCATTGTTTATGATGGCCCTCTACCTTCACTTTAAGAATACTGCCAGAAATGGAGTGGATCAGAAGTGACCAGGAGACTCTAGGAATCATCATGGAACCTAGGGATCTGTTGATAATTTTATCAGTAGATATAATATACTGGGTGATTGTCCTACTCTACTCTGCACTGGTGCAGCCTCACCTTGAATATTGTGTGCAGTTTTGGTCTCTGCAATATAATAAAGATATTAAGTCACTAGAGAGTGTCCAAAGGAGGGCAACAAAGATGGTGAAGTGCCTTGAGGGGAAGCTGTATGAGGAGAGACTGAAGTCACTTGGTCTGTTCAGCCTGGAGAAGACGAGACTGAGGGAAGACTCCTTGCAGTCTACAACTTCCTTGTGAAGAAAAGAGGAGGGGCAGATGCTGATCTCTTCTCTGTGGTGACCAGTGACAGGACCTGAGGGAATGGCCTGAAGTTGTGTCAGGGGAGGTTTAGGTTGGATATTAGAAAAAGGTTCTTCACCCCAAGGGTGGCTGACCACTGGAACAGGCTCCCCTGGGAAGCGGTCACAGCAACAAGCCTGGTAAAGTTCAAGAAGCATTTGGATGATACTCTCAGGCACATGGTGTGACTCCTGGGGACAGTCCTGTGCAGGGTCAGCAGTTGGACTCAATAATCCTTGTGGGTCCCTTCCAACTCAGCATGTCCTGTGATTCTGTAATGAAGTGGTGATTTAATAGGTGCTATGGGCAGAATGGCTTTGGCATCTTCACCCATGTGGTGATGCCCCAAAGTTTAGAGATATGGCAATAGGTAAGCAAAGATGGAAAATGGCCATCAGAGAGGAAAGGAACATGCTCTAAAAAACAAACTTGCTAATTTCTCCAAAATTTGAACACTGTACTTATATACACAGCCCCATAGTATGGGCAAATCAAATACAATAAATCCTATTCTGTGGACCACTGTCAAAACAAGTTTATTTATAAAAGGATGGGTTAAAGAAGAGGCTAATGTGATGAAAGCAGTACATTTATCTCAGTCTTTGATGATTGAATACTAATGCAAGAACTACAAATGGTACGTAGGAGGACTTGGAAGGTTTAGTTGACAATCAACGTTTTGCCTTAATTGGCAAAATGGAGATCTGATAATTCATATGACTGATAGCAATATAAAAGACTAAAGCTTGTTTGGGGAAAAAAAAGAAAGAAGAAATTATGACAAAATTAAAAAAAAAAAGTCTTTCAAGTAGGCATACTTTCATAAATGCACAATTAGTTGGAAGAATCCCCAAGAATGTGGTGCTAGTGAAAAAGGAGTTAAAAAACCCTCATAGTTCTTTAAATAAACAATGCTGACCACATGGAGCGTAAAACCTCCTGTGAAGGACTAATGGAGATTGTACAATAAGACCACATTGTCTTAGTTAGGACCTCACTGTCGACCTCACAGCATGCAGAGAATGGAAACCCGGTCAACCTACTAAGCAAGAATACCACAGCAGAGCATGGTATAATGGGCCAAAATTAGACACAGTTGGAAGGGGACACATCCGACTCCAGATGAAGCAATTCTATAAGTACATTAGGAGTAAGAAGATTATGAAAGAAAAAGTCCACTATGCAACACAATGGAAAAACTAGAGGGATACAAAGACAAAAGCTAATGTTCATACTCCCTTTTTTTTGCACACATCTTCACCACAAATCTACCGGATTGCGGTGCTTAAAACAATGAGTATCAATTGCAAAAGGGCAAGAACTGACCTTGAACAAGCAAGGAGCTGAATAAATACTACTTAAATGCATTCAAATCATCTGGGCTTGATGGACTAGCCTGTTAAAATGCCAGATATGAATCTATTTCAGAACTGTTAAAAAATGGATTTTAAAGTAGTGAAGTGGACAAATACAAAATTATACATGCTAGTTATACATATATAACACACATGTATCACCTGTGTCTAAAGAAGGGTATAAGTGCAGCTAAGGACTTACAGATTTAGCAAGCTTTAGAAGAACTCCATGGCCTACACACAGACAAGCAATTCTTTTTTGAGATGCCCTAGGCACATTCTGGGCAGACTTGACTCAGAATCTACAGGGGACCTATAACATTTTTAAGAAAAGTTGGGTAGTAGACTACATACCACAGTGTATCTCAGTTGACACAAGAAGCCTATGTTTAAGTATCTTGCTTCTTCCCCTTGTCTTCACGCTCCAGAAAATATGTGAAATGGTTAAATGGTGAAATGGTTAAAGCACAAGATAGAATCATAGGACCATTTAGGTTGGAAAAGACCTTTAAGATCATCGAGTCCAACTGTTAATCCAGCCCTGCCAACCATGTAAGATATAACACTATACACAACTGCCTGGAAGTTAATCAGGAGTTGAGCAACAGCCAACACAGATTTGTCAAGAATAGGTCATGTCAAATCAGTCTGTTTTCTCTCTGACAGCATAAAAGCCCTTGTGATAGAAGAGAAGCAGCACAAGTTTTATATCTTGACTGTAACAATGCATAACATTTTGTTAGGCAAAACCAGGATACAGAAATTGTAATTTGGTTACCACAGAACTACTCAGAACTTAGGGAACTATTGCTTATTTATTATCAACTGGGAGGCTGTATTTCAGAGGCATCATAAAAAGATGGAAGTAATTGGCAAATAACATAAGTCAGAGAGTGATTGAGTACACTGAAATGTAGAACTTAAATTCAGAATTTTCTTGATGGTTTTGTGAATCCCTTTGAAAACATTAGGGATAAGCAGGGCATTGCAGCAGTGGCAAATGCAACATTTCAGACTTGTAGTAATATATAACTAGAGAATTACAAAGTGAAGAAACGAAGTGTCTATGCAATCCTTCTGTGGAAAAGCATTTATAGCTTATGAGCACATGCGCTGATCACAAACTGAATATATGTCAACCTTGCTGTAAAACTGCAAAGAAGGTGAGCACAACACAGTAAGTTACAAACAGGAGCACTGTGTAAACACACAAAAATTAGTTTTGCTCCTCTTGGTGTTACTTATCACTTGAGCTGTAGTAATATGTTCAATTCTGACTGCTGCAACTCAGAACCGGTATAAAATGCAAAGGAGATAAATGAGACTGAGAACAGATTTAAGGTCCTAAATCTACAAAGACCATATTAATAAGGGCAGCTTCTAAAGAAAAAGAAACAGGGACATGGTAAACTCAGATGCCAAACTGAACAAAGAGTAACAGACAGAATTGCAGCAACAGAGATTCAGATCAGACCCTGAGGAAAAAACTTTCTAACAGTGAAAACAATGAAGCACTAGACTTCAGAGAGGCTGTGAATTCTTCATCAGTGAACAGCCAAAAAACCTTTTAGACAATTTAAAGACAAGCAGACATTGTTGATTCTGTCTTAGTGTAGAGAAGACTAGATAAATTTTCCTTGGTATATTTTCTATGTCAAGATATAAAAGATGGTAAAGAAATTTAAAAATAAATTAGTAATAAGAGTGTTTCACAGTTTACAAAGCTAAAGGATGGCATATCAAATTTCCACCTATTGCATCATCATTAAAAAGAAAACTGTTACATGCATTTTTCTTCTGACCAATTGCCAGCCTCCATTTTCAAAGACAGGTGCTTAAGTTAGTCTTTGCATTCTGGCTTCCAGGCCTCTAGTCTCTTAAATACCTTTCCAATGGAGTCAGCCTGTGCAATCTAGTGCAACTGACCACAGCTCATGATTCATATCTGAAACAACCTCTCATTTGGACAGAATGGCCTTCAGAAACACTGTGATTTCATAACATAATGGCTTAGCTTGCTGCATGCAATTAAAACCTTAGATTACAACTAGTTTCAAAATATCTTAAATGGATGTCACAGCACAGAGCACTATGCTGTCTTCTGGCTCTTCTTGTACTGCGGACACACTCTCTCAGTTTCTGGAACCATTGTTCTCAAACACAGACCCATTGTATCCACCACCAGTTATGCTTCATGGTGGCTGGAAGGATCCTTACTCACTCATCATCTTTCTTTCTAGCAATTGACAGGTTAAGGCATGCTAAAAGTCAAGGCAGATACTTTCTGCCTTGAGGCTAAGTGTGGCATCCCTGCAGAACAGACTTCTCATTAAGCCCAAGAAACAGAAATTCTCATTGGGAAATACAGAATGGCTGCAGAGAGCAGTATTATAAGGCCATATACTTTCTCCGTACCAATGTTTTCCATCATAAAATGGATGAGGTACTATAAAGTGGAACAGAACTTATTACTACATCTGCCCTTGTTAGTCTCTGGACTGTTCACGTTCTGACTGACACAGTCTTCAGAAACTCTAACAAGATCTGCTTGCACTTATAAAAGCCTAAATTCTCTATAATAATGCAAAACAATCATTATCCTATTCAATACTTCGGCTGATGACCTGGCAACCAATTATGTCAAGGAGTTCTCCACAGCTAGAGCCCTCACTGCAAAGTAATAGTTGGCAATTATAAAACTAAACTTATATCCACCTGAAAAATACTTTTAAATGAACTTGCATGTATTTCTAGTATGAAAATAATTGAGGAAGTTTCTCCATTTTCTATAGAATACTACTGACTGTTCAAGTATGCCACTATCTATCTAAAAGTAATTTTTCCACTTATACAACTACTATTCAAAGAGATTGTGATAAATGGGACCAAACTAAAGGATGCTCTAACAGCTGGCAAGTCTATAATACAGAATGAGTGTGAAAGCACTTGGGTAAGAAAAGGAAAAGCATCTGTAGTTGTCACAAAAAATCCATAAGTTCTGTTAAACAATGGCTGCGTTTCTGCTGATAGTGTTTCTGCTACACAACTTTATGCTAAGCAAGGATGCTATATTTTTCAGCATCTAGTCATATCTGAGTGGTACCATATGGTAACACTATCACATCAAAGTAGTGGTGGAACTAACCCTTGATAACTGCAAGGAACAGATCATGTAGATAAGGCTTGTAAAAGACCACATAATAGCAAATTACTAGAAGAGCTATCAAATAAAATATTTCTATTTCTATTTAGCTTAGCAGGCATAAGACTGAAAAAAGGGATTTTTATTTTCCATAAATATTTCAGTCTGTTTGATATAACTGTGGCTACTACTCATATACATGCATCCACCTTCTACTTATATCAGTTAAACCGTGCCAGCAATCAATGCTAACTTTTACGATGCAAAAGACTTCCATGGATTAGTTTGCCTATTGTATGAAATACAGAAGTTGACTGTATTAAAGTTGATGCTCTTCACTTTTAATTTTGTTCTGATAGATTAAAAAGCTAAAATCCAGTAATTTTTCTTTAGAAATTTTTATGGCTCATGCAAGTTTTGGCGCCCTTCTCTGGATTCTTTCCACAGCTTCTGAAGTGAGCTGGCCATGCTTAATATTCAAGACGATGACTTAAAACTATTTTTTTAATGAAACAGTGTTTTCTTTAGTGCAGCATCCTTGCTATTGTTGCTTAAAGGTTGAACAGATGTTTCTGCGACTGTATTTTCTTTACAAATTTTATTTAGAAACTAGCAATGGAACAACCCACATAATTTCCAGTGCAAAACAGTGTATGCTTTCCTACACTAAATCATAGAATCACAGAATGGTTTGGATTGGAAGCGACCTTAAAAGATCATCTAGTTCCAAACTCCCTGCCATAGGCAGGGACCTTCCACTAGACCAAGTTGTTCTAAAACCCATCTGATCTAGCCTTGAACACTTACAGGGATGAGGCATCCACATCATCTCTGGTCAACCTCTTCCAGTGACTCACCATCCTCATAAGTGAAGAATTTCTTCCTAATATGTAAGCTATTACCTAATCTAAACCTACCCCTTTTCAGTTTGAAGCCATTCCCCCTCACACTTTTAAAAAGTCCCTCTCCAGCTCTCTTGTAGCTCCCCTTTAAGTACTGTAAGGCTGATCTAAGGTCCCCTCAGAGCCTTCTCTTCTCCAGGATGAGCAACTCCAACTCTCTCAGCCTGTCTTCAGAGGAGAGGTGCTCCATCACTCTGATTATCTTCATAGCCCTAATCTGGACTTGCTCCAACAGGTCCACATCATTCTTATGCTGGGGTGACCAGAGTTGGACACAATACTCCAGGTGGCACATGAGCAGCCCCACTGCCATCATTAAGCTTCAATGTCTAGCTTAGACTGCCTTATTATAGAACTCCTCAATACTGGATTACTTCTGAACTCTTGGGTAAACCTCACACGGTAAGGGAAATGGCCACAAAAATACAGAGCTCAAGAGTCCACAGGAAGTACCTGAAGGTGTGACAGATAACCTAAAGCACAGGCCTTTCATTAATCTCCAAGACCTGAAAGAATCACACTGAAAGTATTAACATGTCTGTGTTATTGAACTGTAATAATACACTTCAGATGGGAATGAAAATCAGCTAGTTTTTAATACGTCCAAGGATGGAGAACCCACAACCTCTCTAGGCAGCCTGTGCCCTTACTAAAAAAAGTTTTACTCCATAGGGAACCTCCTGTCTTTTGGTTTGAGCCCACTGCCTCTGGTCCTGTCACATCCTTTCTTCTGGTATTTATACACATTGGTAAGACAGCCCCTGATCCTTCTCTTCTGTAGGCTAAGTCCTAGAACTGGACAAGGCGCTCTAGGTGTGGTCTTACCAGTGCTGAGTTAGACTGGATGGTCTGTAAAACTCCCATCACAATGGCATTCATGTCACTCACCTCTTCTTTGACCCTGACCACTAAGATCTGAACCAGACTGTAATCCACCTTACAGAAGAGGTTGGACTCGATGATCTTGGAGGTCTTTTCCAACCCAATCGATTCTATGATTCTATATGCTAATTCCCTTAAGGGCAACAATCAGTCCTCTTTTCTTCCTGGTCTGTCTTTTGTCTCAAGAGAGGCAAAGGTTTGTCAACGGTTCTGATATACATAAAAGGAAAGAGAAACGTGCAGAGAAAGGCACAGCGTAATATTGGAGAAAAGCAAAAAAAGGAGAGGAATGAATAGTTAAGGACTTAGTAATTACCAAGTTTAATACAAAACATTGATGATTTCAGGTCTTGAGAACACAGATGGTAGGAATGTGGAAGAAGTAATGCAGTCGAAGGCACAGAATATTTAAAAAAAAACAGACAGGACTTGCAAAAGCCCACAGAGACAAAAGGATAGCAACTGTTTCTTTGCCTGAAGATAAGGAACATTCATCTCAAACAGAAAAATGCATGCAGACGTTTACACACAGTGCAATGACTGATGAAAAATCTATCTTTTCTTAAAAGAGTTACCAAAGCAAACAGTGGAAGAGTTTCTGAGTAGAAACTATATAAATAGGTGTATAAGGAAAATGCTTCTGACAAGGTGCAATTATCAGGACCTTTTTGCTGTTGTGAACACAAAATAGTCACAGTAACAATGAGAAGTAAATGAATGGTAAGAGATACATCCGACACTACAGAATACAGCAGACAGCAACACATGGATCTGACTTAAGAATTGCTGCCAGAACAATAAACTCAGTTACCACAAATTCTGCTTTGGGTAGGTGGAATGGAAAGATACCAGCTCACACTATGGCTTTCACAGCAATTCTGATGTAATACAACTTGAGTGTTCACGTTCAGCTCTCTTCCGTGGGTCTCCCCTCTTCGCAGTAAAGTATAACCTGCCCCAGAAAATGCCTAATTTTATTTAGTTCTGATTAGGAGGTTATCAGTCCTTATAGGAAAAGCTCTCATCATTCCCAACTGATCATCAACATAACATTAACAGTTTGTCTTCAAATATGAAATGAAGACAGATGGTGAAAGTAATTCTGAGTATTGCTTTGGTCCTTTAAAAAATAACCAGACTAAACTCAAAAGTTAAACATCAAAGGATGAAAAAGAAAATATCTACTACTACAGGAATAATTGCTTCAGACAAGAAGAGAAAATGAAGAAGCATCTTTTAGAGAAAAAACAAAAGGCATTTTACATCTTCACTAAAGTGGGAAATATGCCAAGTAAGACTGAAGAATTGCAAACATATGTTTTCAAAATGAAATGTGACTTGTTAATTTAGACCTTATCTAAATCAAGAAGACAAGCGGGATAGCTATATTCGTTCCAATACACTGTAGTGTCAAAAAAGACAATAGAATCCAATCTGTTTGAGCTCAGATGCAAGAAATTAAATGAAGAATTTAAGGCGGGTAATAAATCTGGCAAAATGAAAAGATAAAGCATGTTTTAAAATGAAGCAAAACCCAAGAAATATAGAAGGAAAATCAGAACATGCAGCAAACAGTACCTTCTAAGTGCATTCAAATTCTTGGAATAACAATTAAAAATCTTCTTTCTCATAGATCTTTCATAGAAGTCCTGATCCCAAGTATGTCAGAATACAATGCAAACAGTAAACATTTATAAAGTACCAGAAAAGGCACATAGGCCTTTTTACCTTGGGGTAAAAAAAACCCCAAAACAAAATAGAAAAACATATATGGATTGTATCTATGGAACTTGTTTAAAAAAAGATGACTGGAGATTATGAGAAAGTAAAACATTATTAAATTATCCAAGAATGTTCATATGCTGGGGAAGGTACAGCAAAAGGGATGTAAGCAGTCAGGGTCTATTTGGCTAACTTTTAATAAAAATGAATGACATACACCTTTGAGCCTGAAGAGCAGAAGGTGAGAGGAAGTTACATGGAAGCATCTAAAATTAGTTAGTCATTTTTGATGAGTGTCATAAATGAAAATCCTGCAGTCAATCCCTTTTCTCTAGGCATTAGAAAACACTACCCTTCTATGCAAAAAAATGGCTGCATGCCCTTGTCATGAGAACAAGCTAAAGGAAATTTGAGTTTAAATAATTCAAAGACAAGGAATAGTAATTTTCTGAAATAATTAGGAAAAAAGGGTCAGCTTCTTTTTCCCTTTTTTATTTAAGCAAAATAAATATAATGGAAAAGGGAGAAAGAGGAGGGGAGAACGGCAAGGGGAGAGGCAGAGAGAGGGTGAGAGCAAGGGTGAAGAGATATTGGTGCAGAAGCACAGATGGATCATGTCTTGATCTTTCTTTTGCTGCACCTGCATCCAATATCCTGTTTCAAGTCCTTGGCTGTCTTCAGATTCAGAACATTAAGAAATCTAATGCCAGTGCAGTCCTACAGTGGCAACACTGGAGGCACTGCAGACCAATTCATATCACTTAATTATTAGCACTTTGTTAGGGCAGAATAGTTGAAACACTACACACTGCAGCACTGCAATGAACCCTTAATACCTACATAACTTGAAGCATGTCAGTCCCTTGTGTCCATATAATTTACCATTTATGTCCACATATTAGTTAAACTCTCGCAACATAGCTCCTAGAACAGTCTTTTAAAAAGGCACTTATGTAAGTACTTTCCCACTGGAACAAAGGTGTTTTATCAGTTCTCTTGTTAAAGTGCTAATAATTCTGTCAAACATAAAGGAAACTTGCATTGCATTCAAGGTCCTCTTTTTTTTTTTAAGCACTAACAGCTGTGCACCGTACTTTATAAAACTAAGAGGGAAGGAGAGGGGAACAAAAGCTTTACTAGTTTGCATCGGAAGAACAACTTTGACTGCAGGGCCCCTCACACATCAGAAGGACTTATGGAAAAGGATGCTGCAGAGATGGCTGTGGCTCTTGTATTTTTTAGCTTTCAGTGGGCACAGCACCATTGCTATGTCCTACTAGATGTTCCAACTGACTTGAGCCTCGCTACAGACAAAAGTAAATGCAATAGTTCTGCTAACACCTCGGCAAAATTTGTTTGTAAAGGTGAGACATGCCTTAAGTGTGACAACAGCTTGTAACTAGGGCTTCAGAAATCAAACATGAACTTCCACAACGTGGATGCGGCATGGTGGAAAACACTGATTCACACTTCTGAAATACAGTGACCAAATACAAAAACATGACACTTAATCAAAAATGTAAAGCTTCCTATTCACATATGTAGACATAGTGATACTGAGGGGGACCTCTAGGGATTACTGCAAACAAGCAAACAAGAATTCCATTACCACATCAATCAGAGCAGCCAGATTGCAATGCAATTGCTGTGAGCCTTCCTTACTGGACTGCCTAGGGAAGCTAAAAGAATATTCGTGTAGGTAAAGACAACTAGAATTTTGAAGTAAAATCATTTCAGCTTTCAACTCATGTAAAGTGAAACTGATATTTGTCGTTAATGCATGACTGTGAAATGTGCACATACACCATCCACACAGCTGTGTTAGGAAAAAAGGTATTAACTTGCTGCACAAGGACAACAGGGCCAGCTGGGGGTAGTAAACCTGTCTGAACACCCTTGGCTAGCTCAGCTCAAGAATCAGAGCCCCAGAGTCTTATTGAAAAGGCAGTTTAAATGCTTTGGAATTTTGTCATCTAGTCTATAAGATACCTGCATTAAAACTACCTTAATAAAGCTGTGGAAACAAAGCACATTACCATGACACCATGCTGTCCACATTAACCAGCAAAACCAAAGGAAAAAAATGTCAGTTAAAGGGAGAAATGTGACATAAAATGATCTTCAGTTACTGCACACACAGGGGTGCCAATTTAACAGCTTTTTAAATATGCTTAGGTGCAGAAGACATATGTTGCATTTAACCTTCAACTGCAAATGTTCTCCTCTGAACTAATTGCTTTTGTCATAACCTTAAAACTATTTCAGTGTAAAACTCAAACATTTACAGGAACATAATAATAAATATTTGAAAGCTACTGATGATAGAGAATTGAAAAGGACACAGCTAAAAGGTTGTAGCATTAGCAAAAAAGGCAGCTAAGTAAGATAAGGTAACCATTAGCTACCGCTACACAATAATTCCATGGATAGAAACATAAAATAAACCTGGGAGCACATAATACACACAGCATTTATTTCTGCAGTTGGTCCTTTTATAAAGGAAATTATGGTAAAGACCAATGGCAAATATAATCCTCAAGCACTGATGAAGTTAATAAAGCACACAGGAAGATGGTTACACTGCTACGGGAAAGGAACCGTGAAAATCAAGCTTCGCTTACTCTCTTTTAATATAAAACTAATATACAGTGAGATACTAAATACTAAATGTTCAGAATGTCAGATACCAGACCTCTCTCCTTGTCTTTTACAAACACAAGAATATTTTGTATTATTCATTACCCGCTCTCCACTGTAGAATTCAAACTGATGTGCTTAGGAGTATGAGTAATTCGTGCACATCGAAAACAATGGTTACCTTTTGCCATCATTGCTCAAATGGTAGGAACGATATTAAGCTGATTCATACTACATGAAAGCAAAGAGGTTTTGAAGTGGAATTCTGTAGATAACCTCCCCAAAATTACTTCTTACTATTTTAAACAGAACAGAGTATATCACTAACTGACATCACCCTGTACCTTTTTTCAATGCAAGGTGAGAGGGAATCTTTGCAAAGTGACAGAATTAAACTGGGAGTGCAAGCACCAACCTAAATTGAACAGGCAAGATGGAAACACAGAACCTGCACCAACCTTAAAATAAAAGGATGCTGTGATGTTATTCTCTATTGCATGGCAATACTGGCACCGAACCAAAAGAGAGTAATTATTTTGGGATTCATCGATTTAGAAATTAAAAGAAAGAGATTAAGGTGGTGTTTGACCCATTTTAGAATCCTTTGATTTGTACATCACACTTTTCTTTTTAGTAGACTTACTACAAACTTAAAATATTCACAGATGCTTATGCAATACTACATGGCTTAAGTAATTCCTTAATAATATTGAAGTTTATAATTTAAGTAACTAACTTGACTATCTATAAACTGTAGATAAAATATTGCTAAATTTCTTTCATTAAACAAGTAAAGCTAGGACAAAATGTAAGTATTACTAGAATTTCCTCTAGTGTTTTAAATGCTCTTCCTGAATAGGTTTGGTCAGATAAAATGGCACTGCCACCTAACACACATGTCCGAGGAGGCTTTGAAGTTTTTGTAGGAAGAAATTCCCATCCTATGTGAAAGGGCAGGGAAGGTACAAATCACAAGAGGCTCAGAAGATCCCAGTATTACCAGAATAGAAAATATAGAACAGGGAGTTAAATTCTCAAAGATCAGAAATTGTGTTAAGCATTTGTAGAGTCCGGAAAGACACATTTTTTTCACAGCATTCAGGAAAGAACATTTTCTTTAGCTCTCTAAGGATTAGTAAAATAATTTCAGCTTTCTGCTACTATTCAGATGGGGCAGTACTTCTCTTCCTGGAAGCTTACTAGATGCGTGTTTTTCCCTTCCTTTTGCCCATATCCCAGTGATAATAGCAGGAATGTGACTTCCCAGTAGCACCAACAAGGAAAGCTGGTGTAGACACGATATTGCCATTCCTCTTCAGCAACCCGTTGTACAGACCTGTTACTTCATCCTTGCACAATATTAATTAATTGTTTAATTAATATTTAAAGAGGCATTGATATTGTATATCAATCTAGATACAGAGACAAACTTCCTGCTTTGAAGATGAGTATTTGCTGAGATGTGGTCAAGAAGGCTTCTGTTACATGTAACTATCGCTTGCTTTATGTATCAATGTTAGAAGCAGGTATTCTTTGATGAAAATTCCATTGTTCTTTAGGTGTAGAATGTTCTAATTAGAGCAGAAAAATACTTTGCTGGAACTTGTGACAACTGAAATCTTTTGTGAAGAGACTTTGCTTTCCATGTAGTTTCTATACCTGCACTTTTTCTATATTTACAGTTCAGTCACCTCGGTCTCCTGTGGGATCACCCAACAGGCTTCTGTATCAGCTGAGCTTCAAGGTTTTTGAGTCTTTGAGTCCATACAGATCAAAAAAGCTGAAAATCTGGATGTTCAGATTTCAGTCATGAGGTTCCCAGTATGTAGTGATGCAAGATTTTGGACTAGTCTGCTAAACAGACAAGTCTAGGACATTCCTGCTTCTCAGGTGCTGAGCTTTTCTCTCTGGTGACCAGTGACAGTACCCAACAGAACAGCATGAAGCTGTGTCAGGGAAGGTTTAGGTTGGATATTAGGGAAAGATTCTTCACCCAGAGGGTGGCTGGACTTTGGCAGAGGCTCCCCAGGGAAGTGGTCACAGCACCAAGCCATCCAGAGATCAAGAAGTGTTTGGACCTCAGGTACATGGTGTGATTCTTGGGACTGTCCTGTGCCTGGACTTGATCCTTGTGGGTCCCTTCCAATGCAGGATGTTCTATGATTCTATGATTTGAACAATGTTTACATACTAATTCAATCTGAATCCAAATGAAAACAAATAAAATCCTTGATAAAATGTATCTACCATAACTGCCAACTTTCTCCAATTTCTTTTACAGGCATTTTCTTACACACAAGCCTCATTGCTACTCAAATAGAATATAAACTAATATACAAGCTGAAATCAATTTCCATTGTGAATAATGAATGAATTTATGTTTTCCCAAGGAAAAAAAAAAAGACAATGATCATGCACTTCCTCTTTGTCAAAAAAATGACAGCACCAACATGAGCAGAGTTGTTCTCAACTTCTTCCATTCTGGGACATCTTTTCTAAGGCTTTTTGTTCCATGGACTCCAATGGCTCCCTGATAGCAACTACAAAACTTGAAAACAAAAGAAAGACCAGAAAACACATCCCAGTAAGCCCCTAACTTGGTCCTAAACTTTTTCTGAACACATTAGACTCATCAGGGTTGAGACAGAAGTCATTTATTTATAATAAACACTTCCACACAAAAAAATAGAAAACCTCAACTCCCTTAACTAATGGTTTCTAAAAATGCTTATTCAAACTGACACATGCATGACAAGTTTCGGCTCAGTACTATTTAAGGAGGAGGAGTTATACTGCCCAGAAAAATGGTGTTTATGACAGAAACGACAAAGAATCATTCATCATAGGGTTTTTCTATGTGGAGCAGTAATAAAGCCTAAATGAGACTGCACTTCATTAGTAATTTATTTCACAGATCACTATATATACACAAATAGCATAACTCTATTACATTTTTATAGTGCCATTTATTACAGTACTTCACATACTATATCCACATGACAACACAGAAATGCAGCCTTCTCTGGGGAAGACAACAGCAGCCAACTGCAGAGCAGCACACAGGGAGGAAACACTTTAGAGCCAGAGGAGCAGAAATAAGAATTCTCAGACAAAACAAGAAAAGGACAAGAAAAACCAATGAAACTGAAGATTTGCCCAGAGATGGGCAGCTAACTCAAAGAATAGTTTTGCACTGCTTTTGCTTGCCTACTGTTGATTTAGACAGTAGAAATAAAAGAGAAAAACTGAATACCCTTGCCTTGTCCAGTCAGAGTGACCAACAGCAGAGACTCCCACCAGAGTTCCCAGGCTAGAATACCCTCTCCTTCTCATTTTATTCCTGAGCCAAGGGCATATTCTCAGATATTAAGAGATGCATTTCTTTCTCTAATAAGACTTCTGCAAAGTGAGAGTTCAGGGCTATTCCACTCTCCACCAGAAAACAATTTTCAAACTATCACTCTTAGAGGCAAAACATTTCCATTAAATTTCCAGAGATGAATGCTGACTTCTGCCTTCCAAATGCACGTGAAAACATGGTATGCTACATAAACCAAAAGAATGCTCTGAGGAGATGACAGACAGGAGGACATCTGAAAATGTCTTATCACAACTGCTTTTTATGATTAGTTTGCTTGCAAAGTAACAGTGTCCAATTATGTAGTGTTGGGCCTCTGCAATAACATATTATATGCATTCTGTGAACGCTTTCTAAAATAAAAGTTAAAAAGAAATGCATTGCTTTTAACTAGTGAGGAATGTTTAAACTCAAATATTCTCTTGATTTCCTTGCCAAAAACCTCTGCTGTAAGAACACTGATAAGAAGGTAAGGGGCTTGTGAGTTCTAGAGTCTCTATTTTTAAAAAATAAACTTTAAAGTAAAAACTGTACTTGAAATGTAATTTTGGATCATTGGGATTTTTGATGGGTGGAGAGAAAACATGATTTTACCTAGTAATTATTATTTTTTTTTAATCTCTTCTGATGAATTAACTAGAAAAAGAAGAAAAAAACAAAAACTATCAGGAAAATATTTCCTGGGCACTACGTTAAAATCTGTTTCACAGCAGAGAAAAAAGTTCTCTTAAAATTTGTTAATACTGATTTTGACTGCACTGTGGGAGCTTGAGAATAAATACATTTACATTTACATCGTTTCTCCTATGGCTCTGGTTTTAATGTTCCCGCTCAAACATTCTGTTATTAAGTGCACAACTACAGCCCAGATCATACAGTATCTAATTTGATAAGAGGCTGAGTAAATGTACATCAATACAATTTTTCTTCCTCTTTTGGTCTCATACTGCACTGCTTTCACCTGCATTGGTGGTAGGCTAACTACTAACAGTTTAAGAATGAAACCTGCAATACTGAAATGAAATACTGAATTAAGATGCAGGTTTTAATTAGTCATTTAAGTGACCCGCATTCTCTGTTATTACATAAAAAGAGGGATAGTGACCATCTGCTAAAAATATAATTCTCTATTTGGGTAAGTTAATGAGTCTGAATTAAGTACATGAGTATTTCCCACTGAAACTGGTAAGTGTTTAAATCCCTAAGTGAGGCAAGTGAGTAAATAAAATGGTTTTGTGCTCTCTTTGCTATTTTAACTACTACACATGCTGGAAAGTCTTTTTTTCTTGCTCTAAGAAACCCTGCAATGTGACCCACAAATGCAGGAAGGACAAACATTGTAGGAAATATCATGAAATTGAAATTTTATTTCCAGCCTGTTAATTCTCCAAATCATTTTCCTCAACAGAACTGATTAATGACCTGTATGAACCAACAGCCATAAGCTCTGGAGAAGAAATTCCTTACAAAAGGTGTGAATCAATGGATTCAGTGCATTGGGGTTGAGAGAGCATACACACACCTGCATAAAAGGTGAGGAGGATGAGAAGAAGCTAAAAGAACTAATACAGATCTGGACATTATTGACAGAGTGCCAAGGAAGATAACAGGTGAAAAGAGACTCAACGTAAATAAAGTCTTGAAAATGAAAAGTTTATCTTCAACACCATACGTAGAAAAGCTAATTAAGAGATCTGGCAAGTTGGAAAATCTGCTGGCCAGTTTCCATTTAGGCAAATCAGGGAGTTGCAGAGTTTTCAGGAAGAAAAGAAGCAGGAGCTGGTTGATGCTTAAAGATAAACTTTACAGTCATTCCACATCTAACAGTTTTACCTAAGAGAGTATGGAAACTTTCTCCTTATTCTTTCCTGGAACAATTCCTAGTCAATCAAATCAGCCTATAAAAACACACCATAAAAAAGTCTCATTAAAGAAAGAAATATTGCATGATGCTACTTACCTGCCTGTCTACTTCTGGAAGCAAAAGCAGGAGGTATTGTTGAAAATGCTGAGGTAAAGAAGCAAAGGTGTGTTTATTTATTAAAGCCCTCAGGTTAGTGTTCACTAGAATAGATCCCGGTGTTTCTATGTCAATATCCTCAGCTTTGGTCCATTTCAAATGTCCTGGAGTAAATAAACAGAAAAAACTTTAAACATAAATAAAGGAAGAGAGCAAGAACAAGTTTTTAGCTTTTATTGTATAATATAGTAAGCTCCAGAGAAACGGTACTCTGAGAAGGGTAACACAACCTTTTCTAGGTGTCTTAACAGTTTCTTTTATATTCCCTGGATTTCTCTATGGGTCTTATATGATCCATGTTTCAGTTAGCATCACAGTTGACATATTCATACTTTCAGCTCAAGAGACCAACTCAACAGTAGAAAACACTCCTGTCACGTCATCAACAATAATTATAAGCATCTATTTTCAAGCAAAAGGCTGCCTGACAAGGTTGATGTGAATCAATCATTATGGACAGCTTCTCTTTTGCCATGCTCCACATCTGCAGTGTCCCATAGCACCTGCTAAAAACTACCTGTATGAATAGACAGTAATCAAAGAGATTAGAATATTTAATGTGTTAAATCAGAGTCTGAAAACATGCATTTTTCAGAATTTTCACAAGAAATGATGATCTAAAATGATCAACACACAGAAGGCAGTGGAAATTATGAGAGGTTTCGAAAATGGTCTGTGAGGAACAGTACAAACCCAGGAATAAGATAAAGACTCAGTAGAAGAAAGGTGAAATACATATATACCTGATGCACAGGGTTACAGAATAATGTCTTACTGTACACAGTGGATAGCAAAAGCAATGAGATTAAACTCTTGCACACTAAGAAATATATCTGTTAAGATACTGGGAAAAGAAAGCATTTAACCACCAAGGAAAAGGAGACACTCGATTAGATAAGCAGGGAGACAATACAGTCTCCATCAGTGGAAATCGTTAAGAATATGTCAGACAAATACCCGTCAGAAATGACAGGTGTATATCTGATTTTGCCCTGTAACTGGAGATCTGATTTTGTTATTATTTCTAGGTTAATATTTAGAAGATGCTTTTTAAAGCTTCTTAAAGAGCAACTACTGCTACTTGCTTCAAGGTGTCTGTGTGTACATATATATAGCCACATTGCTACAATCCTTTTTATTCCTTTCAGTCTTAACATATTACGATACTCAATGAGGCAAAGGAAAAAGTGGAGTCCAAGTGGCTGGAAAAACTCAAAAGCTTCTACCCCTCCCACGAAACCCCTTCAGGTTTTGGTCTGTTGTACTTTCCAATATTTCAAAGATGCAACAAAACAGGTCTTAACTAGAAAATACACAAACCCCAGCAGAATCTCTTAAAAAACAAGTGAAAGACTATTCTACTATGAGCAATGATGGCACTTGGCATTAACACAGGACCTCTCAACAAAGATTACAACTGACATGTTAGTGAAGAATAGATGTTTTACAAATGGGGGAATTTGGGCACACTGATTATTAGTAATGTCTCAAATGCTACAAGCTACTTAACAGTAACATTATTAATAAGAATGCAAGTATGTGTTAGATTTCTTTGAAGACCTATGGTGGTCTCTTTCCTGAAAGGCTGTATCACCACCCACAAAATGTACAAATGAAAGAAAATGCAGATTTGTAAATTCTAAAAGCTCCTTTTCAGTCACAGCCTCCCACAAACATTCTTGCAATTTCCTTTATTTTTTCAGCAGACAATACTAACTGAATGAGATCAGGCACTGTGTACCCAGCACAGGATAACCTTTTCCAACATGTATTTACAACATACAGTATTTCAGTACAGCAGAGACTCCATTACAAATGAGTGCCCTGTTACACAGAACAATTGTATGGAAGAAGTGCTCATTTTCATGAATGCACCACAATAAACTGTCCTCACCATCTGTTCCACCCACTAAATATATATGCAAAAAGAACACAAGCGTAACACAAGTAGTATGATGTATCCAATTTTATTGCCTGTATGTATATTCTATTCTTTAATAAATACAAAATACATATCTCCATCTTCTAAGTGACTCCAAATTAGAGCAACATTTTCACCAGCTAATGCTTCATATCCTATGGAAAGACATACACATAGAGATAATCCAAGCTAAAACAAGTTATATGGCTGCAAAGTCAGTAGCATCTTTGAGTGGCAGGTATTTTAACAGCATGAAATGCCCAAGCCAGAAAGTGAAAACTAACTCTATTTGCCTGGGTCACACATTTCCTTATTTATTTGACCTGCTACCACTTACAGACTATTGTGGAGGTTTTATCAACTTGCAGAAGAAATACGTGTATTATTTCTAGGCCAGTAGCAAACTGTGGATGCCCAGCATAGTCATATTTTAAAAAAAAAGACCTCAAAATCTGTTCAGAACAACAAGAACAAATTCTCTCTCCTGCACCCTTCCTATGGCTAATTTAGCAGGTCTCAAGTTTGTAATCAGATTTAGTGAAGTGTTTGGGAGGAGCATGGAAGTATGCCACTACTTCAGCACTAATCATAACTCTGAGAGGAGTTTATGACAAAACACATGCCAACGATTTTTATGTTGTTTTCCACAGAGAAAGACACTTTGAATCCTTATATAGCTGCTATTAGAGTTCAGGGGTATCACTGTCCAGATCAGAAATAGAATCTGTAAGATGAGAAACTCAGGCTTGCAGTCTTAAAAAAAAAAAAGAGAGATTAGTCTCCAAAACAGAGAATTAACTATGAAGAGATGGGATCACCATGGTTCTAAATCAAAGTATAAAAATGAAAACAGGAAAAGGACAGAAATCACATATTTGGCAGAATCTGTTAACCAAAAGGGGAAAAAACTCATCATATTTAATCAGAGCTCACATGTAGTGAATGTTGGGCAGATCAGTGAATATCTGGAACTGAATTGTGCACTATACAGGATGCTGCACCTATTCTCAAAGATGCTTAACAGCTGTTCTTTTAGCATCTCAAGAAATATCATGTCATAAGAGATATATTTCAGCAGGTACAAGAACAGTGACCCTTAAAACTTTACAAAACGCCCTGCATTCCATGTGTGGTGTCCCAAAATGCCAACGGATTTTTTTTCTGAAATCCATAAAAAACCTAATTAATTCACTCTACATTTGATATCATAAGGCAACAATTGAGGTAATATCTGGAGATGGGGAGGAAGGACTTGAAATTATGTATCTCAGTCTTAAATGTCGAGGAAAGTTACAGGAAATCATCTAAAGTTAAACATAACTTTGCATAGCAAAAGCTGTAATACTGAAGGAGTATTGTCAGTTTTGAATAATGCCATTGGGTCAACATAAAGAATTAGCTATCTATATGGAACTGGTTAATAACCTGCAGAAAGATCATGTATGAAACCAAAGTGCACTTTCATGGGAGGCTGTGATACAATACGGCTTATGGGAAACAGTTTGCCAGTAACTGGCAATAACATATTTAAAAACTCACCTATGGTATTTTGGAAGTAAAATAAGTACCTTGGATTTTACAGGATGATTATATATAAAAATAGGACTAGACTCGATGATTAATGAAGAAGAACAATCTTATCACCACAAAGAGAGGCATAAGATAACTTTTAGGATGATATAATCACTACAAAGAACTTGTTTGCTAACTTTTCCAACATGGCCACATTGCAAATACTTCTCTAAATGATTCAGCAGTCTGCTGAATGCAAAAAGGACTTTGAAAAGATAAAGAAACAGTTATGTCATTATTCAACTTGACTTCAGCCAAGACAAGAGTCTTAGTGAATGCTACATTTTATGCTCCCTAGGGAACTTTTCCAATTAAATTTCATGCAGAGCAGGAAAATCTGCCTATCACATGGAGTTGCAAATTTACTCTTAGCATCTCTTCAGAGAAAATTCTTTGTTAATTACAGAACACCATCCATGAATCTTGCTAAAAAACCACTGAAAGTAAAACCAGAAACTCTATCTACAGTTTTCTGAAGAGATGTAGCTTCAAAATAATTACAGATCCAACTGAAGAAATAAATCATCCAAAGAAGGAGAATCAACCAAAAATTATATGCTAAATCTCTATATGACATGAAATAATGCAAATGAAAGAAGAGAAGGTTAACTTCTAATAGGGTAAGCATGTTAGCCAATATGCTATTATCTTTGGGAATAAATGCATAATAGATGGCAAGCAAATTTACCATGAAGAAAGAATATCTGCTGCACCCCGCCCCTATCTCCCACAAAATCCTTACATGGCAATCAGAACCTAATTGCTAAATCACCTCTCTGCCTGCAGTTGCTTAGGTCTGTCAGACTTTAAAAAGCAACTACAGAAAATCATTCTGGAAGTAAAAAAAAAGACCATGGACTTTCCGGGTAGCCAGAAAGATGTCTTCTTGAGAGAGGGTAAGCTGCTGAGTTTGAAAAAGGGACAGATAAACCAGAAAAATAAATATTTTAAAGAGAACACAGAGTTTAGAAAAATATCAGTATTACAAGTAAGATATTTATTTTACTCCTACTCACCTAAACCAGATTTTTTTAACCTCTTTAAGTGCTGGCTTGTTTGTTTTCCAGTTGGAGACTTTTGCCCATGTTTCATCTCTTTATCAGAACCATCTGCTTCACCATTTTTAGATTCAGATCCTTAGAAAAAATAAAATCCCTCAAACATGATGCTTTTGCACTTTTACCAACATCCCCCCAGAACCCCCCACACCGTAAACAAAACAGAAATAGGATTAAAAAAAATTGACAGCTACTTGCTGAAAGGCAATATAACTTTCTGGTAACAATATGATTCCTTATCATCAGAGGAAATGGAAGTAAAAGCTCAATAAATCAATTAAGTGCTGAAAACCTAAGTTTACTGAACACTGCAGTCAATAAAAATGTTCACTGATCTAATAAAAATAACATAGTTCTATAATGCCCAAGAGGTACCCTTAAGAATATTTTAACCTCAAGTTATGGGGCAGCAAAGCAATCTAAAGCTGAAAAAACATAATTTCTTTGTGAAGAAACATTTATAGAAGGGATATGCTTGGAAATACAATTGTCAGTTTGTGTTAAACATAGACACAGAAATCTCTTAAAATGAAGCAACTTAACCACCAGAGCTAAAGGTCAAGGTTATGCTGCAGTGATAAGCATAGTATCAGAACAAGAAAAGCTAACAAAAGGATTCGAGTATTGCAATGCAGAATTGAGACACAAATTCACATTCACAGAGAAGCTTGCCTTTTTTCCCCCCCTCCTCCCCTTTTTATGGCATTGAATACCAGCATGTGGTCCTCCATTAGAGCTCCAGAGCCAAACAAAATGTTACTTTGCATTCCTTTAAAGCTGTTGCTATTACCAATTGTCATTTTACTGTGTGCCTTCAGTTCTTTATTAAAGAAAAATCTTCATCCTCAAGACATCAGATTTGATAAGGAAATAAAGACATTAAACAAAGCCACCCAGTGGAAATATTATTTCAGCAATTCCAAATTCTGTATGCTACACAGCTGATTCAGAGGAAGGCTCTGTGACTAGAGTTGATCTTGCAAACGGTCCTTTAGCTATTTACCTGAAGGTGAATCCGACTGCTCATCAGACACCTTTAATGGTGTCAAAACAACACGAGGAACAGTCTTGTTTACCATCATTGAGACTCCATTTCTTCTTTTCTGCTGCTGTCTTAAAGCCTACAAAAATGATAACAAAACATAGAACTGTAACAAAAAAATAATGCTTATAAGTAAATTACACAAGACATTTCTCTACCATTAAACTGAATCCCTTAAAATAAGCATAATTTACATAGCTACTGACTTGCCAGACTTCATACTTGTCCTCTTTATGTCATTTTCCTTTAAAATATAAAATCAGGCTTTTTTTCCTTTTTTTATAAAGAGAAAGAAGATGCACCTTAGAACATTTTCCAACCCAGTTTTCACAACAAAGAAGCACATAACTGTTTGCTCTACCTTAACAGCACAATGTGATAACCCATGGAATCTGAAACTAAGACTTCCAAAAAAAAAAAGTAAACCCAAAATGCTTCAAAACCAGAATAAAAATATATATGTCTGCACATCTCTCGCAGGTGCATCCTCTCCAGTATACTGCTCAGTCAATCAAGTTAACACGGAGTGTCATCAGTATGTACAGCATGTAAGGACTACAGTATTGATGCACTCACTCAGCCGTGAGTAGTGCTGCACAAAATCACTGAACATGGCAGGAATCATTTATTTTCGTGAAGGGAATCAGTCCTAATCTTGGAAACCTTGCAGCATTTGGCTTCTGTCTGTTTGACTTTGGGCATTAACCTTCAGAACACGAACATGATGGTGTTCTGGCAAATCTGGGGAAAAATGATACACGAATAAATCTCTAAAAATGGGAGTGCTTTGTGTTTCATAAATGTATTGAATACAGGGTTGATAATGTAAGACAAAATATTTAAAGATTAGAAATAGCAAATAGCCATCAGACTATTTTACATGGAAAATGATATCTCATTCAAAAGATCTTAAAACACACAAATATGAATACCTGCCAATTAATACAACTGCAAGCATTAAAATTCTGGAATTAATCAGAATGGGCTGGGCTTAATATAGATCTCTCCTATTCTCCTGTCTATTTTTCTCCAATCTTACTGTGTACTCTCTTTTTACAATTGTGATTTGTGTTATGATCTTGAGGGTGATTTATTAGAGTAATACTATATGAACAAGGAACATATTTAATATGAATTATCCCTATAGGTTTATGAGCATGTATGACTGATGCCTTACAAGATTTAAGTCTGTAACTTTAATGAATCTGTAATATCTTTCCAAAATGTTCACATAGTTAAATAATAGAAAAAAACCCCAACAACCTAAAAAGAAAGAAATCGATATTGGTCTATTCCTCTAAATAACACACTATACAATACAAAATACACCAAGCCACACAGAAGCTATTTCATCGATTAACCCCTTTTATAGTACTTCTTAAAAGACACATAAGCACTGTGCAATAAAAAGCAAATTAGAACACTTGAAAGCAAACAAAGAGAAGAAGCTGGTCAGATCTGCGCTGAACCAAAGAAACAAACAGCCCGTACATAAAGAACAGCCCGTACTTCAAACATTTTTAAAATAGAAAATTCATATTGGTCTTGAGCAAGCATAGCCAGACTTACAGACAGAAAATTCTAAAATGTTAACATTTCTGAAAAATTCCCCACATTTCCAAAAATGACCCTCAGTGCAGTCCTGTCAAACCAGGTGATTCTTAATTAACAGTAAAACCACTGAGACAGTAGCAAACAGTTCACTAAAAATTAACTGAAAAGAAAGGCAATGTCTGCACTAACCACACACCAATATAACCACAACCCATACTTCATATCATTGTGCCCCACAGCCTTATTTGCCCGATGAAAAGCAAAGCAAAGAAATATCTGTCCTCAGTGTCATCCTCCCTAGGCAAATGGTTAGAGCCCAAATGATGCTCCATATTCTCCACCAGCCTCCTTCTGACATTCTAAGGCAATTTCCACCTCTACCAAGGGTCCATAGCCTTGTTGCCAGCATCCATAAGAAAATATTATTTTAATGATTTATACAGCCACTGTGACAAAGGCAGATTTTTTTTGTAAAGCCTCACAGTTGATTTTCAATGCTTTAGACTGAACTCTCATAGAGGAGAGAAAGTAAACAACAGTGTATCCTCCACCAGTGACAGGCAGCCAGCATTTGTACACCTCAGGTGACACACGTACTGCTGGAGTGAGGGGAGTGGTACCCAGTCTTTGTCAGGTGCACCACTTACCTTCTTTTGTGTTACAGGAAGGCCCCTTGTGGACCTTAAGCACACATTTCTGCAACTCATCTGGCATTTTAAAGCCACCCCATGCTCACAGAGCACTAATGCAAGACACTCCCTGGACAGTCAGAGCCATAAAACCAGGGAACACAGTTGGAAGCAGACAAACGTAGCTACCAGAACTATTTACTTTGAGGCATAGCCCACTTCCCAAGCTACAGGCTAAGCTCCTCAGTACATGAGGGTCAAGCACAAACCTTAAAGACACCATTTCCCTTGGACACACATTTGTTTTTCAGGGTTTCTTTTCCCCTAACGTCAATTGTTTCACTGCCAGTCCCCCATCTCCTCCAGTTTCAAAACGCAAGGAACCCATTAGCACACTAGGCCCATAGTTAAGTATGTAAATCAGTCTCTATGGGATGGCTCAAGCTGACAGTAAAGCTATATATACCTAAAAGACAGGCTGTAGAATGAAAAAAAAAACCACAACAAACCACGTGGACACTAAAATGCAAGTAAAACTTCTAATACAAAGTGTCAATGAATTATCCTGTGTACTGAGATTAGAAAAATAATCTTCCCTATGCCTATCTTTTCATTTGTCAAAGGAATGATATGAGGCATGAGAGGAGGGTACAAAAATAGCAAGTAAATAATCTAACATATGATTTGCAGGGCTGAGATTCTGTGCAGACATTCTGTTTAGTGGGACATATCATGCCCAGCTAATCACAATTTTGTGTTAAATTCTCCTTTGAATGTGAAGCTGCAGGGTCTGAAATTTTGGATACACAAGTCTTTGCAAGACAACACTAGAAGCAACCCAGCAGCAGAAGAAACTGCTGACTGACACCTAGTTACAAGGAAAGTCAAACACCAGAAGGAGTTAAGTATAAACCGAGGACACTCTCTGTACAGTCTCTACTGAGGACAAATATATAACTTCTCTACACTTAGCCTGAGGGATATTAATTTTAGGATACAAGACAACTGTAGGATAAGACAAGAATCTTGTATCCCAAGATTGATTCTACTTAGCTGGGAAGTCAATGAGATTACTCCAAGTAAAACATGCACCAAACGCTTTGCTATATTAAGCTTTTAGTGCACCAAGCTAATTTAGTGCGTTCCTAGTCACCATGATAAAATAAATCTCTAGTTCTGGCTCTTCTGGTGATGGGAATAAGCACAAAGTAAATGAGTCAAATTTGTAACTAGCACTAAAGAACATGAGAAATGTTGTAACTTATTCCAAAAAACCCCAAAACCAAGTTCCAGATTTCACTGTAGATACGAAAACAGTAACTAACACAAACTACACTGGCTTCTTTTACCAACATGCCTTTTGCATCTCATCCATATTAGAGATACAACCTCCTAGCTGGCCTTCCTACAGAACTGCAAGAAACAGCCAATCATATTAACAAATGGTAAGGTGTCATTTTCTCCATGGAAATTTAGAGAAAAACACATATAGTGCATATGATAGTTTACTTAAAAGTATATTTTTCTTTAATGAGACTCTATATTTACCTTTCAAATGCATTCAATCACTTTGTGCTAAATTCTTGAGTTAAAAAAGTGCAAGTTGTAAATACCTAGAACTGATCACCGTTGAAGTAAAACATTACTACCACCCTAACTGTACAGTAAAAAAATTAAAAAAGATAAAAAAATGAAAGTTCATGTGATATACAAATCAAAACATTAAAAGTTCTCTTAACAGTACCACCAAAATACAATACTTACATCCAAGCCTTTCACAAGCAGATTTGCAAAGGACATCTGTGAATCTCTTGCACATAATGAGTATGAAGAATTCCCAATATTCCCATTCATAAAAATGAACCTGTGACCATCTGTTGAATAATACTGCCATGGTCATTACACAGGGCTTGGCATAATTATTTTGTTTAATGAAATTATTTTTATTGCTAAAATCTTTAAGTAACCTATCAATTCACTTTCATCCGAAGAACTCAAAATAAAATAAAAATATGAAAATTAAGAAAACATAAACTCTGAAGACAGATGGCAAAAGAAAAACACCATGAAATTAACAGTGAACTTCTAATTCCAAGCAGTTTTTTAATAAAGAGGTGACAAGGGCAAGTATCCTTCAATTTTTCACAGAGTTTCTGTCCCTGGAATATTGCAGTGTGTTGGAGGTTTCATGCATACCATTATATGCCTTTAAAAATAATATCATTTTAATTGATCTTAACACAGCAAAGAGTTCTTCACCCACGTGACAAAATGGTTGACTATCTTCAGTAAGAACGCATAAAGTCATTTTTGAAGAAGGAATGAAAGGAAACAATATGACCTAAAAGGTAACTGGAGAGAGGGGCAAAATACATCCCCAAAAGACCACAAGAAGCAAAATGTCAAGCTCTATGCTCTGATTTCACTGCTGCTTTGGATTTTTTTTATTATTTTTCTTTCCCACATCTTTTCAACTCAGAATGAAAAAATGCAGTACACAGATAAACCATTAATGCAGAAAAACACTTTCATTCGAGCTTAAATGCATGACATGCTGAGAAGGTTAAAAATTAAGTTATTAACAACAAAGACATGTAACACTTGGTTGCATTAAGCAACATCGTCCCAGATTTCTATTTGTTCCATAAATGTCAAGTCTACATTCTGAAACTTGTATCATGAAACATAACCTTTGAAATTTCACACATTATGGATCAGAAATGTAAAGTTATGGAATTCTTCTCTTCTGCAATGTGAAAACACAAGCTATGATACACTGAGCAAAGTCTACTGCATAAAATAAATAACAACTCTACATCATGGTCATGGATCCCAAATTGACAGAGATGAAAATAGATTTATAGTTTATCACTGATTCACTTAACACCACCACAAAATTCAGTCTTTATCATCTCTCTCATCCTCATTTTGTTAGTAAAACTAAGACAGCCTTAAAATTACGACAGCCTTCTCGTGCCTCTGTTAAATTAAAATTTCTCAGTGGCAACCTGTTTCATGGATAGACGGAACAGTTAAACTAAAACAGTAAGCACCAAAAAATCATGAAGAATAAACACATTATTATTTTCAGGATAACACTAATTCTTATATTAAACGTACATTCAAAATACTTGGTTATAAGCATGTGAACATAAGATTAAAGCATAATAAAGGTGTCCTATGGAAAAAACTACAAAGTGCCATTTCCAAAGCAAATAAATTCACTTCCAACCAGACTTGTACCCCAAGCATATCGGTATGATGCCAAGTGTACACAGCTGAACATGTGGAGATGAAGAGCAGTATTGGAATCACCAGGATGGAAGTTTGGAGACCTGGGGTTTATTTTCAAATAAATGCTAATAACTTCTCAAATAAGCATCTTTTCTAGCCTCATGCCATCCTTCTACCTTGTGACACTTCTGTCTGTAATTGGAATACAAAGAATTTCTTGTTGCATATTTGTTCTTTAGGTCCCAATAGTGTTCAGGGTCTTTCTGTAGGACTACAGTATATATAAACAATGAACATTTACCTGTGTAGTAACCAACACTGAACTAAAAACTTGCATGTTTGCAGGGCAGAGACAGAGAGACGTGTGTGTTTATGTGCATGTCTGTACACCTGCAAGCCAGCACTCCTTTCTATAGGATTAAAATAATGCAGTTACAGCTACAGTTGCTGCAGATCATGACTGCAAAGTAAACGTTTTTGTTGCTTTCCCAATCACAGAAACAAGAGAAGGAAAAAAAAAATGTGATGTGTTCAACATTTGTTCTGACTCGTATGTGAATGGTAATGATGATGGCATATGCATCAACCCAGCAAACGTTTTTTCCAAAGAGAAGTGTTGTGGTTTTTTTTAATTGTTTGTGTAGTATTAAACTAATACCATCTATCAGCTGAAAAGTGGGGAAATCTGTTTTTTGGTACAACAAAGCACATATAGGTAAGGAAACAGTTTGTAAAACACAGTTTAAAATCAAACTAAAACAAAGATAGCAGTGTCAATACAAAATCTTAAAACAGTAATCAACGTTTTCCATTAGGTCAAATTTGCCATTGTACTCTGTATAGGGTCCAAAGCATACAACAGAGGCTTCAGGGCTAGACTACCATTCTCCAGCAAAAAAAACTTCTCATATTACCTCTCAGAGAACTTACATTGCACCAATGTAAGCAGTGTAACGCCTTTCTGCCAGACATCCTGTTTCAGCTTGGGTTCTGCCACGTGCACACGCATCCTGAGCACACAGCCTTCTGGGGACCTACTCTACAGCTCTCAGAACAGCTTGTCAACATTTTGTAGGAGGCTTCCTCGAGCTAAGAAGAGTTGTGAGCTGTTCCAACTCCTGTCTTCCCCCAAAAAGGCCAACAATTTCTAGGATGCACTTCAAAATCAAGGCCTGATTCATTGTCACCTGGGTATAAATTCATGTTACAAACTATTCAAATCAAAAGCTGTTCTTTTCATATGGCCCAGGAGAAGATACTCACTTCAACATTCACTGCCACTATATGGAAAAATCATGTAACATCACTGGAAAAGCTTAACTGGATTATATTTGCCATTAATGCAATCGCAACAACCAATACATCTTAAATAGTTCCTCAGGCTATTAAAGAAAAACATGATCAGATAAATGCAATGCTTACTACTAGGCTGCTATCCCCAGCTTGATTATCTGAGACTTGAAAAAAGCAACAGCAGCTACAGAACAGAAGAAAGTGAGAGCTTTCAATCCATAATTCGGAAGAGGATTCCATTACGTAGCAACGGTAGGTTTAACCAAAGGTAATGCTTGTGCCATATTTTAAGTGAAGGACACTATCCTACAGTGAGGTAGGTGGGCAATTACACTTCAACATGGTACTGTTCTAAAGCTGCTTTAAAATTCCTTAGTTATTTCTCAGACTAAGAAATTCTGTGAAATACATTTATTAAAACAGAAAACGTGCAGGAACACTGTAAAAAGCATGCTATGCAAACAACCCCATAGGAGAAACAAACAAGCAGAGTGCCCCAGCAACTGGGAGCTAGTTATTAAAAAGCAGTACAAAGAGAATGCAGGGACTGTGTGGATTCCTGTCCCTTTCTTTCCATCACAGGTAAGGGATGAGGACCAAGGGGATGACCCAGAAGAGAGTCTCATAAATATTGTCTTGCGTCTTACCAAAGCACTGTGTTGAGCAGCTGGTACATGCTGCCCATGCATATGGACCTTTAGGGGGACATACCGTGCAGCCAGCCTTCGGGCAATGCATGTACTCCCTGAACAGCTTCGGCTGGAACTCTTGCTCTTCCAGCTTCTTCTCCCCATTATGCAGTCTCCCTGCCATAGCTTCTCTGTTCTCTTCCCTAGATTTGTCTTGGTAATCAGAAAATCAGTTTAGTTTATCATCTTCAAACTTCCATTTTTCTGAATGCATTTTGTAAATTCCACTGTCCCTTCCCATGTCTCTCTAGAAGTCAAAAAGCAACATGTTTTCCTTCTTTTCCATTTGTTGACACGAAAATTTGTCAAGAATCACCACTTATGTTGCCAGACATCTGATGAAATGCTTCAGCTAGGGAGCCAGAATTCTCCAACTGTGGCATTGGTAAATTTGTAGCATCTGAAATGAAACACAGGAAGATGGTTAACAGAGACACTGAGGAACTGCAGCAAACTCTCTATAACAAGGAATTCAGTACAAAAAATATCTCTCAGTTCAGTGGATTTTCAGAGCCTTTCAGGAAGACACCCTGCACTTAATTCTAAGTGATAAGGACAAAAATCATAATGATCCTCTCTGTCACCTTTGCTTCTTTGGGGCAAGGAAGGGAAAGGAGGTCAGGCAAATCTATCAGGCTTACGTCAGAGCATGTGAGTGAGTAGTTGCTCAAATGAGTCAAAGGAGAGACACCAAAGACAGACTCATACAGGATTACTTCCTATGGACAGCAAAATGCTTTGAGATAGCCTGCGTCTGGCTGTAGTCAAGAAAAGAAGTCCTAACAGAATGAGTGTGGAAGGAGCAAGACTGGTGAGTTTGCTCTTGTTCTTCTCTCAAAGCAAGATAAGCAGTGTGAGCTGAAGACAGGAAAGCAAATTCACACCAGCATCATGGGAGATCAGGATTCTACCTTCAGTGCCAACCTAGGCACTTGGACACCTGTGTCCAAAAAAAAGAAACAAACAAAGAAATCTTGATAAACGACTTCTGTGAATCGGGTAAATCAGGGCTAAATTACAGTGTTAACCATTCTGCTCCAAAATTTAATCTCCTGTAGGCTGTAGGTTGGTTTCTAATAATTATGACACTTGCAGTAGAAAAGTCAGCCTGAAATGTTATTTGGAGCTGTACAGGTCTATTGTCCTATAATTCTGAAGCAACACATGAGCCAAACTATAACTTCCCCATAGCTCTTTTACTGCTTGGGGCCTGACAGCATCCACTGGAAAAAAAAGGGGTGTGAAGTAGCCATTGCTACTATAAGAACAAATCATATGGATGGGTGCCTTCCTTCTCAATAAAAAACTGCATCTACCCACTTTATGAATCAAATAGTGGCACATATATGAACCCAGCCACCAAGCATGCAGACAAAGCCCAAAGTTAAGAAAAACAAAACAAACCATGGCAGTAACATACCTTGTGTTGATTCCCTTAATTCCTGAGCTTCTCTCCTCCCAAACCCACTTGGCTGCTGTCTCTGGAGTTTCTGTCTCTACAAAGAGATCTGGATGCCCAGCACAGTCTCAGACATGTCCTGGTCTGTATTCAGATCCTGAGTCTGAATGAAGTATCCTTCTCTTCTCCCAACAGAAAATTTATGGGTACCTTTCTTGGTGCTGATTCCAAAGTGCCAAAAGTGAGGCAGTATTTTCTTCCATGTCTGGGAGGTCTACTATCAACCCAGACACCATTATATTGTATCTTCTTTATCCTCTCTTGGTACTGACCCAGGAAACAACTGGTACACTGATGGACAAGGTGCTCTTACATTTGGCTATCAGAGTCCAAAAGACACTAATACCACCTCAATGTCCTGGATAGTCACACATTCTCAGTGTTACCTATGTGAGGCCAGTTTGCAGGTATGATCGTTTCTTCTGAGAAATGTTCCAAGAACATCTTGATAGATATAGACAAATCTGTATATAGTGAAGACTTCCAAAAAAAGTATCACCTCAAGTCAATGGAACAGAAATTGGACCAGAGAGGAGCATGTAGATACTATGCCATGCCTTGATGTCCGTACTTGAGTAAGCCTTGTCCAGAGCAAGCATAATTCACACAGTAGTGTGACCATGTACCACTGCTAGCAGATGCAGGTGTAGTTCAGTACTTTCCCAGGAAGAGGTCCTTACATGGGTCTGCATGCCAAAACTCTCGAGTGTGAAAATGAGGTAAATCAGTATGGAACTGATCAGTATTGATAGGAAATCAGCATGTGACAGTGTGCCATAAGCCTTCTTTTCAAAGGTATTAGATCAGCAACAGCTGGGCACACATACCCAAGCTCTTCCATTAGCAAAAGGGAAACAGAAATATGTAAAATCTGCCATCAGAAAGCCAAGCATAAAAGGCAGCTCTACACCATAGGCTCTTTTGTCTAAACTCCATGAATGAGAACTATGTTTTGGACATTACACCCAGAGCAAAGTGTAAGCATTACACGAAAGGAAAACTGAAACTCCCTCAGAAATGAAAAAGAATCATGAAACACACTCAGCGGTAAAACACTCAAAATCTCTCTCCCAACAAGGACACCATGGAAGGTGGTGAAGCTAGAAAGCTTCCATACCAAAATGGCAGCCCAGCCTTTGAAAGGTGAGGAGACGAGGTCTGATCTGCGACACAGACCTTATGAAAGTCCACTGCAACTGCAATCCTCCTTATCCCCTGCAAAGTACCCCAAATCCACTGCTACTTGAGAGAAATCAAGACCAAGAGTCAGGGCTCAGAAAATGCCCTTTCCTCCAAGCTCCTCGCATAGCTCAAGAAATGCAGTGTTGTGACTAATTTGATTCACGAGAACATTCTAAAATGAAAGCTGTTTCAAGGTAACATGAGATTGCTCTGTGTAATCTAAGCCCAGGAATATATCTCTAAAATCCACTAAAAATCAAATCATATGTAAATCCAGCATATAATAATTTAAAGAGAATTATATATGAGTAGAGTGGTTAATAAGTAGATAAACAGTGGAGAAAATCTTCTAATTCCAGCTCAGATCTTCAAGCAGAACTTCCCTCTCACTTTAATTTTAATGGTTACAAAAGAAACACACACAAGACCAAGGTAATGTTAAGAACTCATTGGTTTTAAATAAATTGAGTAGGAAACTGAAAACTATCTTGTAGGTTTTCATTCTGTGAGCATTGTTTAGTAATAGATAAAAAGCAATAGCTAAGGAAGACCCCATCACAATATATACATACAGTATATATACATCTATATAGCATAAGCACTTGCTGAGAGTGTGATGATACTTCATCCTCTGTTACTTTAGCATGGAACCAGTAAGTTTGTATCAGTTGAAAGAGTTTTGCATAAAAATGTCAAAAAGCTGCTTCAGTATTCAAAGGTACTACAGGTTCTTTGTACAAATTTTAGCTACAGTGTATCCATAAAAGCAATAGAAAGACTAGAAAGTGAAAGAATAAATTTCCAACAGCAATTTTATAAAGGAAATCACTGCTAAAGTTTATTCACCTCCGCTACAACGACAAATCAAATCTGCAGTGTATATATGGCAGTAGCCAACACTTGAAACTTCAGAGAACAAAGCAAAAATCCACTATTCCATCATAAAAATGTCCATTTGTCTAATATTGTACAGAGTAAACATTTTGCTGATAGCTGTAATGCTACTTTCACACTCTGAAGTACAGGATCTAATTACCATCAACCTAATTAAAACTAATTTTTTTTTATCGATTACTTAACTTTCTGATGTTGGTCTAACCTCAGCCTTAGGGAATGTTTTCAAAGATTCACATCAGTGTTATGACTTTTTATATTAATTAAGCTATTCTGACTAATTTGCCCTTTTAAAAATTATTCTCAATGCTATCTATCTGCTAAGTGACAAATGGTAGAATTTAAATGATTACACAAGTTCAAACATTTGTGGCTTTGCTCTTTTTGTCTTCTCCTTTCTCCTTTGCCCTTCCCTTTGCCTGCTCCCTTGACCTTAGGGAATTTCACATATCACAAAAGACCTGTATAGAAGAGTTTCCAAGAAGCTTGTCTTTTTCACAACTATTCTCATGGTTAGCGAGCTGTTTTGTGACCATTGTTCAATTTTCCTGACCAAACACACATAAGACCACAATTTAATAATCCTTTCCAGTCCTCAAAGCCTCTAAGTACAATATAACCTTCTGTGAATGATAAAGGTCTATTAATTTTACTGGATTTAAACTCAGCCTGCATGAAAAACTAAAGTGTTTAGAGGATATGTGGACAGGTTTTGCTTAACTTAAGTCTAAATCAAGAACTTGGCAATAAACTACCGCATGAAATACTAGATCTCCACTAACCATAACTAAGAGAGCAGTTATGAGAAAAATTAAAACATCATCATCTCATTATACTAACACTTCAGAAAAGTTGCAGCCCAGAATTGAGAAGACATAATGATAATTTTTATTTTTTTTAATACCTAGTTTTTAGTTTTTCATTTGCCTGGCTGTAAGCTTAACTAATTTAGCACTGTTCAAAAATAATTTTCACACTGTTATGCTTTCAGTTAATAGCTGACTTTGAATAATCAGCTACTTTTACAAGCTTTACTACTTATTATGGAACATAAATTATCCAAATCATAAGGGTTTTTTTTTTAAAAAATTACCCCAGTTTTATAGTCTGTAGTGTCAAATACAGTATGAAAGAAAAATTACTTAACAGACCGTAAAGAAAAACTGAACAGCAAGTATACCTAGATTCTTACCTATCAGCAGCACTTCTCTCAAAATATTTTTTTTTATTTAGTTTAAGCCTCGTATAAAATTTCCAACATAAATGCTTACACAGAAAAAGTAGGGATGTGAGAATATAAACAATTCTGATTACTCGAAAAGCACTTGAAAAACCATCAAACTCACAACAAATAAGACTGCCCCATCAGTTAAAAGAAAACGAAACCAGAAAAAACTCCCAGCATTACACCACTAAACAAAGCACTAAAAATCCTCAGAAGATCCTTTAAATTCTGCTGAGAACCTATGCATATAGGAATGACACACATGCTAGAGGGAAGCCAACTGATTATTAGTCAATACAAGCTTACCTGTTTAAGTGCTTTCTTTGTGTGCTGCTGGAAGGAAGATACTAGCTTGCTTTGCACCGGTGCATTAGTAAGGCTTGAATCACGATTGGAAGACATTTCTTCAGATGTCTGCTTTGGGCAAACTTTATAAAAAGAAACAAAAAATCAGAATACTGTTATGGGGGTTATCTTCCCTATGTCTTGAAGAGCCCCGAGGACAGGAAAAAACCCCAAACAGGCAAATGCTTGGAAAACAAAAAGCTCAGTGTAAAATATTCAGCTAATCTTGAGGTCCAGATCAGCTGAAAATCCACGCATATTCTAAGTAAAATGCAATGCTTCACAAATATTTGTACCTCATCATACCCTTTCTATGCAGTTCTGGAGGCCTTGCATATTTTGCCTTTCAGGTCCTGAACGGTAACTGAAATAGTTTAACTATGGATTTCACATAGAAGCTGGACAAAAATTACCTTCCTCACCAACACATTTTTAATGGATTGTAAGGTGTCTAAATATGCATTTATACAAGAGACACGGATGATCCTTGGTTCTAGAAATATTTATACACATATAACTTCATGCCAGTTTGTAATGTCATCTTAGGAGACAGACTCATCTGTTTTATATGTACTTCTTGGTAAAGCTAAGAACACACACTTTCCTGTTTAACAGGTAGACTGGAATCTCCTGCAAAGAGGAATTCTGGTCTCTCAGGTAATACATGCTGTTATACTTGTCAGTCTTCTAAATAACACATGTTTTAATGGACAAATACTACAGCGCTTGCATTGAACAGCCTCTTGAATAAATGTTGTGTGAGACACAGAAAAAAGTCTCCTGGTTAAAAATAAATGGAAATGTAATTAATTTTTTTTTAAACAGGTTTTTTTTTAAACAGATATGAAAGCTGTAAAAATAGCTGGAGGATCCTATTAGTAGTCAGCAAGCTCAACTAAAGAGCTGTAGAAACCTTCACACTCTTAATGCCTTGCATTATTACTACTCTTGCTCTCACTGGTGTCCTAAGATTGCCCAGCTAAACCAGCATTATCATGGATCCAGAAATGAAGAAGTCTTTTCCATTCTCCTATGCTGACTCAGTTCAAGTCTGCCTTCCAGCATTGCTTAAAGCTGGTTTGTGTGTTGACATACCTTCTTTATAAAGCTTTGCAGCAGTAAATGGTTTTCCAAGATTTACCATACTTTGCACACCACCAGAATAGTTTGAAGACAGTCAAAGTAGCTGTACAGACATGTGCCAAAAATAATGTAGTCTGATTTTTTTTTGTCTGTTTTCTCCTCCATCCTTCACTGGGATGAGCAGACACCTGAAGCAGCCTTCTAACTCCCTTGCCTTTAGCAATGTTTCATAGAAGAAATACTGTAATTTTTTTTCTTTGTGTTTGCAAAAAAAGATAAAGACAATTTAGTTATCAATAATTAATGGCCATCATAAGATGCATGTGATAAACTTTTTTTCACACTGAAAGAAAAATAATTAATGCTTCAGTAACAGAGAACACACTCCATGGCACTGGTGTTATAATTGTAATATTAGATTAAAAATTTTCATTAGCAGATAAGACAAATGTTGTTTTGTCATAAGATTTACAACTGATATTTGTCATTTTTTCCCTTGTACTTGAAAGATTTATCAAAATACACAAAGAAACTGCAACACAAAACAGTTTCTGAGTTACAGTATCACCTGGTTTGGATCAATCTTTTCCACATGATGAGCAAAGCTTACTATCAAAAAAGACAACTCAAAGGAGCAGCAAAGTGTCAGCAGAAAACAAATAGCTGGTTTATATAATCTACATCACTGTAATCGCTAAGCTCCTGAGACAAAGAATACCTACCAAAATAAAAACTTGACATTTCAAATTACACAGCTTCTGTCTTCTCTTTCAAAAAGAATTTTTTTTTTATTGTTTTCTGTCAAAGTCTGAGAGTCAAAGAACTGAAGAAAAACCCCCATAAATAGTGTGAGCACACAAACCCGAGCTAAGGAGAGGAGAACAGAAGAAACTTAAAAATGCTTAAAGAATGGAAACTGTTATACACTTAACTGCTCCTCCTAAAAGAGGATAGATACTACATGACCTGTCACGAAAATCCTATTCCTGTTCTCCAGGATGACTGCAACTCCTATTAGTCTTGCTCAAATGGGAAATTTTGATTTTCATTACTGTGATGTAGGATGTTACCCAAGAGTCTCCCCTATTTATTCTGGTGATAAAGTTCATCCTGAAGAGGTTTGACAACACTAACTGATGATGTTCAACACTACAACCATTAATGTCAAAGTCATCATACAGCAGGAATAAAAATAAACATAGCTCTATATTAGTTTTGTGCTTTCACTCATTTCTCCTCTAACAAATAAACCTTTAAGTTGTGACACGATTTATTAGAGGTTATACATTTTATTTCTATTGTTACTTCAATTTTGCATAAAAATATTACCAGTGTGTTGGTTTATTTTGCTTCTGTTTGTTTAAAGCTTTGACAAAAAAAGTTAAACCAAGGAACAGAACAGGAAGTGTTCTAATGAGTGAAGCAACTGGCACTGAAACTCACTGAAAAAATTAATACCTTTCCATCACTGTATTCTCTTCTTCAGGTACAGAAGGAATACCTCATTTCAGGCTGGTTCTATAGGGCAACCCAAACCTAGTTTCTTCAGAGCTTTGAAAAAAAAAACAACAAAAAACCCCACAAACTTTTTCCTGTAGTCTATGATTAAAGAAATAGATATATGAGGTTGAAATCTGCTGCTTAAGAAAAAGTCAACCTCATTTATTTACAAAAAATGATACTTCCTTTCTAAAATCTATTTTGTACATTATATTTTTTCTTCACATATCTAGTAGCTTTAAATAGTAAGTAGCTATTTTCTATGTTTTAATTAAATTTCCAATTTAAAACCAGCTTGATACAAATCATGGCTATAAAACCTAATCATCTAGTAAATAAAAGAAGTCATTGCCTATTTTCCAAAAGTAGAAGACATGAACATTAAAAATCTAAATACATTCTGTTAATTTATACAGTTGCTTAATAACATACAGTCTATAACTTTGTTAGCAAAAAAAATAACACCAAAATTGACATACAGGCTTTATTTAGAGGATAATCATGATATTTTTTATGACTTTTCCGTAGGAAATGAAACAGAAATATGAGACAATGAATAAACTTAATCTTTTAAAGAAATGTTTTGCTACTTAGTAATTTAAATCAAACTGTGTCAAAAAATCACTGTACTAAAATGCCTGTGATCACAGAAAATTGTATTTATTTATTAATTAATTTCTATGGATGAAGTCCAACTGCTTTTCTCTGAATGGGTCAAACATTCATTTCAAAATGACATTCATATGACAGCAAAACATGTAAGTGCTTGAAATGAACATTGATGATCGTAGTGAAAAAAACAATACCTTAAGAACAGAGCAGGCATTTCTGATATGGAGACCAAAGAACACAGTAAAAGAAAAACAAATTCAAGAAGAGACAGTGTTCTTTGTACATATATGTGAATTTGGAAAGCTGCAACTAGTTTGTCCATAAGCAGTGAAGATCCATGAATATTATCAGATCCTTGTTCACTTGAAAAGCTAGATCAGAAAAGAATGTTAAAAATAAACTGGATGCTAGGGAGGAAAAAAAAACCTGGAAGAATGTGACAGATAAAGGGAAAATATTTGGGTAGCAAATAAAGAGGATTCACCATTATTGCTACAGTAGAAAAAGGAAACAAGAGCAGTTTTAAGCCTACAGGAGGCATTTCCATTTAGTGGAGAATAATTAGGCTCCATTCTTTAAATCGGCTTCCTCAAGGGCCAGGACCAAATGAAGGAATAAAGCAAAAACCAACTATTAAGCCATAAACTGCTAGGTTATGAGCTGGAAGAGCAGCTGGGTTTCTGAAGATAAGACCTCCTTAGTGAGTGTTCAGAGACTGTTAACATGAATGATAGAATTAGAATTACTTAGAAAAAAGAGCATGTTAAAAATGTTTTCACCAAACTCCATTTAAAATAACTTCCTCTCTTCCATTTTTCCAAGACTAGTTTTCTTAATTATTATGAAAGGCTATCATTTATAAAAATCAGCAATATTGTCTTTGAATTTCAAATTTTATAGGCTATCTCTGTAATGTTTTATTACCTTTTACTTTCTCCGCCCAAGAAATGACACCTATGTAAAACAAATTAGAAGACACATTTCTTCAAAGAAACAATTTTTAGAGGAAATTGGCCACTGAAAGTTATTCGGAATAACTGTAAACAGATTCATATATAACTAGATGGACAGAGAAATTCCTGTCCAGTGAGGGGCTTATTTTCCCAAAATCAAGAGCACAGTTCATTCCAATTTTAGTCAGACTATACTGATTTAAAAGCAAACCAGCAAAATCAACAGCAGTTCACTTCCTTCTTTGTTAAAGAAACCACAGCAGATGAGAAGGATTGTTTACTAACGGCCACATTACAAAACACAAATTAATATTGTTAACATATGCTGAAGACTAGAGTCTACCTCAAGCATAAAATGTATGCACACACTCAGGAGATACGAAACTTCACAGAGAAGTCCCTTAGGAGAACATACACATAAAATCTCTCTCTAAAATACCCATAAAATTCAATATTTTCTTTGTGTGACACAGATCTATACTTGTATTGACATAAATGGTTACACTTTGCCAACACAGATGTATCGAGTAATTCACCTCCATCACTCTTTGATCTCTAGAGCCCAACTTGCCAAATCTGAACAATTCAGAACTCGGCTGTTGCCATCAGCTCTTGAAAATGAAAACCAGTTTGGGAGTTAGTTAATTGCACGAGTTCGCCAAAACAAGCAAATCCAGATGTATATATCAAGGGTACTACTGTGATTGCAATATTCTTTTTGAAAACTTGTACTGTGAATTGATTAACAGTATTGAATGGTATTTTTCGGAAAAAGACACCAAATACCACATCAGCTTCGTAGCTTGCACTGAATCCCACTATATTCACAGCATGTTTTTGAGCCCAAACATTTCACAAAGCATAGAAAACTGTGAATTCATATTCCAAAGGAAGTCAGCATTTTCCGCTAAAAATATACAGCCTGTCATCACTAAGCCACCAATTTCTAAGGCCTCATTAACTACTGTACAGGAAAAAAAAAGCGGATGAGAAAGATCCTCAAGCTCCACAGTATTTTCTCTCATTCTTACAACTCCCCTCAAGTGGCAACGAAACAAAAGAAGTTAAACTCGATCCTGGGTACTGTATTTTTATTTATAGTTACCTGCAGGGAGATGAAACAAAAACACACCAAAAAAAATCTAAAGCAAAGTGAAAAACTATCTCTTGCTGATGTATCATCCAAAACTCTATATTCGAGCTGCTACTCCATTATTGCTCTTCTGCTTTTAGAAGATTGTATCCCATATCCAGACGTGTGTCACAAACATTTTCAGTAGAATCATCCAATATTATTCCCAAGAAACAAGATGGTAAGGGTAACAGGTTTCCCTGAATTGTCAGAAATTCCACTCCTGGAAAGAAACTAAACATTTAGATGTGGACTCAGGTTTCAAACAGTGGTGAATACACATTCCCCGCTACAGAGTTATCCTAGGGTTTCCTAATCCAAAAAGCACAAGGTATGGAGCACAGTAGCTACAAGCAAAATGTCAGGATTCAGCACAAATCTGATCCTCTGCTGTCCGTCATTTTGTCAACTACCTCTAAGAAAACTGCCTAGAAAATTAATTCTGCCATTCCATGATCACAGTTGAAGAACATACAGTTCTAGGAAGTGCTGAAAACCAAAGTGTCTCCAGAGAAGATGTACGTGGCTCATATTTGGGCAAACACCAGAACCTGTGTTTGGGCTGGGGTGGGAAGTTACGCTACCCTAGGAATTGCTATCTCCTCCACAGTTACATCGTTGTGCATTCCACTGTTTGCATCAAGACAATTTCTAATCAACTGTGCTCCGTGGCTGATGGATTAGCCCTGGCTTCGGAAACCCCAGGGACAAATGCTTTTTGAGAACAGAACATCCTATTGATGGGCAAAAGGATATTATAGTCATCATTTTCCCAGGCAACAATAATTGGGATTTTACTTCTTTTACCGACAGCATCTTTACATGCTACTGCTGTATTTGAAGGAAATGGAATTTTAAAGATATGAGACTGCAACAGAGCCTCTATTAGAAATCCCATTCCAAACAAAATCAACTGTACCGTAAAGAGTTTCTTTAACATATTCCTTTGGATAAGGTGGGGAAAGAAAAGGTCTCCATAGCATTTGAAAAATCCGGAGGTGTGACCATTCCACTTGTCCATTTAGCAATACTGATGTGGAGTAACAGCTTTTGCCAAATCATGTGTTTATAATTGTTAGGAATTTTCATATTATTATGCTAATAAAATTGTTCAGTAGCCTGCCTTTGTACTGGGAAAAATGTGCCTGCTGAGGATATGATTCTTCTGTGTTTGAGTGTCACTTGGTACTTTTTATTCCGAAAGACCACCATTTAAAAGCCCACAAACAGACTGAGGCTGTCACTTACAGTTTCACCCTCTGCTTCCAGCTACATTTAAAGAGGCATTTTTTAAACTTGCTAAACAATTTCTGATCACTCTGTCAGATTTGGGACTTTGGGACTCTATCACAGTGGAAATGAGTAAATAAAAATGCAATCAATTGCGCAATTAAAAATTCAATGTGCAAGCAAAGCCCATCCTCATATGTATCACACATATTCTAAAATCAAAGTCAGAGAATTTCATAAAGTGTTTTTTGCACTGAATTAAATGCTACTTTTATGCAACAGAATGGTTTCCTGGAAAGAGAAAAAATGCCAGCTTTAGTGTGAAAAGTGTAATTGCTCTGTTAGATCAAATATTTTCCACAGAAATACCTTTCCTCAAATATTAACAAGTCATCATCTTATCTTTGACAAACTAATTAGACTGTCCATATTAAATTTCCCAGTACAAAGGAGGTATTTTTTCACTCAGGACTTCTTATATGTTTTTTCTAGATCCTTTCCTGTTTTCCTTAATTTCTTCTTACAGCTATAATGAATGCAATACACTAGTAATCATTTAACTAGTGTTATACCCAAAGGAAACGCTGTGCCTATATGCTTTAATCAGTACTATCAGAGTTATACTCTAAGAACTGCATTGGACTAATTATCAAAAGCATCTCATTTATGTTCAATTCATTTTCTATTTTGATCCTTAAATGTTCTTCAGATACACTGATTTATTGAATATATATTTCTGCTGTGCAAATGTGACCTTTTTCTTCACTTTAAAGTCTAAAAAAACTCACCCTGTTTGACTGTAATAATTTACAAGGCAATCAAGAGAAGTCCTGAAATTATTATTTATTATCAATAAATTTAAGCAAGAAGGATTTTATAGTGTTCAGAAAGTACTGACAAAAAATATTGAACAGAGTGGTCAAATCACACCCTTAAGAGCAAAAATGCCTAGTGTGGATGGTGATCTCTATGTCTTTGCTGATTAAACAATTTGTAATTTCAATCCATTAAAAACTGGCTGTATTTCTTGGGCATGTTCCTATTTTTAAGCCAAGTCTCCTATACTGTAAATGAAATCAGTTACAGAATTCTATGTGTATATAAATGATACCTTTACCAACAAAACTTTTGGTCTCAAGAAAAGCTATTATCAAACATGTTTGACAAAACTTTGTTCTGTATTAGCTGACTGATATGCTATTTATGAAATATATGCAGCTTTTAATTTTCTATTGATCACATCCAGCACTGGCCTTTCTATATGCAATACAGACTCACTATTGCCATCCCATTTATTCTTTTTTAATACACCCATTGCATGACCAAAAAAAATTAAAATGTCTTGTTCGCAAAAAATTAAATATATTGTAGTTTTCCAAGATTTGTTAAAGATTACATCAGGGGAAGTTCTCAGCTTTAAAACCAATCTAGGTGTAATTTAATGCTCTACTCCAAATATTCTAAAACATAAAATTTTAGCAGCTTGTCTTTTATGTCACCACAAGTGCTAGAATTATTTTTATTATTGTAAACTATGAAAACAGTACACAGCCTCCTCCCAGTCAAAACCCATCAATTTTCTACTTCTGGAATTATGACATCCTATTTACATCCTAAATAATTGCCCGTTTTTTGCCACGATTTTTTATTTGTTTGTAACAAGTGACATCAACTTGTGCTTTGTATTTGTAACTGTATTTCCACTGTTTTTTACTGTTCTATTCTCACTGCAATTTGAGGAACTCTACATTAACAACATCAACAAGTTTTCTGAGTATCAAACAGGAACTGTTAAAGAACAACAAGCATGTAAGTTCACTTACACATGCAGCATACACTACATAAGCATAAAACCACTCCTCGTGCAGAATTTGATAACTGATAGGCATAACAGATCAATGAAAATAAAGACGCAGAAGCCATTTAATAATTCTTGACTTTTTTGTTTTCCACAGAGCTTCAAAACTTCACTACTAGATAGATCCACAACAACCTGTCTTGCACTCCCATCCCTGAACTCTTTGCGATTTCCAGTGGTGCTAGAGACCAATACTGAAATTGCAGTATCGGTCTTGTACAGGTGCAGCATAGAAGCTAAGTAAGTTGCTCGAGATCAAAAAGCAAGTCTGTAGCAGAACAACATGAGCTGAGCCTTTTCATGTCCTAGTTGTAAACAGGGCACCCTCTCACCATACACCAAGTGAACCAAAACAGTAGGCTGCAGTCCAGTGGTGGGACAGGTTGTGGGCAGGTAGCAGAAGAAAACTGATTAAGGAAAGGTTTCAGAGGTCCTGGGAAGTTTGATTTTTTTTTTAATAAAGTATTCACTTTATAAACATTTTATGAGTTTAGTTGTAATAAGAATAATATTCACTTCTATTACTTGCAAGTAATTTTAGGTGACTAATATTTTCTTTATGACCAATTATTAATTCTCAAAAAGAAAAAATATTTCTAAGGTTGCAATTTTCAAGTTCTTTCAATGCTTCGGTTTCTCATTATTTTAGAGAAAAAAAAAATCACAGCATTTGATACTTCAACATGTCTTTGTCAGGATGGCACACAGGAGAATCTCTGCCTGAAACAAAAAAAATACAAACCTTTGTCCTCTGCCCAGAAGTCCACTGAGGGACCAAGCCCACATGTCCACACTGAAATCAGTGAAATGTCTATCTGACAACTGCAAGTCTGAAACCCAGTAAAGACAAATTACTCTTTTAGTTGTGGGTCCAAGAATGAAAAAATTGTAAGTCAAAAAATTACCTACTGAAAACACACCCAAAGCACTATTCTTTGTCTTTTAAAACCTTAAGTTAAATAAAGGCACTTAGTGTTCCTGATTTCTTTATAAGGCCAAAAAAGAGAGGGAGTCAGTCAAAAACAGTTCCACTGAGTACAAAACATTACTTATACTGCTTGGAAATCACACCACAAAAATCTCAACAATACTTTTTTTCTTTTCCCAAAACATGCCCTCTAATACTGAAATTAAAACACCTACCACCATTTTCTTCTCCATTATTATTGTTTGTCTCAGCCATTTCAGTGCCATCTAACTCAGATTCACATCCTAAATCCAATGTTCCATCAGTAGGGCATGTTGATTCTTCTTTCTACAGTTAAAAAAGAAAAAGAAAACTAAAATTAACAAGGAAAAAAAAATCAATCATGATCCTGCTGCATCTCTGAAAATAGATTACTGCAGTGTACTCGCATGCTTACATTTCAAAAAGAAAAAAAGAGAATAAAATGAAATATGCTTGTGAGTTACTTTAAAGAGAGCCATAAAAACAGACCTTGATTAAAAAACCGCAAACCAAAAAAACTGTTTTGTGAATTCATAACATGCTATTTTAAAAAGAAAAAAGTCAAATAAAATGCAAGATCTTCCACTTTTTCTTCTTCTTTATTTTTTTTTTTTAACAGAAACAGACTTGTTTGGCTGTTAAAAATCCTAGTTTTCCAGCTGAGTGTCTACAACACTGCAGCAAAACACAAATCCTTTAATGTTTCTTTTCTGTCTTTGCCTGTTTCCTGAATTCAAATAGCTGAAGCAACCTGGAGCTCAAGCATGGGAGTGATTGTGAATACCTGGAATTGTGCCAAGAATCTCTCCCGATTTAAAGAAAAACAACAGCATTTGTTCTAGTGAATTGGGAAACAGAGCTCCTGAAAACTATTAATTTAGTTTCAGGTACAGAATTTTTAGTTATCAGGAACAGGTAAATCTATATACTTTTATATTTTTATACCCTTATACCAAATCTGTCATAAATTACAACAGATCCTTCCCCTCAGTCCAAAATTTTAGTTGATTACATTTAGACTGCCAAGCAGATAATCTCACTTACTGGTTTCTCATCTCTGCCTCACATTCCTCCACTCCTGTTGTGAAACCCCTCTAAGTTTGATCATACACAACAAGAAAAAAATTCCACCCACAGAAAACATCATGTTCATAGCAAAAGAGAATAACAAAACCAAAAAGGAATAGAAATAGCATAAAGGCAAAATGCTATCACTATAATTATATTCCTTCCCAAAAGCAACCATGCAACCTGTAAATTAAAAGCTGATTTATATTAGACTTGCAAATAATTTTTCACTATTCAAAAATCAAACATTAATACAATTACTTAATGAGAAAGTCAATGATCCTCTTGAGCTCACAGCTCATAAAACAAAGGCCTTTCTGTGAACAACTCTGACACAGCAGCATTTTAGCTAAGCTGCATGTTTTTTATACCATGTGCCAAATTCAAGAACATGTATATGCTTTCTAGGATAAAACATTCAATGTTTACTTTCATTATAAATCCTTTTAAAAGACATCTGAAAGCAGTTAGAAGGACTATCAGGTCATTTCCTCTCCAAAGAATCTAATCTGTTTACCTTTATATCTATTGAGACATTCATAAAATGGATTAATAGCTATATGTACATTCCATTTACAAAATTTAAACTTACTTTGAGAGCATAGAGTCCTGATTTCCCAGGGATTTTGAAGAATGTTCCATCACCTACACGAGTGTTAGTATGAAGCATTGCATTCAGGCAAGCTAATGGAGAGGTTCCACTGAAAAATAAAATTGTGCAGTCCAAGATTGAGTGCCTCTTGCAAAACTATTCCCTCAGTCTATTTTTTTAAACTCATGCTTGCCTGGCTTTTTATTTTTTTTTGCCCCCTCTCTTTTTTTTTTTTTTTTTAATTCTCTCAACCCTGAAAACATCTACATTACAATAACAGGCCAGTTTCAAACTTAATCATATGCATCTGTCCCCTAGGCTTGAGGCAAAAAGTCTGTGAATTATAATTATGCTTTTCTTCATACAGCAACCAGTTCCACATTCTGAGAGAACCAAAGTCCAAATATTTATGTGAAATTACTTCATAAATAACACCACGAAGCCTCAGTTTTAAAATGTTACAGACAATGTGGTTGCTGCACATGAATGATCAAAACAGTACCAAGTTCAAGGGCAGCTGCATCCCATAGGATGAAAGGCAACAAAAGAATAATAAAGAGCCCAGAAAGAACACATTTAAAATTAAAAGTAATATATAGTAAAGCCACCTTCTGGCTTAACATGGTCAGCATGCATTATTATACATAAATATGAACACATTTGTACCTTTTATGAAGCATTATCTTTTCTAATTAGAGTTGTTTTAGAGATTAAGAGATTGACCTACTCAAGGTAGTAATTGTAATACCACTGTGGAATGCATATTAAAGGAGTATTTAAAAAAGAAATACAACACATTAAGAAAAAAGAAGTATTTGGACAGGGATGTCTTTGTAGTATATGCATGCTTACATCTCAGAAAAAGAAAGTACGTTTCCAACCCTAGTTAGACGCATACTATTCTGAAAAGTTGATCTAAAAATGGTGGGCAAGGAAGTATTCATAAATTATTTTATTTTAATTTAAAAATTAAAGTACAAGATTTATAGATGTACTATCACATCTTTGTCCCCATTTACTGGCTACTGTACACAGTGTACTCAGGGACTGAATCTGAAACTGTGCTTCTTCCCTGGGGTCCCTAGTCTGCACGCACGCTTATCTTTAGCCACGTAAATATATTCCACTTGGTTAAGTGGAACAATGCCTGTGCATTAAATTAAGTGTGTTGCTAAGTATTTCAGGATTAATTATATACTCAACTATAAGCCAGGAACAGGGCTTCAAAGTTCATCAGAAAGTACTCTTCTTTATTCTGCAGAATTATAACACAACATCTAATCTTTGTTGAAAACTGCATGTCCAATCTCTTTTCTATAAACAAAACTGGACTGAAATTTTTATATTTTATATGGTGATGTTTTCTGTTGATTTTCATGGCTTCATTACAACAAAATTTATCCTTATTGTACATGTATTATTTTAATGGCAAGATCAATAGTGTGGTAATTGCTCTTCCGGTAAAAATTAAACTATAAAGTGTCCTCAAGCCAGGAAGTCCTGTCTGTTATAATTTATTTGCTAGAGGTCATCTAATGTATCACATTACTAACTCTAAAATTAAAAATTTCAGGTAAAAATGCTGCTTGTTGATAAACATAACAGATATGTAACAAGTATCTATTTTATGACTATCCTAAATATAATCACACAATATGAAAATTCTGGGAAGTGTCTTTTTTGTCTGTTTGCTTCTTTTTTCCCCTCTGCAAATAAAATTAATACCACATCTGGTTTTGATATAATACTGTAACAAAATACAAACCTAACTATATTAGAAATAAAATGATACTGCTAGCAGTGGGACAGAAAACATTAAGAGAGTTCATTGAGTTTAATGATTACTTAAAACACTTTTTTAATATCTAGAATACTTATCTTTACACATTTTCCTTACTGCAATGATGTTTGACAAGAAAAGACACAAAGCTTTTAATACAGCAGTTAGTTGCGTAATCTCTTCCATATGTTAACATACATAATGTGAAGCAATTTCAACTCTCTCAATCTTGGATCTTTTTAGTGAAACATTATTACCGATCAAGACTTTCTCTGCACGATAGAAAGAACTTGCTGACTCTGCAGTGGAAGACAAACTCAGTATGTCAACGAGAAACAAAACTGCATGCACATGTATGCACGATTTGTATCCTTCTATTCTGACAGAGACACTCTGGAATCCAAACTTATTTTTAGATATCATTAACCAATTAAAATGATACAAGATGAATGAACCCAAAATAGAGGATTTGGCAACATCTCATGACCACTACTGTGCTCACAGCAGATATCTTAATCTTCAAAGTCTAGACAACTGGCAAGTTGACAACAGAAACTACTCTTTGACTTACAAAGAAACCCGTATTGGCTACTGAGCCAAGATGTACTTTAACTACTGCTATGCTTGTTGCCTACAGATATCTGCAACTCCTAATGGCATGCAACCAAAGGGCCATGCCTACCCTTCTTGAAAACTGCACTTGGGTATGTCTATAACAAGCACAAAACAAACCACACATAACACACTTAAGTGGAAACGAAATAATAATCTGGACACAGTGAGGTAGGATTTATTTATTTTGAGCTAGCAGATCAAACTGAAGTTCTATGTTGCCCTTTTTCACTGCTATGTTGACCCATGTTAACCAATGACTTTCTTCTGTCAGCACTGGCATCCTTGAAACACTGTATTAAAATTCCCAGATGTTACTCACAACTGATACTGGAAATACTTGCAACACATGCTATCACAACACATAGGACCATGGTTCAAAAAGCCAGCAAAAATCCCATGATGCAGACTGATGTCTGAATCATAGAGCACTTTCTGAGGGATCTGTACTACTTATCGCATGCTTTCTAAATTCTCCTACAGCCTGAGGACATGTTCCTTCTGCTCACAGCTCCTGGCAGGTATTAATAAAGCAGTCGAGGCCTGCCAAATATAAGGCTGAGTATCTCTGAATATCAAAAATGGCACAGCTTGACCTAAGTTCTCGAAACACTCCAAATCAGTTCAACTTTGATTCAGTCAAATGAAATTGGATACAATAATATTCTACTTTGCAACTTGATATCTGTGAATTTTAAGAGCCATAATATATTTCAAACCGATATGCTGCAAGTTTTATTGCCACAGTCTGCACACAAGAAATATGTTTACCATTTACAGCCTTCAGATGCAGAACTTTCATACTATTTATCATCTTTTGGGTGAGACTGCTTTAAACCACTGTGGTATTCTAAAAGTCATTCATACATGGGAGTTACCATCTGTAGCAGCATGTCTTTAAGATCAGTATTTTTCTGCTTGTCTGTTTATTTTATATGCATATACATCTATACACACATACAAGCAGCGTACCCCCCCAAACACATACTTTCAAATAGGTTTAAAAAATGAAAAGTTACTTACTTTCTGTGAAGGTGATGTGATGTTATGATGTTACAACAACCAGCAATATAGGAAAGAGAAAAAAAATCAAAATACAACACTCATTAGCTTTCCAATATAAAAGTTGCTAACATAATTCTATCATTTAAAAAACATCAGGCATTTCAACGTTCCATAAATTCCTTTCCCAAAATCACTATGAGTTACTAGTATTCAGCACATCCTTTCAAAATTCCTGTTCATTATCAAAGCAAGCTTTTTACCCCAACTCCCCCAGTCAAAAATTTCTCCAACATTTAGTGATTCTGGGCTCCCTCTACTGGTCACGCAGCCAGTGTTACCTAAATCAAAATGCCAGACTACGGTTTCCACACACAAAACTCTGTAAAAACACGCAGGGGAAGCACACATTTCAGTTATTTCCTCCTCTGCCACCCTCCTCAAAATCCTACAAAAATCTGTAAAAACACCAGCAAAAACACTACTTATTTTTAAATTGCGAACTTCTCAAACACATAGTTTCATCAGAAAAACCCTGAAAATGTCAATGGTTATACTCTTAATTTTAACAGTCTTTGCTAGACTGTTTGCCAAGAGACAAAAATTACAATCTTGGTAAAAAATTATTTTAAATATGGAAAATAAATTGACTAAAGCTAACTTGTCTAGGCAATATAGTGTGGCAGACTGTGAAAGTTCCCCAAAACTATGCAGGCAAAACACCTCAGGTCCTGCAGCAAGGCAGCATTTCAACCACTCAGCCCCACTATATGTGGTGTAACCTCTCCTTCCTGATATGTTCCCAAATCTATGACAACCACTGTAAGAGGACCACCGAGGTATTGCAAATTTGTTCCGTATTTATTTGTTTGAAATCATCTGCTCATTTCATAGAGATACATAAACAGTCACAAGGGAGCAACAATTTTTCCTCCCTGCTGGAAAAAAGTAAAACCAAAAGGCTTCAGAACTAATTTCTGATTCAAAGTCATACAGAATAAAATACGTTTATAATGCACATAAGTTACACCAGTTTCAGAGTGACAACAGATAAAGAAAATAAAACATATGAGGGAAGGTTGTAGAAAACCCATTTGTGTGGTACAGTAAACGGAAAAGTAAAAGAAGGCATAAATTGTTATTTTCCAGAAACACGTAAAAGGTCGCTGAAGTTAATTGAGATAAATGTTCTTCATGGTCACTGGGGAAAGAAAAAGAAAGTTCATAGATAGTCTAAAAGTGTGAATGTAGCTGTTGATGTTTTAATCAACACCAGAACTGAGCAGGGGAGTTTGTAAAAAGACCTTTCTGAGAAGCTCATACACACACCAGTCCTGGTTGGTACAGAGATGGGAACCTGTCCCAGTGTTTGCATCGAATGATCTCTCAAGCATGCATCCAGCACTGCAACCTATGATTCTTTATCTCTTCAATAAGTCAAAATTCTTATCAAGACTGGGCTAATAATATACCCTAAGTATACTTTTCCCAACATATACAGCACCTAGAAATGCTGGAAAATTGACTAGATGTCTATACGTGCATTGCTTGCTGAAGTGTTCCACAGAGCACTACATGAAGCACTAGATACACCAAGTGTGATGAAGCCATCTTTGGCTGCTTCTTAGAAGCTTTCCACAATCTTCAAGGAGCTGTGTGCTCATGGTCCTGCAGTCAAGTGCCAGCAAAATGTCCCAACTTGCCTTACAAGATTGTAGCCATGACCTAGCTTGGGAATGCCACACAAAACCACCAGGAACCTAGGCAGCTATACCAAGACAAGACAGCTGTCCTATACATGAGGAAGATAGCAAACTGCTGCTGACTGGTCTAGAGCTGCTCTCCTCCCACAGCCATACTTGACTGAGCTGGCAGTGTTGCAGCAGCTGTTAGTGCTGGGGCTGCAGTAAGATCTTCCAGCTGGAGCTCAGAAGGAATACCCAGGAGAAGTCCACTAAAGTGAGGACTGAAAAGAAGACCTGGCCATTTTACTGTATTCAAATGGCACAGGATCCTTCCCTTGGCACAGAGGGAAGTAGAGAGCACAGGTAAACAGAAGACAATGTTGATCAGTGCAAGATTTCCTGCCAACCACTTGCAATTTTTTCAGCAATAAAAGTTTCAAATTAGTCTAAATAAACCAGCCAGCTGACCCCGGCTGGATATCATGTGCCCACCAAAGCTGCTCTATCACTCCCCTCCTCAGCTGGGCAGGGGAGAGAAAATATAAGGACAGGCTCATGGGTCAGAAAGAAAAGGACAGAGAGAGATCACTCAGCAATTATCATCATGGGCAAAACAGACTCAACTTGGGGAAATTAATTGAGTTTATTACCAATCAAATCAGAGTAGGATAATGAGAAATAAAACTTTAAAACACCTTCCCCCCACCGCTCCCTTCTTCCTGGACTTATCTTCACTCATGATTTTCTTTACCTCCCCCACAGCAACACAGGGGTGATGGGGAACGGGGGCTATGATCAGTTCATCCCATGTTTTCTTTGGTACTCCTTCCTCCTCAGGGGAAGGACTCCTCACACTCTTCCCCTGCTCCAGGGTAGGTCTCTTCCACAGGGTGCAGTCTTTCAGGAACAGGCTGCTCCGTCATGGGTCCCCCACAGGATCGCAAGTTCTGCCAGCAAATGTGCTCTAGCACGGTACTGTGGAAGGAGCCTGCTCCAGCACAGGCTTCTCATGGGGTCACAGCCTCCTTCGGGCATCCACCTGCTCCAGTGTGGAGTCCTCCACAGGCTGCAGATGGATCTCTGCTCCACCACAGACCTCCATGGGCTGCAGGGGGACAGCTGCCTCACCATGGTTCTGCACCACGGGCTGCAGGAGAATCTCTGCTCCAGTGCCTGGAGCACCTCCTCCCCCTTCTTCTTCACTGACCCTGGTGTATGTAGAATTGTTTCTCTCATATATTCTCACTCCTCACTCCAGCTGCAACTGCTGTTGTGTAGAGCTTTTTCCCCCCTCTTAACTCTGTCATCCCAGAGGCACTACTACTGTTGTCGATGGGCTCTGCCTGGCCAGCAGGGGGTTTCGACTTGGAGCTGGCTGGCTTTGGCTTTATAGGACATGGGGGAACCTTCTGGCAGCTTCTCACAGAAGCCACCCCTGTAGCCCCCCACTACCAAAACCTGGCCATGCAATCCCAAAACACACAGGAAGACTGCAAGCAGTATATTTCCTTTCTCGGCCAACGTTAAATACAGACTACATATTTGTATTGGGTCTGGCTGAGATGGAGTTCAATTCCCCATAGTAGCCCTCACAGTGTTGTGCTTTGCATTGGTAGCTAGAATGATGTTGATAACACACCAGTCTTTTGGCTACTCCTGAGCACAGCATCAGCACTGTAACATTCCTTCTGGGAGGGGACACAAGTAGGCCAAACTAACCACAGGAAAGGAAAAAGCTAAGGAAAGAAGCAAGAAGGGGGGCACTCATTGTTTCCAACGGCTGCCTGCTAAGGAACCATTATGTGTGCTGAAGCCCTGCTTCTTGGAAGTGGCAAGTAGAGAATAAACCTTGTTATCTTTCACTTTGCTTTTGTGCACACAAGTTTTTGCTTTTGCCTTAATAAACTGCCTTATCCCAACCCACGAGTTGTTTTCCATCTCACCCTCTCTTCCCTTTACGACTGGGAAGGGGAGTGATAGAGCAGCTGGGTGGGCACTTGGTGTCCAGACAAGGTCAACCCACTACCAGTATTCCAGGTACAATTTCATTCAGAGTCATCCTTCACTCAACAGCAAAATCACAGACTAAGCATGTTAATCCAAACTAAACCAATTTAAATTATCAAACAGAAAACTTGATTTGAATAATCAATTAAAATCTTGCTTTTGATTTTTTCCCACTTATTTTCCTACTGCAAGGTTAATTTGTTCATTGCTTAAAATTATTAAAATACCCCAATCAGCCAACAAATAGAGCTTTAATGTAATCTCACTATTTGATATTTGGAGACTACAAATGCATTCAGCAATTATCTAACTTAATGTACAGAAATTAATTCAAGTTGTATTTTCCGATGTTAAAATAGCAATGACATCTTATTTACCAAATCATTACAAGTACACTTATTTCTGTCAAATCATCTTTGGAAAGGAACTGTAATTTCATTAAGGGATTGGCTTTTGAATACTGAATGAAAATATATTAGATGTGCTGGATATAACATGAAAAAAGGGAGACTTTTCAAAATATCACATATCCAATATAATTTACTAAACAATAAAACCATGTCTTAATATGTGGGTAGTAGGTAGCTAGGGAACCATCTACTACTTCTACATATATAGACTAGTGAAACTGTAGAGCTGAAAGATCTTAGCCTCTCAGACAAAGTACTTATTCATAAATTTGAACAAGAAAAAAAGCATTTTACTTTTTGAGGTTCCAACTGGCTTCTTCATTTTAAAGAAGCCAGAACTTAATGAGAACTACAGAAAATACTCCTGATACCTACAGTTGATGTGACTGTCCAAACTATTTCTGTTCTGAAGTCTTAACCACTAAAATAATAAATAAAGTCACAATAAATAAAGTCTTAAGCCTTAAGTCACTTGCTAAAATTCTACAGGAGTTGAAGTACATAGAGGTAGAATACTATTTATACAGTTTGAATAAATTATACTTAAGGTTTATTCCTATTATAAGCACTCACATTTTGATCTTTAAATGTATTTTAAAGGATTAAAAGAAATTCCTTAACATACCTATTTTTTATTTTTAATGAATTTTATCCATATTAGCCAAAATTAACATCAGTTTTGTTCATATATCGGCAGCACCATGAAGAAAATTTTTACATCTCTGGTCTTATTTATGCTTCACACGTGGTACCTGACTTTCAGACTTCAGATATCACCAACAGGGCTACTGTTCTTGAGCAGGGTAAATAAGCCAGGCTATCAGGCTACAAGACAGACTAGCACAGCTCATTCACCTATAGTCTCACAGACTGTAAACAACTACCAGTAGATGGTAGGGGAAAAGACCCATTATATGTACTACTAACATTGTTCCAACATCAACCCTCATATAGATTTCTTGTTTTTCTAAATCAGATGAAGATAGAGGCAAGATTATTATTAGTATGATGGAAAAACCAAGGACCAGTACAGACATGCTGTAATGTCATAGATACCCAATGTCTATCTCAAAAGCTAGCAGTTTTCACTGAAGCTAACCAAAGCAGTGAACGCGGAATATGTAAAGCAGAAGAACCTAGTAATGAACCAGAACTCTGCCCTTTGCAGCTTGTGAGGGTGTTATAAGCAGCTAGAATCACAGCTGACTGAACTGATATCTCACCAAGAAACCAAACCTTTTCAGTGTTCTTCAAATGTAAAATAATCTGAAGCAATGCTGTAAAGAAACTCAACATAGATCCTAAATTCAAGCTAGATATCATGAAAAGGTTTTTGGTTTTGGGTGGTTTTTTGCCATTCTTAGCAGGAAATCTCATTTACAAACTCATCTAAGTCTAGTTTTACATTTTGAATTGACCAAAACTGGAATCAGGGAAGGAGTTAGAAGTGAAGCTCCTTTTACAGAGCTAACAGGTGTCCCCAGTCTCTTATCAGACCACCTTTGAAGCATTAAACAATGCTGTCTCTCCTTGGAAGAGAGACACACAAAAATTATTTCCAAGTCTTGTGTGAAGGATATACATAACAAACAAATACTGGAGATTATGCCACCACCCTTAAGACCCGTTTCTACTACTTCTAGGATCCTCCTGCATGAAGCAATATCCCTCTGGGCCTTTTGTACATCTACATACAGTCATTGTTTCAGTGATTACATGGCATTGGCACATACAATAAAGACCAAACATAATAAACCTCTAGCCATGTGTCATCATGGAAAAACTAAGGGGGACAAGTGAATGAAACTGCAGGTGAACGTGACAGAAAGACAGGGGGTTCTGGCAAGAAAATGTTATATTATTTCTTTGCTGAAGGGTTTGCCAAACTGTTTCCATTCACCCACAGTCAGTCAAAAGTGACTAACTGATCACACAATGTAAGACGTTTCTTGGAAAGCAAAGCTCTCATGCATGACTACCCATACATTTTTATTCTAATTCCCTCTCAGTAGCCAAGAGTTTGGCTCACATTTGCAAATGATGGCATAGACTTAGGGTTTTTTTCACCTCTTAGCTGTTTTGCAGCACTATGGTATATCTAATTTTTATTTTTTTTCTGCAGGGGTAAAGATTATTGAAAACACACTTGATCCTGCCTTCTGCTCTGTGCAAGGGCCTTTCATAGACATTTCAATCAAGTCTGGCATTTCCACCCTTACCTTTAGAGCACTCTGTGGTCTGAGGCCAGGGTAGATGAAATTCTGATACCCTACAACACTGAAAATTAATCTTCTTGTTATTTAGAGCAAAGTATATTTTATCATGGTGCTGGCAGCCTGAGAAAACTTCTGATAGTGTCAAATCTGGTGACAATAGCCACAGTAATGTTCCAGAAGAACACAACAAATGGAGTTCATCTGTGGTGAAAATGGAGCTTTATTAGGACTAATCTAAACCAATAAAATGAAAAGCCCTGGGAACAAAAGTTCATCACAAATCTCAGTACTCCTTAAGCCAGCAAGGCTTTCTCTTTTTTTTTTTTTGTACCATTTTTTTCTCAGAAGAAAGCCTTTATTTACAAAAAGTTCCAGAATCTGTATAAAATTTAAGTGTTCCTGAACATAATTTTATAGAACTACTGTGATGGATTTGCCCTTGAAAATATTTACAATGTGTCTGAAAACAAGATGCCAGCAGTATAGCAGGTAAATTTGAGAAGAAAGAATAAAAACCACACAAATCTATCATATCAATCCCATATTATACACTACAGACTGAAAGATACTGACAAGTTTTTCCAAAATTTAAATACCCCTACTCATTATTTTTGTTGATTATCTTTACTCATGCCTCTACATAAGTCTCCCTGAATACCTTGAATGTTCTGAAAAATATGCTTGAAACACCATTACACCTCATTAAATGATATTCACATATGGCAACAAGCATTCCTCGACCAGAAAGGAAATGAGAATACAAGTTTTATAGAGACTGTTTACACTTTTCTGTGTTCCCTAACACCTGAGAAAACCCCAGGTTTTTCTTCTTTGTGAAGAAAAATCTCAAAGAAAGGATATATGTAAATGTATCTCTGCACTTTGAGTCTGTACTGTTTCATTAGATGTCGTACAAATAATACAAGAAAGAAAGCAATGCTAACAAAAAAGGGCATTTTGAACGTGTTTTTGAAAGACATAGGCAAAGATTAAAGAGTACCTTTTGAAATCATCCCAAAAGAAAAATGTTTCAGAAAGAAAACTACCCCAAAAGAACAAGAAATCAGCACGTGTCAGTTAGTCACAAGAGCTAGGGTGTCCCCTGGACTGAGAACACCCTCCTCATTCAACATCACTTAAAAGAAACTATTTGATTTTTTTTGTGTAACAAATTCTTATACTGGTCAAATAACACTGTTCTTTCTGACAGCTACTTCCTATTCAAAAATGTATGGGGTTTTCTCTTTTTTCTTTTAATAGTTTTAACTGATTTCATTAAAAAGCACTAGTACATTTTTCATTTTCTACTCCAATATCAATGTTCACCATGAAGGAAAAAACTATAAAGACAGTAAAAAAAAAGACTTCTTGCCACATTAAAGGAATTCTGGAGTAGAGGTTAAAAAATGGCTTTCTTAAAGAAACCATGGGTTTTATATATATGATGTCTTATTTTAGTATCAGATTTCACAGACCCCTGTGGGCTTTAAATACATATGTTTAGAAAAATGAAGTAATGACTATACTACAGTCAAAAATGTACTAAACCCAAGAAAAACACTGCCACAAAATGTGCAATGTATAAAACGAAAAAAAACACCCCACCCTTCCAAATATTCTTGGCTTCAAGGTGGGTGAAGCTTACTCCTCAAAAAAAAAAAAAGAAGTCAAGGTGGAAAGTAAAGTGACTATGCTAAACAAGACATAGTCAGTAATCACTGAATGCCTTTTGGCCTCTAATATTTAATCATCCTACACAAGGGACTTCTATGAATTTATCCCAAGTTCTCTTGTTTAATTTGGCTTTTTAACTGGCCAGTCTCCACAACTGTCACTGCGGAGTTTTAAGAATATCTTGTGCATGTGTGTAATTGATAAACAACTGGTCGGTCAAATGCAAAAAGTACAGCCCCCCCCCCCCCCAAAAAAAAAAGTTACAGCTATTTTTAAGAACATTCAGCTCCACCAAGGTTCACACATTCATAATTTACAGTGGGAATAACTTCCAGAAGTTATCTAGTCCAACATCCAACCCTCTGTTCAAAGCAGGGCCACTTGGATCTAGGCCTCATCTACTCAGGTTTTGTGCAATCTCCAAGAATGGAGACTTCACAGCCTCCCTGGACAACCTTCCTCCTGTGCTTAACTGCTCTCACCGGGAAAGTATTTTTCTTAGTATCAAATCATAATTTTTCATGTTTCATGTTCCATGATACATGTTGTGTCTGCTGCCTCTAATTCTTTGCTTCTCATGCTGTCATTATGCAATCTCCAAGAAAAGCCTGGCTCTGTCTCTCCTACACCCTCCCATTAGTGAGCTGTGGAGTGCCATGGGATCCCCCTGAGCCTTCTCTTCTCCTTTGTGAACAAGCCCAGCCCTCAGCCTTTCCTCATATACCATATGCTCTAGCCTCCAGCCATCCTGGTGAACCTCCACTGGACTCACTTTGATATATCAATCTCTTCCCCGGACTAGGGGGCCCAAAACTGGACATGGTTCTCCAAATGGGGTCTCACAAGTGCTGAAGGGGAAGGATCAGTTCACTTGACCTGCTGGCCACGCTCCTGCTAATACAGCCCAACATGGGGTCGCCCTTTGTTGCAAGGGCACACTGATGGACTACTATATGCCTTGTTAACCACCACAACTCCCAGGTCATTTTCTGTAAAGCTGATTCCTGGCCTGTTAGCCCCCAACCTATACCACTACATTAATCGCTATGTTCCAGAGGAACAAGTTTGCTCTTGCCTTTTTTGAGTTTCATGAGGTTCCTCTTAGCGCAATTCTCTGCTGTCTTGATCCCTCTGAACATCAGCCCAGTCTTCCAGAACACCAACTGCTTCCTCCAAACTTGCTGAATATGCTGAATCTGTCCCGTTACTTAGGTGTTTAATAGTATTGTTAAATACCTAAATATTTAGGTGTTCAACAGTAACAGCCTCAGTATCAATGTCTGAGCAACACCACTTAGTAACTGGTTATCAACTAGAGTTAGCATGTTTGATCAAAACACTTTGGGGCCTGCAGTCCAGGCAAACTTCCCTCCACTCACTTCTTGAGTTCCTATTTCACCAATTTGACTGTGAAGATACTAAGGTCTTGCTAAAGTAGAGGTAAAAAACATCAGTCTCAGTTGACAATCTTGCTGATGTCCTTCCAGTGCACTACACCTATCCTTCTCTGAAGGCAGAGAAGCTTCCTTCTATTGTCCAAAGTCATAACTTTCCAACTTCCCAATACTATGAGTCTCCATTCACAGTCAGCTTGTGACTACTATGTAGGTAGTCCACGAGAAGCAAGTAGCCAGCATAAACTGTCAGAACTGAGAGAGTCAAATGACTCCTTAGGTTGGTCTTGACCTGCTGCAGCATGCCACCAAAGTCCCTAGAAGTCGGAGCTTCAAGAAGATTTTCCCTGAAGTTTCCTCAGGAAGCTCAAGAAGCCTGGAAACTGCTGCAAACTGCTCAATCTCTGATTAGCTGCCTCTGCTGGAGGTCTGCAACAGAGCGACAAAATATACTGCAAAAGAACAACAGGACTTCTGAGCCTCTGCACCACCCACTGAGGAAGCCCATGCAGCATCTGACAGTGGCTTCATTAACTCTGTTGCACAACGAAAAAGGGAAAAGGCGGCTGGACAAAGTGTTGCCAGAAAACCACTGCGAGCCAGGCCTAGTTCAGAAGGCTGAGTAGGATTCCTACTTTATCATGCTATACTAGGAATGTAATCCTGATGCAGTCACAGCTACCAGCCACACTCCTCCCCTGACTGATTAGAAGAATTTCCAGCCTTTCTTATCATCCACAGCAGGGACTTCTGTTACCACAGCTGTAATGGTTGCAAGACACCACCCTGCAGTTATACCAGCAATAATGCATCTCTGTACCTGTATGTAAGGCCATAGAGTAGTTTCTGCTTTCACCAAAAAGGTTTGCACCAAGACTCACTTGCTCACATCACTTTCTGCCAGCTCTGCCACTTAACGAAGCAATCTGAGTGGCTTCCCTCTAAGTCAGACCACGTGTTCCTGCCTCCATGACGTGTTCTTCCCCAACCCCCCTTTCTTCTTTATTTAGAACTTGATTATTTCCCCAAACAACCATGTGAATGTTTGTGCCAGCATCCAGGGAGATGGGCAGCCCAGAGCAGGAAAAGCAGCTTGGTGAGAGCAGGATTATTATTTCGGCTACAATATTGGTTTACAGTAACTGGAGAAGGATGGCCTCAGACTGACACAACTGGTTCCCATTTCAGACTTCTCAGCGCAAGGCCTGTATTTCACCTTTTGTCAGTTAACACAATGCGCTCCCTCCAGCCGCTCCCGAACCTACATGCCAGATGCAGCTGGCTCGCCTCAGCTATAACCCCTTGGGTTGCTACATCTGGACGCAGAGGAGGGGAGAGGCGGAGGTACCACCCTGCTGAGGGAAAGCAGAATTACCAAGCTTGAAGGAGCTCCACACCCCCACATGTTCCTCCGCTCAAGCCTAATGTCATGTCCCTGCTCTCTCAGCGATATCAGTGAAGTTTTCCAGTTGTTGCCATTAAAACCAATTGCAACTAAATTTATAAAACTAGAAGAGGTGCCGATGTACATACATCTCCTTCTACCTTCCCCCAGTAATGAAAAGAAAACAGAAGCGGCAAATCACAACACACTGTTAAGACCTACTAGAATTAAATTTTAAAAGGTAAGCATATTTCAGTAAAATGACTTAAATTATGGCAAGATTTAACCATTTATGGAAATAATAGAAAAGTATTGCCAAGCAAAGTACTGTACAAAGTACTCTACTAAGCACTACAGAGTTTAAAACTGTTTATAATTTATGAGAATTATGGATTTCTTTCTTCATATCAGAAATCTTTACATCTTTAATATGTTACTCAATGTTGAGCTACCAGACTGTTATATGACATTATTTTATTAAATAATATTTCTCCCCGATAGAAATAACAGCATTAAAGCAAATTGCTATGCTGATCTTAGAGTGATTAATTTTTCTTTCTTTATACTCACTAGTAAAATCTTACTGAGTTATCCTAATTAAATTGGCATATTAACTTTGCCCATTCCTAAAAATTGATGCATGCCAACATGTTGGGCTGCCAGAGCTTGCTATGCTGTGCCATTTCAGTCACACCATCCACCTGCCTAAGTAATCAATTGTCCAACTCAGGAAGAAAGTTCTTAATGCTTATTACAATTTCTTTGGAAATTTTTACCTGGAAAGAATGTATCTATTCATTGAATGGCAATGCTGAAACCAAAGTTATTTTAATATAGGGATTTTACTGCTTTTACTTGATGGAAAGTAAAAGGGTCTTGGTTACCACATACAAGCTCTTCCAGTCAGACAAAAATTTTTACTTCACTGCTAACAGCGTGCAGTTACAGATTTCTCAACCACAGTGGACTTGCTTGGACTTGTTTCCTTTTTATTATTTTTTCCCCTCTCATTTTCTTTTGTCTCGTTTTCTTTGGTCCTTTCCTTTCTCTTTCTTTTCCTTCTCTCTCATCTCTATTTCTCTCCTTTCTTACTCTTTTTTCTCTCTTTTTCTCTCTCCCACCTTGTATTTCTCTGTTTTTCTTTCCCCTTACATTTCTCTCTTTTTCCCTTTATATCTTCTCTCTCTCTCTGTTCTCCTCTCCATCTCCTGTTCTCTCCTTTCTTTTCTTTCTCTCATTTTTATTGTCTTTTCTTTCCCGTATGTATTTTCTATCCTTTTCTTTCCTCTCTTCATTTTTTCACCTTTTCTCTTTCCTTTCTTCTTTGTTTTCTCTTTTCTCAATTTTACTTTTTCTGTCTTCTTTTTAATTTCTCTCATTTTCTTCTCCTTTCTTTCCTCTTTTCCTCCTCATTTCTTTTCTCTTTACCTTGTTTCTTCCTCTCTCTTTTTCTCCCTTTATTTCTTTCCTCTTGTGGTGGGTTAGCTTTGGCCATAAGCCAAATGCCCACCCAGCCATTCACTCCCACCTCCTCAACAGGAATCTGAGAGGAAAGGGGATGAAAAACTTGTGGGTTGAGATAAAGGCAGGCAGATTGCTTACCAGTTACCACAAGAGACAAAACAGACTCGACTTGAGGAAAATTAATTTATTGCCAATTAAAATAGATTTGGGTAGAGAGAAACAAAAGCTTCCCTCTTCCAGCCTCAACGTTCCTTTTTCATTCCCGATTCTTTTACCTTCCCCACACTGAGTGGTGCTGAGGGATGGAGGGTTACAGTCAGTCCACAGCAGCTTCTCTCTGCTGCTGCTTCCTCCTCACGCTTTTTGTCTGCTCCAGTCTGGGCTCTCCAGGGGCAACACCTCCATCAGGAAATATCCAGATGTCCCAGCATAGTATTCTCCACATGCTGCAGTGAGGATATCTGCTCTGGTGTGGCCCTCCACAGACTGCAAGGGCCCCCCCTCTGCACTGGTGCCCAGGGCACCTTCTCCCTTCCTTCTTCTCCGGCCTTGGCATTCACACTTCTGTTCCACACATTCTTTTTTTATTCTCTTCCTCTGCCTGAGTGCTGGTTTTGTCCTTCCTTAAATATGTTACCACAGAGGCACCACTGTCTTGGTTGCTGGGCTCAGCTATGTCTTGTGGTGGGGTTGTTGGAGTCAGCTGTGTCTGCACAGAGGCCAACCTGCAGCCCCCCACTGCCAGTGCTGTGTTATGTACACCTCTCCTCCTTTCCCTCTCTTTTCATTTTTTTCATTTCCCTTTCCTCTCTCCTTTATCCTCCTACTTTCCCATCTTCTCTGTCTTCTCTTTTTCTCTCTCCTCTCTTCGTTCTTCTCCCACTTTTCTCTCTTGCCCTCCCCTCCATCCTATCATATCTTATTCTGATAAAAGAATTATACTTCTTTTAAAGTAGAAGTATAATATAATAATAATAAACCTTTTTATGAAGCATGAACAACTGAAATCCCTAAATTTAATTCTATTTTTGTTCATTTCTATTAAAAACCAAAGAAAGTGCACCATGTCTTATGCCTTCTCTTTCACAAAAGTTCAGGAAAATTCCCACAGTTTCTTTTTTTCTTTCTCCCCAGTTTTCAATTAGGATATGACTTCTAACTGAAGGAATTTAGAATTTTGAAACTAAATGTCAAATTCTGGCACAATTATGCAAAAGCAACATGTTTAACACCCAAAACATCGCACCCAATCCAAAAAGAGAAAGCCAGAACATATGAGAACGACCTACTTCTTCATCTTCAGTTCTTATTCAATTGAAAAAAATAATTGTGAAGTCTATTGTATCATGCAAGAGAATGAACAAATAAAAATAAACATTCCTTCCCTTACAAAAGATTTTTCTCAATATTCTTGTATTTGAAGAGTAATTCAGTACTTGAGAAAGTTTTACTCAATTACTCATTTTCTACTAATAAACAGGTAGAAAAATCAAACTGATACAAAGAATAAGGAAGCTCAGAATAATCACAAATAAATAAAGATTAGATCCAACAATGAATTACTCTTTTCTAGTAATACTTATTCCTACAATAACAGTTGTATAAGCAAGACCATAATTTCACCTTAAACATTATAATAAATGTAATTACTACAACTTGGTTGACTAATAAATGCCAATTATGTGCCTAAAATATTTTTGTTAAGGCTCTCATCTGTAAGAAAAACCTGAAAATAAATGCAGAATGGGCAATCACAGTATGCCCTGTAACTTTAACAATATAGCAACAAATTATTTGTTTTATTGTGTCAAATTAAAATATTTGTGTGGATATGAAATGTTTTAAGTTATACTTGTTGTACATTAGGGAGTTTAACTTGGCAAAACAGCATAGTAAAATTTCTTTCCTTCCCTCAAAGGACCAAGCAGATACTTTTATTTTTGTGTTTTAACTCACTCCAGCTGTTGCAGTTCAGTCTATTAGTAGATCTCCTTATTCTTTTTTGACTTAAAACAGCTCCTTAAGTCTGGAACTGAGAGATTTAAGTTTCTATTTAACTTAAAAGTAAAAGACAATCTAATTTCAAAATGTCACACACAAAATTTTAAAATTATAACAGTAGAAACCATCAAATATTTTGTGCAAACATAGGACTGATAGCTAAAAGTTTTAGACTGGCCATTCCTGATAGGCATATCATTCCATCTGAAAGGAAGCTTGATTCTCCTGAAGTCATTAATAAAGTCCCTCTGAATGTAGAAGCTGAGACATGCCTAAGAGAGTCAAAGAAACTAAAAATAATGTGGTTTACAAAAAACCACAGTCTTAACCACAAATTGCTAACTGTTTTTAATAAAGAATTAAATGATACATTTAGTATTAAATTAATTAACAGTACAAATCATGTCATTACTTCGTGGACTGTAGCTCAGGCACAAATAATCTTGTATCAACACTATTTTAGTTTATACAGTTCATTACATCATCTGACTGAATGACATTTTGATGCAAAAGTTTACATTTATACCATTAAGCTACTACTATAGAGAAAGGTTAATGGTTGGATTGGGTTTAGTGGTGTTATGTTTTGGATGAAGGGGACAGAGTTAAGAATATAAATACAGTTTGACTGCTTAATCTTCACTGGCCAAGAAGATTCCTGGACTGAATCTAACAAAACCAAAACAACAACTTCCTGCTTGTCATTGATTCTTCATATCTTCCCAAAGAGTTCCTTGTTGTCATTTACAGGTCAGGTTTTTTATCTTTGTGATTACTGCAGGGGACACATATTTTTTACAAAATGATTTCATATTTGATAATGGTTACCTAAAGTAGTTACCAGTCTAGAGGACAATAACTTCAGGTGTACTGGTAACATAAAAAAAAAAAGAAAGGAAGGAATAGCAAGTAATGGGGGACATTTGCAAGAAAGATTAGTTGTCTGGATCCCACACTTGTTTTATTTTCTAATTAAATATAAAAGCCTGCCAGTGAAGCTCTGAATGGTGTATCTTGACAGATTCCTGATAGCAAATAAACATATCATAAGCTTATTGAAACACAAACTATACAGCAGTAGCTACAGAAGCTGTAAGATCCTAAATAGGGTTACTCAGCTGTGTTTGCTTGGTATTTTCTTGCTGGAAGGAAGTATTTACTAAAAAGAGCTACGAGATCCCATTTTCCTTTCCTCATAATAAAATACAAGGAAAACCAAAAGAAATTAGGGGAAAAAAGTCAATTTGTCCTCTCTTTAGCTGTTGAGGGCAGACAGCAAAACGGTTCTTAGGGATCATTTGAGCTCTTTCCCATACTCTTTGCTACTGGAGCAACTGAGCAAATGACACATTTGAGTATAATAATTTTATGATTTACAACTTTATATAAGGGCACGTGTATGAGTAGTGAGGTGAATTTGTGTCTGCAGGTGTATTTACATACTACCCCATAAACACAAGTTTCATACATACAAATTTTAAGTTCTTTTATTTATACTTTGATTTGAAGTATATGTTTTGGTTCCCTGTTCTCTGTTAATGTTGAAAATATTTGCCAGCCACACAGTTACCGGTTCTAGCAAACAGCTATCATAAAACAGACTCACTGACAAATGCAGAGTTTATTGGGATTACAAACAGAAGATAGGAGCTTTCTATATTGCTGAAAGAAAATAAAATCTTGAATAAAACATGTTCTTCTTAACATGACAGTACATAAGCAAAGAAAATATGTTCAGGTACTTTTTAAATTCTGTTTTGAAATGAAGAGCATGCACGTAATTTAATTTCACAGTAATTAGGACTACCTATGAGACTCAAAATTAATAAAATGGAATTGCTATCAGCTGGACTTAGATAGAAAAGAAATTCATGTACATAACAAATTTTCTGAACAGTTATACCTGATCTTTTTCATTGTCCTTAGACAGTGAAATTCTGAGGGTTTTTTTGGGGGGTCTTGATTCTAAAAAAATGTACTTCAAAATTTTAAATTAAATGTGCCAGTGCACAGCTAAAAGAGAACTAGGAAATGTTTCAGCTCATGCAGTACAAATAGGAAAAAAAAAAACAAAAGAAAAGAAAAATCCTAGATTTTTCTGTATTTTTTCCCCTTCAGTTAAGAAATGGTTTCATTACAGGTAAACTGAAGCATATACACCCATGTCTTTATAAAAACAAAGACATCCACAGCAAACTGTTCCAGAAAAATAAACTATTACTAGAAAATTATGCTTTCATAGAAAGCCTGACAATGTTTTCTTCTTTCACATTCAAGTAAAACAGATTTAATTCAGTCTGCCAGAAATGGCTATGCTTCTGTTCTGTGAAAAATATGCTAATGATGAAAATAAGGACTTGACAATTTACTGAATACTAAGCGGAAAATCTGTAATGAATTGCCTGTGTTGTAGTGTTCAGTTTAGGCTCATTTTTCTTCCTCAGTTGCTATGGAATACTAGAAATAGCATAAAGAAGATTATACTATTTTGTGGGATGTTGTGCATGTCCCTTAAGACAGAATGCTTAGAAATAAAGACAAAAGTCAGCTGTGGGATAAATGAAATTCAAAGCAGTAATAAATAATAGGCTTAAGTACTAACTTTTCAATGCAAAAGAGAAATACAGAGAACAAAACAGAAATGCCAAAAAAATTCAACCCCAACAAATAAATCTCAATCAGCAACTAGCAAGTTGAAACCTACAGTAATTCATTTTACACCTGCAAGGAAAAGCAGCTTCTTAGGTTACTCAGATGGTGCAACAAAAGCTCATAAATCCATTAAATGAAGGCATGTCTTCAAGTTCCCAGCCAGACTTCAATTTTGACTGCAGGTTTTAAGCCTTCAACAGATTAAACCCTTTTCCTAAGAATATTTTATCAGAGTGTACATTCAAAAGGTGACTCCTTCTAGCTAAAGTGTCTGTATTCTTCTGTGTTTGAAATTTTTATATATACGGCTGCTCCTGACAGGCTTATGTGTTGAATCGCATTTGTCCAAATACTATCTAAAGTAAATACAGGAGATTATTCTTGCCTTTTCCAAGCACAAGAGAGCTGAACAAGGTTGCTGGCTACTCAGAAAGATTCTTGCATTTTGCCCCTAATCAGCATACAGTGATACTAAACTCTCTTGCAGGTCTTGCTTCTGACTTTTATTTTAAAATACAAGTACCTATGTACTATAATGTTAATAAGTGGCAGATCTTCATTTCAGAACAATGATGGAAAGAAGAACACATGCTGTCAAATCTCAGTTTCCCCAAAATATTTTTGAAAATTTTGCATATGGACAACAATGGACAACTATTATTGGAAAGCTCTTCTATGTCCTTGCTTTCCTCGAAAAGATGCTAGCAAAACAATCTGATAAAGGAAGTAAAATAGAAGAATGTATTCAATCTAGTCATGATTCAGTTTATAGGAACTGCAGGCAGACTTTGGATAAAAGAATAAGAAAACACTCTGTAGACTGGAAGATCTCATCTCTTCAGTCATTTTTAAAAAAGAAATCAGTCTTAAAGCACTATACTATAGGAAACATACTACACACACAAAAAAACCAAAACAACCACCAAATAAAACAAAGCCCCCACCCCAAACAAATAAACCAACCAAAAAAACTTTCACTGAAGATCTGGTGAAACTTTCATAAGGTAACTTCTGCGAGTATCTAACTGTTTTGAACGTGTTCAGGATATTTTTATTTAATTGCTCTCTCTCTGAAAGAGAGACATTATTTTTAAAGCAGAATTACTCTTTGAAATACCGAAACATTAAAGAAAAAAGATCTGTAGCATACAGCGTAGTTACGCTGTCTAGGAGAAATGTGAGAAGACAGATATGACACAATACACTCTTTTGGGATAATGTTACACATATGGTAACACCAATTTATAATGCAGAAGGTTTCTCTTTTCATCAGCCTGAACTACATTATTGCTTTTCAGTCTCTTTCCATAGCAGTCTACACTGAGACACAACATAAAAAAAAGACAAAACAAACTCTTACATTAAATATCAAAATATATTGATAAAAGAATCATTACACTATGAAAAACAACACTGAAATCGTTGATGTCTCCTACTTCAAAATAAAATGTCCTTTACAGGAAGTGTTTTCATGACTGTACAAAATAAACAGTAAATCTTTTAAGATCATCAGCATCTGCACTGCTATCCATTATTTGTTACATTTAAGTTGTTGGATTTACACTTGTATTAAAAAAAGAATATCTTTAACATTACCTTAACACGTTATGGAGATCTTAATTTCAGCAAATTAGGCTGTCATAAAGAAGACTTGGGTATGCATTCAAAAATAAAATATTTTTCCCCATACAGATCTTTACAATTTGAAATATGTTTATCACATCACAAAATCTAACACCACAATTTTTCCTATTACAGTTAAACAACTGAACTTTTAAAATTTTCACATATCCTCTGAATTATTGTAGCTTGAATATCTAACAATCCTACAAGTCACTCTTCCTTACCAGTAAAGCAATCAAGAAATAAAACAAAGGTTTATACAGTGCACAAGCATAATATTCTTTGAGAATATACAGACTGGGTTTGTGTGGAAGGAATAAAAATCTAAATGGTTGCACAAGTAAAATAAAAATATTTTAATAGCACTGTGGAAGCAAGCGTGTCACACATACTGGATTCCTGTTTTCACAATCTTTGCAGATGTGTTTTGCAGAACTGCTATCAGAGGTAAAGCAAACAAGTTTTTGGCAGATCTTTCAAAAAATTAAAAAAAAAAAATCAAACAGTACTATTTCCTATTACATGAGAGGTGGAAAAGTGGTTACAATGTATGTTTTAGCACACAAACACAGAGAAATATTGTACCAAATGGAAAACTGAAGTCCTGAACACTTCGTGAGCACAAATGCATATGAAAATACAGCAGCAACATGTTAATCTTAAAAAAAAAAAAAGAGAATCAACTGTTCTGAAATCTAGAAAGGAAGTTATATGAACTTTTCTAAACTGTTTTAAACCATCAATTGAAGGTCATAATAAAATTCTGGAATTGTTCTATTTACTCATAACTGGTCCTAGAATCAAACTAAAGAAGGACACTTGATTGCTCCCAAGTCAGGACATGAAATAAATACTGGGATGTCTACACTGTAATACTTAGGAAAATTGCAGGGACACAGCATGGAGTTTGAGTCCTCAAAGTAATGGAAAAAGAATGACAGCAGATTAGGATAACTGGAGACCATGGGATAGGAGATGCAGTATGAGAAAGAGTGAAGATTCACCTTGCAGAAACTCTTGGGACAAGGGATTCCATATAGATGGGAACTAGTAGATACTGCACTGGCAACACCTCCTTACTGGACAAGATATTGGGAGTGGAGGAGCAGAGGACCAGGATATATTCATATCTCTGCATTTGGCTTTGATAAATATTACTTTGCTTCTGTCTCCACTCTCTTTTTACATATGCTCAATTAATATTCTTAAAAGTAAGAGCAGTATCCTCCAAAGTATTCTGCGTCATACTCAAAAGGTTCTTACAATTCACATTGTGTCATTTATCATCTGAAATACTTCTAAAATTAAATCCACCACTTAATAAAACTAACACAAGACTTTTCATCTGTGACATAAGCATGATTTTTAGCCTGCCTGTAACAACTGGGGTACCTGTTACTTAAAAGAACCAAAATGAAACAAAGGTAATTTTATAAAAAACGCTGACACGTAGACTGATTCTACCGGACTGTTTATTAAAGTCTCTAGACAGAGATTCAACTGTCCTGTGAAGGAAAGAAGAGCAGCATTGAAGCTAACACAACAGCCCAGATAATTTCTAAAATACTAGAAATATGGAGAAGAAATTAGGTCAATGGTGGGTCAAGCAAAAAAAAAAAGTACATTCAAGGTAGTAAAATGTCTTATATTGAAATGTATCTTGTATAATATACATAATGGAAGATTCACCATCACTAATAAATAAAAATTCTGTCATCTTTGCATTAGCTGAGGGAAAACGTTTGAGGTTTTATTATTTTACACCTGTTTAATTTGCATCCAAAACTAGTTTTCCAAATCAATACAGAGGTGGGATTACTGCTGTCCAGACATAAGCAAGCTAGCTTTAAACTAACAGTAATCACAATGCAGCAACATGGAGTCCAGAACTCACAACCCTGACGTTTGGCTTGAGCTAATACCATAGTTGTTTTAGGGCTCCATCACTCTAAAACGTGAAATAATTACCACAGAGGTGGCAAGGGTGTGATTATGCAAGTTAAAGTGCCAAGGCTGGAACGCAGTAATATAGGAAATTCACCAATTTTTACCAGGCTAAACTGCACCGTGCATAACAATGCTGGGAATGCCTAAGCAAGAAGGAGCAAGCCTGAGATTTTCAGCTGGCAAATTGCTGCTATCAAAACGGCCTACCAAATTAGGCAGTTTGTTGTTACACTGGGAAGAAGTGCGTTTCAAAGAGGTGTCTGAAGTGAATTTATGCAGAAAGACAGGTTGTACTGAAAGCTTGTTTCTTTCACTACTCTACAGCCAAAAGCCACATCTGTAGATGCATGAAAATCAACCTAATAATGCCAGGCAAAAGAATCTGAATAGCTTTCTCTCTCTCTTTCCATCAAGGCTTCCTTTCAGTCCATTGCAGGGAATAACTATCTTCAGACAAAACAATGCACTCCCTTCAGCTGAAGAGGCTCCCAAATAAATTCTATCAGACATATGCAACCACAGAAGCCTTTTAACTGTACGTGCTCTTCTATTAACAACCAGAGCCTTAAGACAAAAACTGTGGTTCTTTCAATTAATTTTTTAAGGGTGTTTGGTAATTGGAGAGCATTTTCTTTTTTTCTTTTTTTTTTTAGTGAAAGATAAAAACTATGACTTAATTATGAATCATAATGACATCTTGGAATGACTTTACAGAGAAAGAAAGCAAAAAATTCTCTGTCTACATGCATACACAATAAAACAAGGAACTTTAAAATGATAAACAACAGAAGACAGTTGCCAGCTCATTTAGCCTATTTACAGAAACAGCAGCATTCAGAAGGGATTTTATTTTTAAGTCAATAGCTCTAAGGATGAAGTATGCAAAGGCTTAAAGAGACACTGTCAGAAAGATCAAAGGATTCAAAAGTGATGGTAATATTTTCAGGAGTCCCCTCTAACTTCAAAGCTAAATACAGACCCTGCACGGATCATGTGTTTTATTCCACTGATGACTCCACTCAGCAGTTCAAAGTGCGTTTAATTCTAGCTAACCCACTAGTTTCATATTTCTGTAAAAAGTGTGTAAATCTAGTAAGAGTGTCTTCGAGACTATTATTAGCGTCATACTTTGCTGCTTTCCTAGGCTCAGAAGACTTAATATGTTATGATATCATTCATGATAAATATTATCAACACTGTGGAGTGGAGAAGAAACAGCACTATTGCCAGTGCCAATGGCAAGCACCTCTTAGTCTTCTGAAAGACTACTGTCACAACAATAAGTCAATAGATAGCTTAGTCTTGCGGAGCAAAAGACAAAACATGCAGAGGAAAAAACTGATGATGAGGAGATAGGACTGACTTCGATTCCCACAGTTGAAACTAAGATCAACAAAGAAACATCAAGAGAAAGAAGTTTAAGACTCTTATTGGAAAATGAAAAACAGAATGAGACAAAGGGACTTCTTTTAAACTCTTCTATGAATTACCTGAACAGAATCAAAGTTACTTGACCATACAGAGGTCAGTTACTCTAGCTGAAGCTGAACAGCAAAACCACTATGAAATTATCCCATTCCAGTCACAATCCTGAGTCTAATGGAGGAGGAAAGTAAATAGCTAGCATAGCTGTGGGCTAAAGTAGTACTCCAAGAAATTAAACAGTGCTTGTCCCATTTTGAAATTTTATTGGCTTTTAACTTGGACTGAGAAACCTTGGCTTTAATCTTATCCAGACAAGTCAATTTCCCAGCCTCACCATGCAAAGGACAAAAGGAACTACAGAAAGCCAAGACATAATCTAGGGTTATTAGCATCAAACATTTATCAGAGTTTGGCTGGATATTCTCCCCTAGGACTCAAACAATATGTACGGCCCAAGTACTGAAAACTGATCTAAAAAACTTCATAGAAAACCGCGGATCAAGGGATATGCTAGTTCATTCCTCTAGTTCAGGGCAGGATCAACCAAATCTGCATAACTCCTGACAGACATGTATCTACATTGGCTTTGGAGAGACGTAGAGATCTCTCACATCTCTCCCACAATTCATGACAGAAATCAATTAAAAAATTTAAAAAAAATTTCTACTGTCTAATCAGAATCTTCTCTTACCACAATTTTAAAAGGCCTTATTTCTTGTTCTGTCCATATCAGACATTCAAGATAACATTCCTCACTCTTTCGTATCTTTTATATAGTTGAAGACTCACTATGTCTATAGTCAATCTTTTCTTCCTTAATCCAAACACCTAATTCATACCAACTTCTGTCTTATTTTTGTCTCCCTGATAATTTTAAGCAGTCTCAATTGGTCCTATTCTTCATGAAGGTGCAGTGCCCCAAACAGAAAGGAACAGATAGATTATTTCTGGTGATTTCCAGGCAATTTCCAGGTAATGACAAAAAAGGACAAAACCAAGGATGATACTTGGGTCAGAGTTTAATATAGCAAGAAACTAAGAGAATTAGAGAGAAGCTTTTTTTTTTTTTCTGTGAGAATCAGCAAAAATTTTTCAAACACATGATGACCTAGTTAAATATACCCATTATGACCACACAGGCATCTCCTGGGAAAAGAAAGACAGAGACAGAGAAGCATCTGGCAAGTTTCTGAGCCTGTGTTAGGAACAAAAAATCCTTGAACAGAAGATGCAAAAAGCAGTTAGAAAGGAAGGCAGTACTAGGTTTGACTTGAACCCGTGGGGAAGAGCCAGCTGAAAACATTGAGTGGTCGTGCAGGAATGATTCTTCATTTTTAGGAAATTAAGGGAGAATACAAAAAAAACCCAAAATTGGCTTTAGGAAATTAAACTTCAGCAAACTCACTCACACAACATGGATAAACACATTTGTGTAAGCACACTAACAGATAGGAAGCTGGCTTGCTCTTCCATGACTGAGCACTTATACCAAAAACAGAGGTGCTAATGCCTAATCAGAAAGGTGTCTATGATTAGGTTGCTAAAATCAACACCAGGAAAAAACACGGGAAAAACTGATTAGATGATAAATAAATAAATTAGATATTCTCAAATCAGTTAAATCTGCTGAAATTCACCATAGGTAATTAAAGCTGACTGGATCAGTCTCAGAATTATCAACAGTCATTTTTGAGAATTTGTAGAGGATAGCAGTAATTCCAAATGGCTGGAAAACACTTAGTGAATAGCTTAAAAAAAAAAAAAAGGATGAAAGAAGGTTGGTCCAAAGAAGTAGACGTGCAACAACTGAATTTCAATTCCCCTCAAATATGGAATAAAAATTATTTAGAAGCATTTAGCAAATAAGAAGTTGAGTAATACATAGAGCTGTCAAGAACAAGTTACTTCAAATCTATCAAAATATTATTTGTGACATAGCAGCAGACCCCGTAGCTAGAGAAGCAGTAGTAAGTATCCTATAGCCCAAGCAGGCAACCTACAGCCTGACTTAATGATTGTTTGGAAATTGTTTCTCATGGGACTTCCATAAGCAAAAAAGAGAAATATGTCATGTTGCAAAAGGAAACAAGTTCTAATAAGCAGTTGACACTAAACTTGGAAGAGCTGCAAGCATGCTGAAAGATGAGAGTACATGGTTAAAGCAATCTTATTGAGTTAGAGAAACGGTCTGCAGAAAACCTGAACAAAATTCAGTAATGGAAATTCTAGACCTTAACAGGAACAAGTAACAGGAGAAATACAAGATGGAGAACAACTATTGAGGCAGCAGGCCAGTGAAAAGGAGCACTGAGGCTAGAGTGGATCATACTCTGGCTAGTAGTCTATGGTACACTAGCAAAATCCCATGCCTGGATGCATACACACCAGGTTGCAACTCTAGAAATTTACAACAGGAGAGGGAAATGTTTTCAAAACAAGGGGACAGCAGGTTCTAGGATAGAAAATCCAGAGCACTGTGCACTGAAGTGAGCTGGTGCCTGTTTTCCTTGTAAAGAGATTTCAATGTCCAGGACTGTTGGTCTGACACTGTTCACAGGTGTTAGTGTAAAATAAACACCCCTCCTCCCCACCATTCACAGAAGAAAACCAGCTTTTTCTATATCCTCAAAATGTTTGCCTTAAAACTTTTTTTTCCTTCTAGGTAGCAGACCTACCTGCCGACCATTTTACAATCAACCACCATACCAGGAAAAGTATTTAACAAGTACCCCCTCAAAGACACAGAAAACCAGGTAGGCTATAACCTCTCACAGGATGTATCAGTGAAGTTTTTATTTTTGTTTCTAACATATATCTGCTTTGTAACTCAGGAATTTTCCTCCTTTTGCATTTAATTATTTGAGTAATACAAAAATAAATATGCAACTTGATGTCTTTATGGCAAACAGAAAAAAAGAGGCTGTATAGTCTGACAGTGTCTTTTTAAAGATTATACATAATGACAATGAGATTGCTGAAAATCATACATTATTTTTTCAGATTTACTACCACAGCAAAAAGCTTTAGATTAATTAATGCTGCAATAGATATGAAAAATGACTAAGCCAATTAATCTCATTCATCTAAAAATGGAACAGTAGAGAGGAGAATTTTTGAAGAACTTCATTTAGAATTACCAAGGTTCTCCTGACAATGATAATCAGTATAAAGGAATAAGTAAAGTATATTAAAGTAGTAACATATTCCTGGCACAAGTTCAGACTTGGAAGAATACACAAATCAATACAGAATAAAATACACTCATGCCATTCTGCTGCTTATGGCCAGGTAACTGCACATCATAAATTTACATCCCTTGCTCATCTTAGCTGGCTGCAGCAAAGAGACCAGGAAAGACCATCTTTAGTAAAAGCAAAGGCACCACACTGGCAAAAAGGTACCGAAAAAGATTGCAGGCAGGATGAACTGAACGGGAGACTTTAAATTCAAGTACTGTGAAAACATTACATACACACTGAGGCCCAATCAATGAATACATGTACGAAGTCAAATACCTTACTGGATCCTACTAAGAGTTAGGCAAGAAGATAACCTTGCAAGTTTGTGCCAAATCAATATTGAAATGCAGCAGAAACAACTTAACATAAAATCAGAAGTTAAATGCAAATCCAAAAAATCAGTACAGAATCAACATTTTTTCATTTTACAACTGCAGAATTTAGAATATTTAGGCTAAGGAGTTTAGGATCACCAAGCCTATAACATAGTAGAATGTTTCAAGTATGGAGAAAAGAATATTGAATTTATCCTTCTCAGTTTTGTAGGTACTCAGGACCACATATAGCATCCTGCAATCTACTACACATTCACACATATCTGCACATATTATACTATGAATAAAAATCATAACAAATCTGAATTTCTTTCCCATTTCTCTGCAATTCTGTTTCCTAGTAACTGAAGAAATGAAAGAAGTTCTAGCTTTGAACCTCTTTAAAGGAATCTTTCTCTTATTATCCATTCTGCAACAATTAAAAAGGGCTTTGACATTTTCTATACTTAAAACATAAAACATTGCCTTCATTCCCTCCCATAGGTTTTCCACGCCAAATTTTATTCATGTTCTGATCACGGATACAAGAATTTTTAAAATTACAAAGAAGCGCTATTATCAGGCATTTGAGCCCCTCCCATGCAGTTGTCTCATATCACAAGACGTAAGAAGAAGAAAGCAATCTAATCACTGCTGTAAGAAACAGTATCTTAGTAAAACAGATTTTCAAAATTGTGTTTTCTTGCTTTTTTGTTCTTGTATGCAAATCGTTGCAGCATAACACACATTTGGACATTCATTTTCTAAAGTTTTCATCCCCTTGTTTCCTTGGCATCATTGCCAAATATGCTTGAAGCAGTTTCTTGGCAGGAACTAATGCACTTCTTAAATCTGTAAAAGGTGGTAAATTCAACTTCATCTCGCACACCACCTCTTTTTTAATTTTACCAAAATACAGCTATTATGAGAATGTTATGAGGCTACCAACAAAGTAGTGCACCATTATGCAGTGCAAACAATCACACAGAGTGCTCTGTTTCTTAGGAACAACAGTGAATTCAGCAAAAATATGTCCCATGTTTACTTCTGGTTCACCTTTACATGAGATTTGAAGTTCTCTTGTCCTAGGCTTTAGGTTACACACTAGAAGGATATAATTAAAATAAAAGCAGATTTCTACCTTTGGTTTGATACAGCAACAGGTATTAAAACAATTTATTAAAACAGAAAGACTTTACTATAACATTTGGAGAAGAGGAAAGTGCATCTTGTAGGAAACCCCACCAAACAACCAATTTTTCCTTATTATTACTTCCTGCTCAAGTTTCTATTTGCAGGTCACTACAGGAGCTACCAAGTAGACAGTCACCTTTCAGAACAAGAAGCTGTGTGCACATCTGAACCAGGTGTCTATGGAAGACAACTGTTTATTTCTGTAGGTTCTGGATAACCCATCTCTCCCCCTAAAAGCCTAATCATTATTGCTGAAATCTACATCCAGAGTATGCTGTTATTAAGCAACTCTGCAGTGGAGTTGCTGCATCAGTTATCAGTTGCTGTATCCATCCTCTGCAGCCACACAGATAAGCTCCCAGTGTTCAAACACCCCTATCCTTCCATTCCCAGTTCTTTATCAGCATAACCCCTGTAACCACAGGCAACACCACCATGTCCTAACAGTGATTTAAGTGCCAGACCACAAACCCAAGGGAGAGGAGAAGTGTGCCGAGCTTCACCTTGCACTTTCTCCATGCACACAGTGGCAGAGGTAACCCAGCTGTCAAGCTTCAGTACTTAAGCAAAAATGAGATGTAGCACTGGGCTGTCTGAGCAGATCACACCCTCTTTGTAAAGAAAAGCCACTGGACTTAAGCTGGCCCACAGACTCCTTTTGGAAGGTACAAAGTTAAACCAGCCAGCCACCATTTTAAAAGCCTTGAACTAATAAACCTACCAGCTATATTTCCCACTTTGGAGTTGGAAATCAATTCAGACAGCACTTTTAAGTTTTTTAAAGATTATATACCACTCCTGGATGGTTTTCAAAAATATAGCAAAAATACAGAACATATAAACACTGACCTTGTTTCTTTTAACCCTTCTTTCTGAATGACTTCCAATATTTGTTTTGCAGTCATGGGTGAGTTGGGGTACTTTTCCAATGCCTGGAAAGAAATAATAAATGTGTAAGTGACAAGACACAGCTGTCCTGTGAATCTGAAAGGTTATATGATCATGCAGTTTTTATCTAGTCATTTGTGAAAGGCAGGGAATGGTAGTGTTGAGACTGGAGTCCTCTGTCTGTTGGAAGGCCAGATACAACCCAGAAAACTGCAGCAAGAAAAAGATTTACTTGCTGTTTTTGTACATCATCTGCTACATCTGCCTGGGAAAAATTCTTACCAGGTTCCAAATACAAGAATTGAAATACACAACTAATTTTATGACACAGCAACAGATTTTCTTTCAGGCACAAGGGGGAAAAAAACCCACAAAAACCCAAGGGAAAAAATAATAATAATAAAAAAGACTAGCACTTTCTTTGGTTTTTATTACTTTAGAACTATTTGAGGTCATTTGAATATTCTACACTTAGGTTTCACCATGACCTCCGAAAAAAATTGGCTAAAACCTTCCATTTGTAGAGCAGGAGCTACTGTGAGAATTGACACAGTGAGGTTTCAATTTTAAAATGCTTTTTGCTTCTAAAAACAATGAAAAATGAAGCAGTCAGAACAGTCACAGCACATAAGATGCTACATGACAGAGTGCAGTATATTTTTCCAGTTCAGTTCAGTTTTCCACTTCTTTGCCTTTTCCAATTGAGCCCAAAGTAACTCACTCCTCTTTACAGACAGAACCATCTTGAATGGATTTTTCTGATTTTCCACTTCCTTTTTGTCCCCATCAGTTTTATGCTGTTAAACAAACAGCCATTCTTTTGCTCATGTGACGTGCCAGACTGACAGCCCTGGAAAATGAAACCTTTCAATCAGCAGTAAAAGGTGCTGCACAGGCCACGGCAATCAAGCTTCCCAGAGCATCTTGACCATGTATCTCAGCCAGAACTTGCATTTCTACCCTGTGCAAATATGAAAGCAGTTTGGTCCAATTCTATTTATCCTGAGCTTCTCTCTAGTAGTTACCAAATGATGGCAAATGTGAAAGTAGCTACTACTACATGGATTCCTGCCCACTAGGAACTAGAGACATCACCACATCCTATCAGCAAATCAAGCTGTGAAGGGTGCTAGCCAGGGCTGTAATTCAACTAGCTCACCTAAAACCAAAGCCTCCCTACTCACTACAACTTGACCAGCTCAGCCCTCTCCTGCCATTTTACAGTTCTGATTTACTGCCTGTTCTCTTTTGCAGCCAAAACACAGTTTACCAAATCCTTCAGTTCTTTGTTAGAGATGAGCTTTGTATCCTTTATCTTTCAGTTCCATAAAGGAAAATTAGAAGTGAGGGCTGCACTAGAAAGGTCTGGGAGCTGAACTGAGCTTATCTCATGTACATTAGTAGGCAAGATTCAAAAGGGATCCATCAGGAAAGGAAAATCCAAAGGTGATTTGAAAGGAGAAAAGGAAAGAGTAAGAGTACAGCAATGAGTAAGGACAGAAGGAACTGCACACAGGGCTGGGAAGAGGGCCACTGCACAGCAAGGGAAGAGAAATGATATGATGTATTAGTGACAGAAGCACAATGACACATTGGAAAAATGACAATGTGTATAAAGATTAAGACTACGATGAGAAAAGATTAATGGTGTGAAGAAACAAAAGTGGAAACTTTAACCTTCAGAAAAAAGACAAAGAAGAAGGACAAGGTAAAATGAGAACATACCAAAATAAAGGGAAAAAAAGAACTAAACTGGGAACATTCCAGAGAGCAAACTGGAAAGGACAAAAGAGGATACTACACTGTACTGGACACGGCTATGAAGGAAACTGTGTGCACTTGAAAGTGGGGTTACTCACTGTGGAGGATTCCCTGTTTCTCTTCCTGAGTACAGGCCCCTCAGCACACCTGGGCAGCTCCTCCCTGCAATTGAGAAAATTTGGGTAGCCCTGTCCCCTTCTCTACGACATCACATCCTACTCTATAAAGTCAGTAAAGTGCCAAGTATTACCATGAGAGTTCAACAATAACAGTAAGGAAACAATAAAGCTACGCAAACATCAGAAGTCACCCTGTCCTGGACAATGGGAGAAGGGAGAGCACTTTGTGCTGAGGAAGCTGCACTGAACTGGCTGTGGAAACAATGGCCAGACATATGGATAGGGAAGATCATCATCACCAAACAACAATGAAAGCAACAAGTAGGATGCGTAACACCACTACAGAAAGTTTAATGAAACCCACAGGGCAGATTTCAAATACCACAGAATGAAGTGAACACATTCAGGGTATAATGACAAACTGAAATGCAGAGTATGTTAGACAGGCTGAAAGTGCTGGGGTAAACAATTGCCCATTGTGTGGACTTGCTTTACGCCAGACATGTAGCGTGGGCTGCAGTTCATATACCCCATGAATTAAATTCTGTTCATCTAACCCTTTAAACCCTGTTATTTGAAGAACTGTTCATACCCTAACGGAAAAGCATTAATTCTCCAATTCAAACACTGCTTAAATTGAAAATAGTGTTATTTTGCATATGATTAAGTTTTCTTTATCAGAATGAAGATTAATTTAGCAGAGAACCTAAGTAAGGATGGGGGTTTTTTCTGCCCCTCCCACTATCCTGTCTGTCCTCATCTCTATTCCACCCCCGCCCCCAGTTTTAAGTTCACTGTTTATCACAGTAAGAAAATAAAAATAATTACTTGTAAAAACATTTCAATGATAACATCACTTTATTCCCTCAGTTACGGAAAACAGCGTCAGAGTATTCTTTAAAATTCTGTGAGCAAATGAATACACTGAACTGATAATTACACTAGCCTATCTTGCCTCTGTGTCTCACCATTAGTACTGCTAAAAGCCTGCAATCCCTTTTGCATTTCCAAGACTTTTAAAAATAATATTAGAAATTCAAACTGAATAACTAACTGTGCCTTAAGGCAAGTAACATACTAAAATGCAGTAGTGTAGTTAAGTCACAGGCTCACAGGCTTCTTGGTCAGAAAAACTAATGCACATCGGGGGAGAAAGCTCTAATCTGTTTTAAATATCTTTCTCCTTCCTCCCACTCCATCCACCAACACTCATATCGTATATGGGCAGTGACTAATAACACTGAAATTAAAGCATGCCAAAGTACTGTCATGAAGAATATGACTGTTTCAATGTATTTTGTTAAGAAGGACAATGACAGAAGAATGGTTTGCACTGACTGCAACCTCTATCACAGAGGATCAAATATGCTCTATTTATTCCTGCCATTCAACCACAGCCTTAAAAAGGGACAGCCGCTAAATAACTGGGACAAATAATGTGATACCCATCAGGACAATCTGAAAGAGAACAGAAGTAGTCATTGCACAGAACACATTCTTGGTGTTCATTCAAACCTGGGTTAATGGTTCAAAGAGAAGATGGCTCAGATCCTAACAAGCACAGTGGAAATCAAACCTCCCAGCAAATGGTAGCAGCCTGACAAATTGTTGTATTTGTGACGCCTACAAGTATCAACTCACAACTTCATATTAAATAATCACACAAATGCCACAAACACACGAATTCCCAGTTTCATTGGAAAAGTCCTGTCAGTTATATGGGACAAGAAGAAAATACAAATTCCTTTTCTCACCATAGCATCTATCATCTTTTGTGTGTTGACAACTGCTCAAAAAAGATCAGTTGCCACACCAGGGGAAAAACACTTTCCAGTGAACTGCTAACAAGAAAACTCTAGTACAGAGTCAAGACTTTCAGCTTTGCATAAGAGAGAAATCCTGAATGCTCAGTTTGCCCTCAGAATCGGAAGAGAACCTCCATATAAGTGATGGAATTGTTCGTCTAATTTATATACACTGACTACCTGAATAAAATCGGTCCAATCATTTGCATTTTAACCAGTAGAGGGAACACAGCAGAAGGACAGAGGGAAGAAAGGCAAACCAGAGAATCAGCCCTCCTGCCACCCATAAACATTCCTGCAGAAAGTGGGAAGCTTTGCCTGCAGCTATCAGTTATTACACTGACAGAAAACAATTCTTCTAAACAAGAACCAAGTGTGGCCTGATACTGTGCTGTGGTCCAAAAGCAGCAGGCAGATCAGTCTAGTGGGCTTGATGATCCTGATTGTGTGACCAGACTATAGTTATCTGGAAGGGGCCAAAGCTTATTCAGTTTCTGGAAGCTGCTGGCAGGGATCTGAAGGTCAGATAGCTGACAAAGATCAGGATCATTTTATCACATCTGCTTGGTCAAACCTAGTCTGAGCCACTAGTCATAAACTGAAGCTATTCTCCTTAAAACATTATTTAAATTAACTCAGGAGGAGAAGAAAGAGGAAGACTACAGTTATTCCCAGTGCTCCTACTCATCAGCTAAATATGAGTCAGGCTGAACTGCACAATGGACAATCTTGACTGCCCAAAGACAGCAGGGTGAATTTAGAAGAACAAAAAAAATAACTTTCCTTCTCCTAAGCAGAAAATATAAAATATTTTCTAGCCACCCATTACTAAATTAATGAATTGAAAGATGGAGTATCAAACAGGGTACAAGAACAGTGTCCTGGAAAAAATCCAGCATTGTCCTATCCAGCTGCTTATGTGAGGTTAACAGGAGGACTGATTTCTATTGTGGGAAATGCCCCACTAAAATCTTTTGTGTTCATTTTTGATTAACAGCTTTAGTCATTGGGGAATTATCAGCAGCCTGGTAAAAGTTCAAAGCCCTTTGTGTGAAGAAAGATGGGTAAATGGTTCAGAGAGGAGGGGAGGGTACAGAGTGGGGGAAGAAAGGAAGTGCATAGAGATGGATAAGGAGGTGAAAACAGTAAGGAGGAGTACAAGATAAATGAAAAAGAGGGGTGATAAAAAGGGAAGATGCACTATGATCCATTTTAACACAAATTCTCACATAGATATTAGTAGAACTATTGCTGATGGTGATCAAGAGAAAGGTAAAGAGTAGTTTCCAGATACTAAAATATTAAAAGAAGCTGAAATGGGAATAATAATTCTTCTGGTAGGACTTTTGTCTTTCAGCAGTTGCAATTACAATAAGGAAATTATACATTCTAAGAAGAAGAAAGTGCATTTCATAAGACATGTCTTTCATAGTATGCCCCGTACTATGAATTTGTCTTTGTAATCCATGTGACACCTACAGATAAACAAGAAAAGTAAAAAAAGGAAAGGAACAAAAACGTAACATGAATAAGAAAGCAACACAAAATTTCCATAACCTGCTGAAATATATTAAGTTTTAACAGCAGTTACGTGCATACTTGCTAGTGCACACTTTTTTTAGTTTCAGAGGTAATGCTACTGACCCGTAGACTTTAAATGGTTTAAAGTACACTCATAAAATAATTTTCTCCAACTCTCTTTCACTCAGAAGTACTTCAATGGGAACTAGAAGGAACAAATGGTAAAGTATTTCCTGCAAGAGAATTTCTACTTCAGAATTTGCTTACAAGATGGTCTGAAACTGTCTAGCTTTGCTAACCTGCTGTAAGATATGTAAGGCATGATCATCTCCTAAAACACTGAACGAAAGGAAAGAGCAAGAAAGAAGCTGAACGACTTCTTTGTTTATGCCATTGCTTTAACTGGATCATTTAAGGCTTGTTCTGAGATGTCTGAACACGTTTATTGTTCTTTTTAAAATTTATTTATAATGTCATATTTCAAACAGATAAAAAGGCAGCAACAGTGCTTTGGAAATTCCAGGTAAACTGTACACTTGACATTTTGAATTCAAAATGAACTGGATTAAAATTCAGTTTAAATTAAACATACAGTCGGGCTATTCCTTTAAAAGGCACAAGCTCTAACAGCAGTGACATCTTGCCATTGCTAGTGGTCTCAAAGATCAAGCCAGAAAATGTAAAGTTTTCAACCCTAAACAACTGACTTACAACAACTTATTGATCTGCTCTGACATACTGAAACAAATGGAAACCTTCGCACCTCTCTCTTTGCTAATGCAATCAGCCTGTCCAAGTAACCAGGAACTTCCACTTAAAGGCTCTGTCAGCACAGACCCATAAACACCTCTGTGACTGTAACAGCATGAACCTAGTGAGCACACAGAATCCTATCAGATTTCTGTAAGATCAGGATCAAAGATACCCCAGCATGATTTCAAACTTGCTATGTCGGTATGGGTTCCACTATTAGCAACAGAATTACCACTGATGATTTCAGTTCAAGCATCCAGATTCCCAGAATGACAGCTCAGTTCTGACAGGCTCAGTCCAGTTTCAAGATTTCTGATTAGCCCTGCAAGACATATCTCTTCTTGCATTCTACTCCAACACTACATTGCCTCTCCCTCAGCCCAGCATTTCCCTACTCTCCAAGTGCTACTCTCATCTTCTGAGGTGTTGCAATACCCCTAACTTCCGTATCTCCCACCTTTCCACATCCCTACCAAAATACCTTTTCTTCCCTAGTCCTTACCACAGTTTGTACTGGGATATTCCCATGTCCTCTACCTCCTCAAACATGAGCACATTCATACAGATGCAGTTCACTGCCATGGGTTCCCCAAAACCCACACACAGGTACGCAAGTGCTGCCCAGGTAGTCAGCACTGAATACCTTGTCAACAGCACACTGTACCTCTTAGGTGCTGACAGGACAAATTGTGTTGTCAACCTCCTGTGGCTTGTGGACCATATTCTTGGACTATTTAATTTAGAGTAGAAGTTTCATCAGTGCCTCCAGCTGAAAAACATGGGTCAAAGCTGTTTAAAACTATGAATCATTATTCCAGAGAAGGAACAATGAGCAAAACACGGCTCTGCTGCCCAAAAATATTACTGAAACTGTACTCATTCGGTGATCACAAAGGCCACAATCTTGAAATGCCTCTGATTCCAGCAGGGATAAAAATTCTCCTTCGGCACTTACCCCTGTATAAATCAGAGACCATGCTTAGGTGACTGGAACTAATGGAGCTGAATGGACATGAGGGCCCTGTCAGCTGCCTTTATATTACAGAAAACAGAAGAAAGAACTACCACCAGTGTGAATACATTCATCACTACCAAGGGAAGAAAAAAAAACCCCCAAAATACTAAGTAACATCAAACCTCAAGCATATTTGCTTCCATATATGCTGTTTTCTCTACTGAAAGATGATACAGATTATTTTTTTCTGAAAGGTTTGCTGTATAACTTACATTTCATCATGGAAAAATTAAAAAAAAAATAATTACAAAGAGTAAAACTTCCCAGAAAAATCAACAGAGAGAACGAATACGTGTTTATTTCAGAAGCTTTCATCGCTTAATTTCCTCAGGCAAACATAATGTGTAAGGGCTACTTTTAATGTGAGAAATAAAATTCCTACTGGCTACTCTCTGAATGTACCAAATTTAACAGGAGGTGACAGTTGCGTCGATTTTCTTGCCACTGCTTTACTATCAGAGCTTATCTTGTTAGACAGTATCCTAAAGATACAGACCTAAGATTTCCAGAAGGCAAAAAAGAAAATAGAAAAAAAGGAAAAAAGAGGAGCAAATAGAATACAAATAAAATATTTTAAACTATGCACTCTACATAAATATTCTTACATATTAGTTTGGGCTGTTTTGAGTATTTCATCCTGGTAAAACTCATACAACTAAAAACATAAGAGAAGTTTCATAATGCAACTGACATTGACTCCATTAATGTACCATAAATACATTTATGTTTCTAAAATACATTTAATGACAGCAAATATAAAACTGTAAAAATTATACTTCCACTTTAATTTTGTGGGATAGATGGCATGAAACTAACTCATGAAATTTACAGCACATGTTGATATTTAAGTGAACAGCCAGTATAAGTCACACTGATCCTCTTAACCTCACAAAGGAAGTCCATAAACTTCACAACTCGTTTGTCTGGATTGTTCCTTACTCATTGGGTGATACTCTCTTCAAAATAATAAGCAAATAGAGATGCAGAAAATAACTAAGAATATTTCTTAGTAATTTTATCCCAGAAAGAAAGACCAGAATGTATCTAACGCATGCAAAACCTGGAATGAAATTCCTAAGAGGTGTACAGCAAGCGGTAAAGCTGGAAAAAATAAAAGTCCCTTGCAATCACAGACACAGCAAAAAGGCACTTTCAGTTCTTTAAGTTTCCTGAGCCCACCTGTTTAAATACTGGAGGCAAAACGGAAAACCAAAACCTCCACAAAATGAAAAATTATGATTTCGGTATTGGTTTGATTTTTGATTTTTTTTCGGGGGGGGGAAGGATGCTCGTTTGTTTGTTTATTTTACATAGGAGAGCTATTGTTTCTTGTCAGAAGAGACAACAGAAAAGCGCAGAGTCTTAAGAGTCCTTGGGTGTTGCGCACCATTTCCTTCCAAAGCTTGCACAATTATTTCACATCGGGTTTTATTAGTCTGAATCATGACATCATGATGTACAGAATAGAGTTCACTGGCACAATTCAGATCTACTGCCTAAATTGCTCTGAGAACAGATATGATAAGGCATGTTTTTGAACTAAAGAAATACAGCCTTCTCATAGAATGTGTAAAGAGAGAATTCTTTTGTTAGCTGTCAGTGAGATTTTGCTATCTCTGTTAAATATATAATGGTTAGTGTCATAACAAAGATCAGCCATTGTGTTATGGCATTTATCTTCATGAGTGAAGAGAGGAAGGGCTACTGTGATTTATTCTGTCTCTCCTCATGAGACGATTAATGTCATAAGAGATTAGTCTTCAGTACTGACTCGTATACAGAATAAAATACAGGGCAGGAGTGGGATGCTAGGCAGTTTTAATTGCCACAAATTTGGAAGCCCACATTACTTACTTACATATGGCATGGTTGACAATTAGTCATCTAAGATTTTCAAAAACAGAAGAATATTTTGCAGCTCAACAACTCATATCCATTTTGTGTCATTTATTTGTTCAGTCCTTTTCAGCAGTCTTTCCACACAGCCCTTTTCCCCATCTCATCACCTAACTCCACCCACACTTGTCCTCTTAAATACACCCTTTATTGGAGAACTGAAGTCCATATTGGTTGTTTATAGCAATTTTTGGTAGCATCTGTTTAAAGGTTTAAAAAATACACTATTTAACAACTATTACTAAGAAACATTGGTCACAATACAGGCAGATTATAAAGAACAAATAATGGCTCTGTATAAGCTGTACAAACAGCTTTCCTCAAGATTTGAGAAAAGTCACATGCTCACCTCTCCCCAGCAACCTTGTAAAATAATCTGAACATCCTAAATTGAAGATAATAATCTTTCAAAAGCCTATCACGTTGGAGAAATACACACAGAATATTTTGTTTACATGCTGCCTGCTTCTTCTTATGAAAGAAAATACTTCAAATAATACTGTGCTGGAAAAAAAAAGTACCAACATCATAAGCAAAAGTTCTGTTAAAAAGGGAATAATTATTTTTCTCCAGAAATGGCACACGAGTTGTCTGCATTTTCTTAAATGCATCTCTTCTGGATACTGCTAAATCATAAATATTCTTGATATAAAAGGGTCTTTTTGTTAAAACCAGAATTCTTTACCACTGGTGTACATCAAACAGGACACATTATTAAAAAGCTCTCACTATAAAGTGTTATCTTTATCTAGGCTTCTCAAATATTGACTTAAACATTTTTATCAGGCTGTTGATCACATCTACATTCAACGCAAACAGCAAATGAGACCAGTCCTGACAGCGAGACCAGACAGGTAACAGGGCAACATTATGGCAGGAAAAAAGTATTGTGAAAGCTAAGGACATTTCTTATTGATGGTAAGTGGATAGGAGAGAAAAATCAATGGGTCCTCATCAGTACAACTGTCTACCAGCTGGATGCTGATTTCCCTTAGAGATTAAAACCAATAGGAGCAATCACTTGGCACAGGTGTACAAATTCAATAGGACACCCAGCCTACAGAGAAGAAAAGTGAACAGTGACTTCAAAGCCAGATTTTGTGAAGAGATAAAAATGCTGATTGTTAAACCTACAGTTTGTAATCAGATCTTGAAACAAAATACAGAACGTGTCTTCCCCCATGGGGGTACAAACTGAAAACATTCAGGATATCTGCAATTGTTGTGAAGGTTCCAAACTCCTGACCCTACTTGAAGGAATTATTTTGAGCTGCAAGACTGGCTGAGCCCTTCAAGTCAAGCTGGACAAGCACTGACCAGGTTACAGTGCAAGACGGGCATTAGCCACACACATAATGCAACTACCATCACTGAATGCCAGAATCACAACAAAGTAATTGGTCAACTGAGAGGAATCACAGAGGGTTTTATAAGGGAATATAAATACCGAGAATTCTCATAAAGCTAGGCTTCCTGTTCCAAGACAAGCTTCTATTTTTAAGGGCCCTTAACACCACAGCACATTTCTTATCCCAAGACCCCTCACTATAAACTGTTACCTGTTGGAATGGTGACTGTAAAGCAAGAAAAGCAAACAAAGAAAAAGTAAAACATGGTTGTTATACAGCATATTCCACTATGGGTTTTATTCTTTTTCTATGTGAAACAACATAGGTACACATGAGGATCTGAGTTTTCCCAAAGTTTCATCTCCTCAGCAAACTAGCACTAAAAATTGTCAGCTCCTAGGAAATGCTACTGGCAAATAAATTGAATGTCTGTGGGGTTTAGGCATGTAATTTTATATTTAAAGTTTTAGAAGTTGATAATAACATATGCTTTAGCTGTATGGAAAAATTACACTGCCAAGACTTGGGCTTCCAGTGTAACTACTGAACTAACACTGTACTTTTGAAATAATCACAGAATTACAGTATCATTAAGGCTGGAAAAGACCTCCAAGATTACTGAGTCCAACCTTTGAGTGAGCACCACCATGCCAACTAAACCACAGCCACGTCCAGTCGTTTCTTGAATGCTTCCAGGGATGGTGAATCCACCACCTCCTTGGACAGTCCGTTCCAATGCTTAACCACGCTTTCAGTGAAAAAATTCTTCCCGATGTCCAATCTGAACCTCCCCCGGTACAGCTTGAGGCCATGGCCTCTTGTCCTGTCACTTATTACTTGAGAGAAGAGACCGAACCCCACCTGGCTACAACCTCCTTTCAGGTAGTTGCAGAGAGCGATAAGGATTCCCCCGAGCTTTTTTTTCTCCAGGTTAAATAACCCCAGCTCCCTCAGCCACTCCTCATATGCCTTACTTTCTAGACCCTTCACCAGCTCTGTTGTCCTTCTCTGGACACGCCTCCAGCACTTCAATGTCCTTTTTGAAGTGAGGGGCCCAGAACTGGATACAGTTCTTGAGGTGAAGCCTCACCACTGCTGAGTATGGGAGGACAATCACTGCCCTGGTCCCGCTGGCCACACTATTGCTGATACAGGCCAGGATGCCATTGGTCTTCTCGGCCACCTGGGCACACTGCTGGCTCATGTTCAGATTGCTGTCGACCAGGACCCACAGGTCCTTTTCTGCCAGGCAGCTTTTCAGTCACTCTGCCCCAAGTCTGTAGTGCTGTGTGGGGTTGTTGTGGCCAAAGTGCAGGACCCAGCACTTGGCCTTGTTGAACATCATACCATTGGCCTCAGCCCATTGATCCAGCCTGTCCAGATCCCTGTGCAGAGCCTTCCTGCCCCCCAGCAGATCAACACTCCTGCCCAACTTGGTGTCATCTACAAACTGAGGATGCACTTTATCCCTTTGTCCAAATCACTGATAAACATGTTAAACAAGACTGGCCCCACACTGAGCCCTGGGTAACACCACTGGTGACCGAACACCAGCTGGATTTAACACCATTCACCACCACCCTCTGAACCTGGTCATTCAGCCACTTTTTAACCAGGGGAATACACACATTCAAGCCATGAGCAGCCAGTTTCTACATAAGAATGTGTTCTACACTGTAGAGACAGTACCAAAGGCTTCACTGAAATCCAGGTAGATAACATCCACTGGCTTTCCCTCATGCACTAGGCTCATCACCAGGTCATAAAAAAAGATCAGGTTGGTCAAGCAGGACCTCACATTCCTAAAGCCATGCTGGCTGGGCCTGAGCCCCTGGTTGTCCTGTACGTGCTACGAGATGGCATTCAAGATGATCTGTTCCATAACCTGCCCCAAAACCAAGGTCAAGCTGACAGGCCTGTAGTTCCCTGGATCCTCCTTCCAACCCTTCTTGCAGGAGGACGCCACGTTGGCCAAATTCCAGTCCTCTGGGACCTCCCTGGTTAACCAGGCCTGATGATAAATGATGGAGAGTGGCTTGGTGAGCTCTTCCACTGGCTCCATCAGTACCCTCAGGTGGATCCCATCTGAACCCATAGACTTCTGAGTCTCTAAATGGCACAGCAGGTCACTAACTACTTCCTCCTGAATTGCAGGGGGTCTATTCTGCTCCCCATCCCTGTCTACCAGCTCTGGGGAATGGCTGCCCTGAGGATAACCAGTCTTTCAGTTAAAGATGGAGGAAAAGGTGGCATTAAGTACTCTAGCCCTTTCCTCATCCTTGGTTACACTATTCCCCTCTGCATTCAATAAAGGATGGAGATTTTCCTTGGCCCTCTTTTTGTTGTTAATGTATTTATAAAAACACTTTATATTATCCTTCACAGCAGTGACCAGACAGAGTTCCAGCTGAGCCTTCGCCATTCTAATTTTCTCTCTACAAGACCTAATGACATCCTTCTACTCTTTCTGAGTTGCCTACCCATATTTCCCAAGTCACAAACTCTCCCCCACCCCCTCCTCCAAGCTCCAGCAAAAGCTCCCTGTTCAGTCAGGCCAGTCTTCTTCCCCAACAACTCATGTTTCAGCACACAGGGATGGCCTGCTGCTGCACCTTTAAGATTTCCTTCTTAAAGTATATCCAGCCTTCCTGGACCCCCTTGTTATTTAAGGGCTGTTTCCCAAGAGGCTCTCTGAACCAGTGTCCTGAACATGTTGAAGTGTGCCCTCTGGAAGTCCAAGGCAGAAGTTTTGTTGACCCACTTCCCTACTTCACTGAGAAATGAAAACTCTATCATATCACGGTCACTACACCCAAGACAGCCTCAGACCTAGAATCCCCAACAAGAGGGGTTTTTTTTTTTGTTGTTGTTCTAGAAATAACCTAGGCAATATAAATTGAAAACAATTCTGCAAATTCCAATAGTTTTTACTACCAAACGAATGAGAAAATATTTCAGATGACAAACTGTTGGTTGTTTTTTTTTCAATTATTTTAAAGGGATTACCTATAATTTCAACAATACTCCTTTGGCTAAGTTAGACCATAGGGTAACTTGTTCTAAAAATAAACAGAATGCAACATAATGTAAACATAATATTTCATTTCTAAGACAAAGGCCCTGTCTTTTACAAAGGAGGGAAGACAGATTTTTTTTTTTTCCATCTTGGTGTTTCCTTGCAATTCTTATACTCCCAAAGCCTGAGAAAAATCCTAACTTTAAAGATGAAGGTTTGGGGACTTTTGCTGATTATCTAATAAAGTGAAATGGTAGCAAAATTAATAAATAAACAAATTACATGCAATTTTATCCTTGAACTGAGAAAGTCAGGGTTTTTCTCATTTTTTCATTGTCGGTCAGATTTTCTCCTCCCTTAGTATCTTGGCTATTCTACCTCTCATTGCTACAACATCTCCATTTTATTCAGTTTCCCAATGCAGTCCTGTCATTTTTCTCCCTAGGATTACATCAGTATCACCCAGGCACACACTCTTTTCACCACATGACATGCCAACAGACATAAACCCAGTTTCATTATCTTCTACTAATCCCAAAAAATGTATGCAAGTACTAAAAGTAATAAGCTTCATAACTATTATTATGTATGCATGGAGCATTTAAAACCTCATTTTTTTTCAGAACATTAAATCTCAGAATGCTTTCCCCAGATCCCTTCCCTCCTCCTCCACACCCATATTTTTCTATAAAATTAAGTCCAAAATTTAACAACACTTTAACACATGAAGCTTCTTGTCATAACAGCTCCAACAATGCTGATTACAGCAAACAGGTGCAGTGGTTTTTTAATTTTCTTAAACCTCTTATTCTCTTTGTAGCTCCTTTAGAACCATTTTCCAACCACCATGCATATATACCAACCTCACTTATCTAGGTAGCCTATTTTGTAGATCTGGCTCAAAATGATGACAGGAGCATTATTTCAGTCTACTTAACACTACTTTAAATAGCTTGAAACTTTCTCCTACAAGCTCAGACACTAATATAATGAGTTAGTACATAAAAAACTACAGTACGAAACTGAGTCTGTCATCATTAAGGACAGTTAAAATTTACTGCACAGATTGATATTTATTTTTTGTTTTGTTTTTTTTTTTATTTAATGGAAGTGTTGAAGACTCTGAGAATTATAGAACCATAGAATGGTTTGGGTTGGAAGGGACCTTAAAGATCATATAGTTTCAAAGACCCTGCCATGGGCAGGGACACCTTTTACTAGACCACATTGCCCAAAGCCCATTCAAGCTGGCTTTGAAGACTTCCAGGTATTGGGCATTCACAACTTCTCTGGGCAACCTGTACAGTATGATGAGAATGTTTTGAAAATGCATCAAACAGTATTTCCAAGCAAAGTAGGTAACTCTATGAATTAATGGAGACAGAAGTGGCGTTTTTCGCAAAATAACAATTATTTAATTAAATATTAATCTACCAAAAAAAAAATCTAACAGGTCCCTGAAGAAAAAAAAATGTTTTTATTACAATTTTATCTACTTTTACTAAAGTATCTTGGATTGTTTTTTTGGTTAGTTGTTTTTTCTAAACAGATTAAGTCAGTAAGACAATGCTTTTCTATCTTTCAAAATTCATACAAAACATTTTTGATCAACTTTTTGGACTCTATTACTTCTAATTTTTTCTAGTTCCCCAGCTTCTACTGGAGTTTCACTGTGTAGTTCACAGAGCAGTTTAAAGACCACCGTTTTGGAGTCCACGGAACACAATAGCTCAAATTGTTGCTCAGACACTCACTTTATCCTCAAGGCCTTTCACTCTGCCCAATTGTATTATTGCTTATCTCTTGCCCTATATCCTGCACCCTTCAGTCAGTTATGCATCTGTTTGTTCACTTATCCCACATTTATAATCTCTTTCACTGGAAAACTCCCCATACAGCAGTATACGAGTTCTGAAGTCTCCTCTTCAGGTGCCAATGCTGCTGCGGACCTAGAGGCTAAATTAACAAGCCACCATGGTTACAGTTAACATCAAACATTTCCTGCGAAGAGCTGACCAATAAATAGCACAGGTACTGAGAAGTTCCCATGGAGTTACTTAGTAAACGCAACAATCATCCCTGACGCGTGTATAACAAGCATGCAGTAACTTGCACAGACAGATTGATAAAAATCTCCGAGTTTACTTTAAGAAGCCACAGCCTTCTACTTCTTAAGTGCTTCTACAAATCTAAACCAGAGCATGTTTTAACATCACAACCACTTAGTAGGGCTCACCGTCGTTAGAACTCTGTCTCATGAAGAGCAGGAAAGATCCTTCTTCATAAAATAACTGCAGTGTTCAAGCTAGCTTAAAGCAGTAATTCCTTTTTCTTTCAGTGTCTGCTCTTTGGGTGTCCATCCCATGCTCTAAAAGTGACAGAGTTCACTAACAGACTTTCAGTAAAGACAAGGAGCATCAATCCAAGACAAAATCATAAGGTTGGTTATCCTTTACATTCCATTCAGATGGGTAGCTCTCATTCCAAAAGCGATAGGGGAAATTGGAAGTGTACCAGCTGATCCCTCAACACTGACTGGAGGAACAGCATTTTAGCATGAAGAATTTGACTGGCAAGACAAAACAACCACAAAACTGGACCTACCCAAGAGGTGGAAACAGCATCCACTTCTTGGTATCAATAACTGTCTACCCAAAGGATGCTGAGCAGATCAAATGTCCAGTAATGTAGCCTATTCTCCAAGTCAGTTTTACAGACCTGTAACCCAATACTTGGAAAAAAAAAAAAATATATATATATATGTATGTATGTAGAAAAGATTGGGTCTGCTAAGTCAGGAATTCAAGGGGTCATATCAAAATATTCAATCCTTACTCTGTCCTCCCAACAAATATTTCCTTTTGGGATACCTGGCAGAAAGCACTTTAGTTATTGCCCAGGAGGCCACTGTTGTACTGTGATCTGATTTCAAAGTCTCCAGCTGCACAGATGTACAAGGCAGGGCAAACGAAATCATCACAAGAATCTCCACCATTATTTCAAGAGATCAGTAGACCTATCAAAGGCAGCTCATGCTCTACGGTATCACTGCCCTCTTGTTTTCTATGATCTGGCCTGATGGACCCAAGCTTTTGCTGAACTGCCCAATCATTCTGCTGACATGTGCTTAACAGACAGGAGATGTTTAGCAATGCAACGCAACTTGACAGCACAGCATCCCAGGAACAGGAAAAAAAAAAAAAAGACAAGCAACCTGTTGGACAAGGATTGTCAATGTAGCAAAATCGGCTATTTTTCTTATTCTTGACCAAAAACAAACAAACAAACAAACAAAAACCAACCCAAACTTTAAAACCAAGAGACCTCAATACAAGAACAATCTGGGCAAACACTTGGTAGTCCCTGACATCTTCAGAAAGATACACACCTGTGGAGCCATGGAACATCTTGAAACCAGTAATAAAAAGGTATTAACATCTCTTCAATATAAACTTATTTGAAGATTTCTTCAACAGTGAATTATGGAGCTTGTTCCACAGATAGACAGTGAGCCTCACTAAGTTATTATACTTTTTTTCTTCCCAAAATAGAAGATGAGTGCTTGCAAGATGTCTCAAAAATCTGCATTATGAATGACACAAATTATGAAACAGATCAGAATGCATTAAGCACTACTGCTCTAGATACAACCTGCTGCAGCATTGCTACATCAAACTGCCAAAAAAATCAAGCGTCTAAGTCCAAAATGCCTCAAAATAAACAGAGAATATGAATGAGAACCACTAACCAGACACAGAATTCTCAATCTGTACAAGAAAATTGATGTTTTCTATCTGGTCACTGTCAGAAAAAAAGACTTAGCAATGCATCTGAATTTTAAATCATACCCATTGGACAACTTTTCATAATCATTTCATTTTCCTAGTTCTCTCATTTTTTTTAAGTAGAATGTGAATTTTCACAAAAAAGATCAGATTGTGGCAAAGGCCACACAAGTCATAGCTTCTATGGGTAATGTAAGTTACCAAGAAATATTACTGATTTCACAGAACTGTAACTAGTGTGAGTTCTTTTCAAGTTTAAACAGACAAGGCGACCTTCAGGCCCTTTCCAACGTTACCTTCTATAATTATCAGAGTAACGCTCTAATTAAGATGCTTTTCTCACTCTCGAAACCAAATTCCAAAGAGGTTCACATTGGTCTTACCTGTCTAGAATTTCTAAATGACAGAAATGTCAAATGAGGTTCAAGAAGTTGGTATGATCAGGGAACGTCATGATTTTCAGATAGCTGCCTATCTGAGTCTTGCTTCAGAAGTATGACAGCAGGCTATGGATAGTAAGGGTCTATCTTCTCCCACTACCCTTGCTAGGCAATATGGGCAGGCAGGCAGAGTGACATGGAATGTCACTTGCTTCTCTGATACAGCAATGCCAGCAGCTGATGGATAACTGAGAATTCTGAGGCATAAAAAAAATTAACATTTATCCAAAACCAGATATAACAGACGTTCACTTACAACTGATGGTACAGAAAGATAAATAATCAAAACAGGAAGTTAACACTTAATGAAGAATGAAGCTAAGTATTTTGGCAATACAATACTGGTAGAGCCTCATCTTATATAAAAAGAAGGTTCAAATCACAAAAACAAGAAAAAATCATATGGAATATGAAAGTTGACTGTGATTTATTAGAGTTCTGGACATTTTACAAGGCATCTCACCACCTATGTGAACCACTACACAGTTAGGCAGGCTCTCTAGACTTCTAAGTGTCAGCTGAAATGGAGTAAAACTTTGACCTTCAATGTTTGATATATACTTTAGTTAAGACTCTCTTCCCTCTCTAGACATCAAGTTACACAGAAAGTTAACTAGGATAAAACAAACAAACCCTGACTAGAATGATTGCTTCACTAAATTCCTGATCCTGTCTATACTTAGGCAAGATCAGAATAGAGAAAGAAAACAGCTTTGAGCTCTCTGAAACAAATAATCTAGTAGCTCAAGATCTTGTCTGTCAAGGAACACTTTCGAAGTCATAGAGGTTTAGGAACTGTTGTTATCTCTAAGTCAGATTATGCTTTATAGGATGCAACTGTCATCCACAGGATAATGATCTCTAAAGCTGAGCTCTACAATCAGTGAGAAGATTCTCATCATCACAGGCTTGGATAGACCAATCTATGTATATAGGAAGACAAGTTTTAAAACAGAGCATGTAATACGTGCCTTTTAAATAACTTACATTCTGACGCTCCAAAATCGTGAATAATAATCTAGGACATGACCTGGAATGTCTTCTACAGAGAACTATAGCCCAACCCTCTGATGAGTCTGATGATTCCAGAGCAATAGACTGAACTGTGGTTGCTGATCCTGGCAGATGCCGTCAGACAGAAAACTAAACTCAATGTTGCACTACAAAGCAAGTCTTTTCAGACACCTGAGGTACAGGAGGCCACATGACAGTCATAACCTGCAATCTAACAGCTGGATCCCGTATCTTAAAAAACTCATGTAAAAGGTCCTCCAATATTGAGGAAAGTTACAGGCCAGAGTCCACACAGATTTTGTCCTGTTGAGCTCAAGCGATTAGAAAGAGCTGAACTGTTAACAGTCAAACGATGGAAACATTAGATCACCCAGAGATTCCTGTTCCAACGTCAGAAACACCAGAACTTGCTTGAACCAAAGTGGATGGAGCTGCTCTAGACCCCTTCGACACTAAGTGCCACCCCTAATCACAATCAGTGGAGACACCAAAGAAGCTCCATGAAGGCATCATGCACTGCCAGATGGCTTATTAACTGTCTCCTGACACTCATGATGCCTGTGCTAAAGCACTACCACCATTCTGAAAGTCATAGGTCATTCTTTCAAACTAAGATTAGCTTCAGGGTAATCAGCAGGCACCTCTCTACTGTTTTTCCATTCCCAGCAAATACATCTCCTCCCAAGAAAGCAACTCCAGCAACAGAAAACTATCCAGCAGGACTTTGCAAAAACAGAGCAGCCTCAGAGGGACAGTACACCAACGATCTGGGGGGAGGGTAATTGTAATTCAAAGTTGTCAAGTGATTAAATGGGTCACTTATGAACAAACTGTTGCACTGGGGCAGCATTAGGATTTGCTACCTGAACTAAAAGGATGAGCAAATGGGCTGTACCAGGATGTGCTGCCTATTATTCTGCCTTTAAATTTGAAGCTGACCCAGAGTGAATGCTAAGGTATTTAATTCCTTCAGTCTGCAAGTTCCTCAGAAGGAGGATTTGCTCAGTTTCTAGTGGAACCCATGGAACCATAATGAAATAACTTCCACTAATCACATCCTCTCCAACGTCTTGGTAGCACAAAAGGAGGCCTCTATTTAGTTATTGCTATTTACAGGGAATTCCAATATTATCATCATCATACCCAAAAAAAGGGAAAACACCTTGAAGTTTACAACATTAAAAAAAGAAGAAAAAAAAACCTATTACTCCAAAGCCAAGAGGTCAAGTTTAGCAAATGATTCTCCAAGTGACTGCTGATCACAGTATAAAGAACAAAGAAAAGCTTCATCAGGAAGGACAGTTAAGTCTGGCTTTTCACCTTGAGGACAGCATGCTACCTAGTCCAGACTAGGATGCTGCAATGACATGTTTTGATCCAGGGAAGTGGTGAGCTGGGCTAGCAAATCCAAAGGAACCTAGCTGTGAAGGGTGAGCAGGGTGTGGTTAGTGGAAACTATTTCACTGTGGCTCCACAGGTTCCACATGCAACTGACCAAATCTATTGGAAGAAAATAGATCAGTTACTTCAACAGAAACGTGCCATATGTCAGGAAAATACTGGCTCTTCTACAGAGAAAGGCAAGTCAGATGACACTGGAAACATTCACTAAACGTTAAATCATACCTAAAGGCACTGAGAACACCTTCACACTACTGAGGAATGCTCATATTTAGGTTCCTGTAAGGGTATTCTATGTAACCCTGCTTTGATAGAAATAATGTGAAATTACTGAGAACAGGTTCCATTCCTGGGTCAGGTTCCTGCCCACCTAAAGGTCTGTGATGCCAAGGATTAAAGGGCTGTCTCAAGACAAAGAGTTAAAATCTCATTTTTCTCCATCTACCCTAGAAAAATGCAAAAGCTGAGCTGTAATAGATGAAATTCCTATTTTGTTTGTAGATCACCTTTTAAAAAGCATGGGTTTAATATTTTTTATTTTAATAGTGTTATTTCATACTAACAAAAAAAACTACCAAGAAGGTAGGAAAAAAAAACTTCAGGTTCAACCTTGTCTAACAAGTGCAAAAATTACTTTGAATAAAACAAACTGAAGGAAACCCTAGAGCAAACCAAAGTAAAATATAGCTCTTCAAAGCAGCATTGATTGTGGATCAAAGGGAAAGGCCATCAAAACTTCCCAAGCCACAATGTTTCTGCATGTCTGAAAAAGAATTAACTTGGAACAAATATGGAAATAATAGTAGGTCTCTGTTAAGTCAACAACAAAGAAATCCTTAATACCATAAAACAAGGTTACGTCAAATCTCCCATTTTTAAAGATACACGAAGCTCCTTTCTCACAATGCTTTAAGATGCTATTTATAGTAAGAAAAGTGAAGACTTAACATAAAAGTCAAAGGGATTATCATCACTAGTCTAGCTACACAGAAGTTACTCTTTTACTTTTTTGTTTCATCTGCAGTCTTCAAATATGAAGATGTAGTACAAAAATATTTCCATACCGCAATACGATCTGTTTCAACTACACTATCTCAGCATACCAGATGAAGCAACAATCAGCTTTTGGACAGTCAGCCACATTAAACAGTAGCATGCAAGCTAACAATTCTAATGGGCTTTTGTTGTTTTTCATGTTTTTTTTCCAGCATCAGTTTGCTTATTTAATGAGTATAATTTTCTTAAAGTTTACAAGAGCAAGTGAATAGCCCTCAATTAAGAGCTGGATCCTGTCAGGAGACTACTGCGAAAAACACCAGAATTTAGGTATGAACACTAGGCACGTCAACTGAACCACAAGGACTCTTCATAGCACCATAAATCACACAAGTCTTCAAGAACACAAGAAAACCTTTCTTTCAGAACAAAATTTGGAGAAGAGCAAAAATACTAGAGAGGCAATCCAACACATGAATAACCAAACAAGCACTACTGTTCTCACTCTTGGGATTTTCTTCAGCTTTACTGTCAGCTAGTTGCAGAGACTGGACTGAACTGCATTTCAAAATACGACTTACAGGAAAGGGCAATAATAAGGGTAAGCTATTCAGAAAAGGAAAAATCCTTTTAAAATGTTGCCATAAACTATCACCCTTCGTAGGCAGATGGTCTGTGCTTCTCAGCTCTGCATTCCCGAAGTGAGCAGCCTCCACTCATTTTGTTCAGGCCTCTTTCCGCCTTCTACAAATAACAAAAGGATCGTGTCTAGAAGTCAAACAATAAAAGTTGGATCACTGCAACCTACTTAAAACCTATTTGCCACTTGTGTGGCATAGTATCCTTTCAGTATTTTTCATTTCACTATTTTTTATGCAGAATTTTGTGGTATTGAATTATTAAGAGGCAGAATTCGCTATTTCAGGACTTTAGGTAACAGCTTGAGAGAGTTCTTGTGAAACTAAATGTATAAAAGTTTTTTCAACTGAAAGGAATCACTACAAATTGCTGTAGCTACTCAAGTGTTTAACGTTTCTTTTCAATTTTAATGAGTTCCATGTATGACCAGAAAACAACAATACAGTTACATCAAATGACGATCAACTAAAAGACAGGATGTTTCTCCTCCTTCCTTGAAAGATTTTCTTTTGTTCTTTTAAGTGTTCTATCTTAGTCTATCAGATACAAAGAGCAGAAAACTCGTATGGAGATAATGCCGTTGTCATACATAAGCACTGCTGTAGTCTGCTGCAAAGTACAAAGTTGACATATTGGGTCTACATCAAAGATATGCCCTTTGGCAGGTTGCGAAGACAGGTTGCAACTTTGTCCATAAAAATGTGCGTTCTACAAAATGGGTTCTGTAACATGAACTGTTAGTGGTATGCCACCATTCCATTGATCCCGCACATGCGTTCATTTCTCAGGAATGCTTGTAAGCTCGGCTATGCCTTGCCCTAAGATAAGCAGACTTGCATGAGGAAAAAAGCAGCATGTCGCAGACAGAAAGATTCAACTCTCTGCAGGAGACTTCTTCCATAAAACACAAGTTCTGGTACAGGACATGCCAGTGGTTCCTGCTTTACTGCCTGTATCACACACGTGGTATTTACAGCAAGAGATTAAAATTGGGGCAGTCCTTTCCTGGTTATGTTTTAAAAATTAAGAGAACAGTTTGAAAAAACACTGCATTGCAGGAACTTAAGCTTTCAAAGACTCCTTAATCAAATACTAAAAATTAGTAAATACAACACTATCAGTTTGGAGCCTCACCACTTCCAAGTTACAATGTATTTTAAGACCGCCAATATTTTTCTGAAGTACTTCTGCTTTTTTCATTGTGAATGTGGGAATTGGAGCGCTGTGTAATGATTTCGGGCTCGAGTCCAGTTTTTGTACTACTTTTTATCCATAACTATTACATGGTGCATTATGAGTTTCAATATAGATTGAACACAGAGAGATGACCATATCAATTTCTCTCATAATTACTGTGAGAGAAGCAGTAATAGAGAATGAATGAGGCAAAAGTGTAGCCACAGAAGGAAGATGATTTTACAACTATGAAACAGAACTACTACAGAGACGCTGTTGGTACCATAACTACCTCTCCCACAGATTTCCTGAACAGCTTTGAGTAAGGTACTTAATCTTTCCATGCCTCAACTCGGCATGGGTAAAGCAGAGGTCAAAATACTTAACCTCACAGGCATGTTGCAAGTATAGAAACATTTGCATTTGGGAAGCTACTGGGTGCTGCCAATAGCAACTGCGTGTGTACGATTGAAATATAAAACAAAAATCTGCTTCAGCACTGTCTGAAAGGTGTATAAAAATTAAGTACGACACCTCACAACAAACAAAGAAAATAAAATTAAAATTCAGCAGCTCTAGTGAGTGAACTTAAAATGCTTGGGAAACTAGCATGCAAGTACAGCATTTAAAGTGCACAACAGAGTAATAAAACAGTACCAGCAACGTTACCTCTGTCATTTCACACTTTTCAGCACTTCACTTTGAAAGCTCAATATTGTTGTAATGTAAGGGCTTTTGTAAAAAATTAACACATAAATATTCGTACAGCTCCTGTATGTATTAATTCACCCTCTTCTTCCTAAAAATAATTCAGCAGCATACAGTTTTACAACATATTGATCTAGGTAACTCATGAGTCATTTTTTGTGAGTAGGTATCAATCACTTCATCGTTTACTTGTCTGTGAAAAGAAATTGATTTTAATCAAACCTTGCAGTAACACCTTATTGATGTACCCCAAGAAAACAAAGTCATAATGAACCATCAGGGTCCAAACATAAAACACTGTAAGGAGCAGCAATTTTGGTTTCAATCTTTCATTGTGATTTGCAAACATACATGACCACAAAAGTAGTAAAGCCCAGTGCAACACTGAAGTTGGTCTGAGCAGCAACACATTTACATAACAGACTTGGGGCAAGCTCTACAGAACTTGACAACCCCAAGAGGCTGGACAAAACCACACTGTGGACCTTGTGTACCTCCACCACTTATTTACAGCATTGTATCAGCTTACATTTTACTTAATTTTAGCAAATCATGATTCTTCTGTGGCAAATGTGAGGTAATGCGACATCATGAAATAAGAGTCTTAGCCCTTCTCCAAAGCAATGGCTCAGCCTTTGTTCTCCAGAGGCTTTAAACTTTTCCATGTATTCCACCACATGGGAATAGCAATTTTACTTGATACACAATAAGTCCTTTTATGAGTGTTTGTCAAACAAAATACAGCTTACAGTGATAACTGCAGCAGCAACTCGAAAGAGTAAAGTTAGGATAGCAATTGATGTATTTTATAGATTTTTGAATACATGTCAGTTTAAAGCACAGAGAAACGAGTACTGTAGCAACATCCGCTGCCAAAATTATTCTGGCAAAGGTGAGTGTTTTACTGCAGTTAAACTTCTGTTAAGATCGTGAGAAGACATGCGGACAGTAGCGACACCATATCAGAACATCTTCACTAATGCTGCATTCTTACAAAATGTTGGGGGATGTACAGTGAGCCACATCAGAATTTAGCGCTGCCCAAGCCTACGAGAATACCTCGATACAGCTTACAGAGACATCTATAGGTAGTGGCTGTCTAATACCTTATAATTACTTACATAGGAGAGAGGCTGAACTTCCTATCTAGGAATTCATATAACAAGGTGAAAACATTTTTACCAGAAAAGTGCTTCACAAATTAACTAAACAAATAATAGTAATAAGATATCACTATCCATTACCAGAAAGAGATGCAACATTAGTACTGGCACGTTACTTAAGCAATTCAGTCTGTATCAGAGGTGAATAAAAGATAAAGTTGGTGTAGATACAAAAAGCAATGTAACCAGTAGCCTGTCTTTCCAGCCTCGTCATCTTTCTACACACTCGGCTGAAGCTGAACCAATCCCAACTTCGCAGAAGACACACATACGAACGTGTACAACCATACGTGCTGTACTGTGCATAAGTACTGGTTTTAAAATTCCTAGAACGGAGAGAACCCGAACATACTCTGAAACGGAAAAACAACATAAACAATGTGCTCTGTTACATTTAGCAAACAGTAATACAGAATCATGAAAACAGATACAGTAGGGTAGGGGAGACAGTTTCTTAATGAAGTGGGAATGGACTAGCTCTCTAGAGCCACGGAGCCTTTTCAAAAGCGGGTTTGACTGCCCTGGATATTTGCAGGCTCGGTGAGAGAAGTAGAGAGGGTGAAGCGAAATCCCAGGACAGTTGTGTCTAACGCCCCTCACCCCGGTCCTCCTGCCCGCACTAAAGGGATAAAAACGCCATTCCCGGCTATTTCACTTTTCTCTACATTAAAAGGAGGGATTTCCTTGGGATATCTTATGCACGAACTTCGCAGAGATAAGCACAATCCCTAGGCATTTACACACACGCGCAAAAAAAAAACCAGAAGAGAAAAGAACAGAGGAATTTCCTCACGCACACACCGCGGAAGGGACGCAGCTATTCCCCCTCTCCAGGCAGGCAGGGACGGGAGGAAGAGTCGCGGGCTGCACGGACCGCCAGCCGGGCTCAGCCCGGCACTCGCACCCGCACCCTCCCGCCGACCGCGCTCTCCCGCACGGGCACTCTCGCGCCCCTTCCCGCTCCTCGCACACACACCCCGGCTCGCTCTCCCTCATCGTCCCTCTCGCTCGAAGTCCCTCGCACACTCTTCCCCTCAGTCTGGCTCTCACACACTCTCTCTCGCTCTCTAACCTCTCCCCCCCTCCCGTCCGTCCCCAGCGGCCCCGGACCGCCGGCAACAAGAGCGGCGGGCGGGCAGCGCGCCGGCTTGCGGCGGCGCGGACGCGCTCGCAACCGGCACACACACGCACAATACACTCGCCAACATACAACTCACACACACACACGAACACACAAACACACATAACGTACGTATACATCACACACACAATGCCTGCCTGCTGGCCGCGGGCACCTACCAGGCGGGCGCCTCGGCCAGGTGCGTCCTTCTTCTTCCTATCTTGACATCTTTCATGTTTGCATCTTCATGGTGGTTCGGGGGGGGGCCGGGTAGGGCGGACCAGGAGGGGCGGGGGGGCGCGGCGCCCGGAGGGGTTCCGCACGGACAATGATACGGTTGACACGAGCTCAATGGATGCCCCCGCGGCGGGAGGGCGAAGAGAGTGAGGCAGAGGCGAGGAGGCGGAGGTGTGGGGGGAGGGCTCCCCGCGCGGCCGGCACAGCATGTGACAGCTTTGAGGGATGCTCCGCGCGCTCACAACAATGCCTCTGACGCTCACGCGGGGGGACCGCGCCCGCGCCCAACCATCCCCCCGCGGCGGCGGCGGCCGCCCCACCGCCCCAAGCGCGCGCCGCGGCCCCCGAAGCTTCCGCATGAGAGCGGCCGCGGGCCTGGGGGCGCGAGGCAGGAGAGGCGATGCGCGTGGGCCGTCCGCCGCCGCCGCGCTTAACAATCCCGTTTGGTGCACCGCGCCGGGCAGGCGCGGCGGCTCCCGAGGGACGCGGGCTGGGAGCGCCGGCCGGCGGCAGGGGGTGGTGGCGGTGCGGCCCATCCGCCCCTCACTGCCCTGCCCCCGACTCAGGCACGCCGCCGTACGTAACCAACACCCAGCCCGACAGGAGCGCCCGGCCCTTCCCGAGCGCGCACCTCCTTGCTGGCGCTTTACTTAACGGCTGGGGCAGCGTCGCCCCGGCGGTGCTTGCCCGTGCCCTCGTCGCTCCGTCTGGACCCGCTACCGAAACGTGCCGAACCAAACCCAGCCCCTGCCAGCTCGCAGCGATCGCGCGTTAGCGCCTCAGCTCCTTCCCTTGTCGGAACAGGAAAGAACATCTTGTTCCAGTGTGTAAACAAAGGGAGTTGATGTGCTGCGCTCGTAAAACCGCCGAAGGAGGTTTTCTTTAATTGGATGACCCAGGATTAAGATGCCCACGAAATGCGAAGCAGAGGGACTTGGCACACCTTCCTGAGTTGCAGGATATTGTGATGAGGGTTCCCCTCCCATCCCCGTTTATTCTTCTCGACCAGATATTAAAGTGCATTTGGTATATTATTGAAATACATTTGGTATTTTGTTTGGAGAGAAACGAGTTAGAAATTTTTCTGGGTTTTGTGTAGTCATCGATGCAGTGCTTGATCCCTCCTTAGTCCTTTTCTCAGCAGCACCCGTGTTCCGCCTTGCTGCGTTCCTTTGGTAACATTAAACCTTATTTTTCCACAAATACGCAGTTTGCTGGGGAGGGGGGGGGAATCATGCCCAGCTACGACAGTGCTCAACCTGTTCTATCAAGAAAAGGACCAGGGCAACCCTGGGAACCTTTAGGCCCCGAAGGAAGCAGAAGTGACATCCTGATAGCATTACCCAAACACTCTAAAAGAGCACTCAGATAGCCTGTGATGGTTTTGCTCTTCCTCATCATCCTTGTTTTAAGAGGAAATGATGCATGAAAGATAGTTCATGACCGTAACACCTTTCCAGATTTCAAAATTCACTCCCACTTAAAAATGTTAGCAAAATAAAATTATATTAAAACAACTGCTTCTAAATTTTGGGTTGATTCCAGGCTCTATAATATTGATCAGAGGATTTGAGTATGCCTCAGAAATGTTCTTGTGAAAAGTGTTGTTGCAACTGCAATGTTTCAGGTTCAACAATGAGGTGTAAAAATTTTACAATCATCCAGTTGTCGAAATAGCTACATATTCCTTTCTTATTTACTGAATGCCTTCTTTGTCACCTTAGTAACATTTAGAAAGGAAATGCTTGCTATTAATATCACTTCTTTGTCTATGTTTTGTTTCTTTGACTTTATTTTCAACCTTTTATGTGTCTTTTCTACTTCCATTTTTTCCCTTTGCGTTTGCTCACCTTTAGTAACTTTTTATTCCAAACCATACAGGTTTTATTCACATCTCATCCCCCATGCTAAAATCCTAAGTATGTAAGAATTAAGTACCTCATTGAAACTGCTTTTGAAATACTCCTGTTGTTTTAAGTATTGAAGCTATGACAAAATAAAAAAGCTCAGGCAGGTTTATCAGTCACTCCCATCGTAACTGGCTGTTATAAGTCTTAAATAAATATTCTGCGTTACTTCCCATCTATTCTTGGGTAGCTGCTTCACGTACGTAACATGAACTTCTATTACTCATGAGACCTCTGGTGTTGCAGGGTTGGTGTTGGACAGAGGAGGACATTTGTCAGGAAAAATAAGTTCAATGAACTCCTAAAGCTAATCTGACTTTGTGGATTTTTTGTTTGATTCAGTTGGTTTGTACTATTGCTTGTTGCAGTCAGGATTAGACTTTCATTTGGTATTTCTATGGACAACTGGAATAATATTTTTAGTATTACATCCTTTCAATTCAACTGGTGAATAAACAAGGCCAGTGTTGTGCTGTCATTTATTTTATTTACATTGTTCCTACACAGTCCACGTGCTTGTAAGTTCATAGAGTTGTACAATTGTTTGGGTTGGAAGGACCCTTAAAGATGACCTAACTCCAACCCCCCTGCCATGGGCAGAGACACCTCCCACTAGACCAGGTTGCTCAGAGCCCCATTCAAGCATACACAGAAACCAAGTGCCTCAACAGAACAGTTCAGTTCTGCTTTGAGGGAATTAAAAATTATATGTAAGTCTAGAAGCACAGCAGAAAAAGGTCAAGTTCATCTTCTGGAAGAAAGCATTTCCTTTTGATTATAGATAGTATTTACTGCATGAATTGGACACTACAGGAGATCGTGACTGTTGCTTCTCTAACTGAATCAGCAATACGAAAATTGAGAAATGGTGAACTGCCTTCAAACTGCAGCCATTGGAACTATGGCTAAAAGCTCAGTATATGTAGCACATATAAATGTATATGTGTGTGTGTGTAAATATTTACAGCACATTGTAAACCAGATTGGATAACCTGCAAATACTGCAGAAAGATGTTACATTAAAATATATAATGAATTTTTACCTAACCAATATTTATGTGATGTTACAGTGCCAGATGTTACTTTTTGACCACAGATGGAAGCAGTTATTTATTATGGATGCATTTGAGTTCAGTTACTTGTGTCAGTAGAACCGTCATATGATACTAAAATAACATCGGAGGCTGGTTTCTGAGCTGCAGTACCCAGTGAATGCATTTACCTGAAATGTTATAGAAGTTTGAGGCTTGACATCATCTAGTGAGCTACCTGAAGAACACTGTTCTTGTTGTTCCGTGCATAGAAAAATTACTTTCGATAAGTACTGTTGATTTTTATTTTTGTGTATAGTAATACTCCTTTTCATACAAATCTGTGAACTCGACTACTTATGCAAGTATATATATATGCATAAAAATATGCATTGCTTCAATACAATGAAACACTGCTGTAATGCAAATTCCAGTTTCAGCTCTTACAAAAGAAGTAGTATCAGCTGGTACATGGAAATGCCATATGTGTGCAGAATGATTTATTCACAGCATGGCAATTCAATCTAATCTGCTACTTCTACAATGGAAATTATATTCTCTACAATTGAACAAGAGATGCTGAGTAACAAGATAATTAAAAAAATATCCCAGAATGATACTAATGGAGAAATTGCATTTCCTAAATTAGTGTCAGCACAGTGGTGACAGAAAGCAAACCAGAGTATTTGGTTTTGTGTGGACTTAGGGAAACCAAAGCCATTTGGATTGACAGTTAACCATTTACAGATACTGCTGTCATAGTTGTAGTGTATTTTATACTCTTGATTTAAAGAATGTCTATTTTCAAGTATCCAGACAGTTTGAGTTTCATAGCATTTATTACACTTAATGGAACTGTTCTCTTTTAATCATACGCCATATGGACCCGAATCAACATCCAGAGCTTTTCAAATATTAATATTAATAATTCTTAATAACAAGCTCAGAATCTAATATTATCTGAGTGATGTTACTGTATTTGGAAAGTCTTCTGAAGCTGATGAAAAAAACAAACCCTACAGGCTATACTTGAACATGTCAATACAGGAGGGTGAAAGTTAAATTTTGCTAAATACTAAATCAGATGAACAGAATAGTCTTTTCTTGAGCACGCCATCTCTTCTTTGGGATTGGAAAAAGTCATAGAATATGAAGAAGAGCTCACTCTTCCCAGAAAAAAAAAAGAAAAAAGAAGAATCACAGCCATATTTTTCAGGTCTCAAATCAAGGTGTACATTATTTATGTACACCTAAATTATGTACATTTATTTCTAACTGTGCAGTACCTGCAGAACTATTAATAACAGTGCACTGTAATATCTAAAATTTACCTGAGACGTATCTCACCATAGCAAATTTTAAAACAATGAAAGGTTTGATTGACTGTGAATACACAGAATCTATTCTGTTGGCTTTAGAGTTCACCTCAATTGTCATTTCTTTAGTCTCAGACCGGGAATGACCAAATACTCTCGATGTAGGATTACTTAATTTTCTCCCTCCTAGCCCTCCAGCAGCCAGATAAACACTCAGGTCTTTTTTATGGTGTTGCAGCTGATCTAATAAACTTGGTTGCAGCTAACCTGAGGTCCACTTTGCCCTCCCAACAGATGAGCAGTGATACCCCCAGCACGGAGAGCTTACCTTCCAAACTACCTCCAGGCAGCACTTCCGTCAGCCACGCTGGCTGACTACACATATGAGGCCACCCTTACCCAAATCCATGGGGACAATTTCTATGAGAAGACCTTTGAAACATGAACATGTCTTTGAAACATGAACAGTTTACAAGATGCCATAAAAATGTTGGAAAGAAAATATTTCTGTTGTGCATTCACAACAGAAGAGTAGGGAACCTGCCTCTGAGGCATTGCACTCCAACTGCATACAGATCACACCTCCTGGCAGTTCTGTAAACCTCAGAGGAGCAGGAACTGTCTGCAGATAGCTCACAAGATTACTTTCAGTTTTATATGACACAGTTTAGTCAAATCAAAACCACAGCAGCTGATAGCTTATCTCATCTGCTCTTCTTTAGATGCTTATCTAGATGATTATATGGAAGTTGCTGCATGGTTTATAAATATGCAATTACAGGAGAAAAATTTGAAACTGTTTACTTGCAGTGTCTGATTTAATAGAAATTACATATCTTCCTATCTAGAAAGTGATTCAGGATTTCCAGATGCGTGGATGCTGTCCTAATACCATATTTCAGCCTTCAGAATGAACTTCACCCACGAGACAGATATGTAATGAAATATCACTTCAAGTTATATGGAATTTCAAGGAGTTGTAAAGACGTACTAGAGGAATTTCAAGCAAAATTTGTACAACATGCTCATGGTAAGTCTCAAGTTGTCACAATAAACCAACAGTTACAGGACAAGTACTCATGGCCAGAACTTGATATGAAGGGCTGAAGCTTAATACTTAAAATTAAGACAAGTTACTCATGCAATACCATTACAGCCTACCCCTTGCATTATTTTTTTCTGTGCATGACTGATACCACAGCCCCTTTGGGCAGTTATTTCATCTATCTAGCTATCTCTCTGTAGTAGACAATCATAAAATGACCAAACAGAGTGTTTATAATTGCTTCCTTCTCTGTTTTTGGCCAAAAATGAAAGGTGTAAGAATTAGTACAATTTAACTTCTTACGATGAGTAATTTTTTTTTCTGAAAATGTGTATGAACAGACATCATCAAGTTATGGTGAAGCTGATGAAGAACTGGAATTTTAAGGAGAATTTTAAAAGAAACTTAAAGGCTAATCTAAAAAAAAAAAAAGAAACAACCTAAAAAGCTTGGAAGACCTTCTCAATAGACTAATTACAGGTTTAAGGAGTATCCTGCCATGTACTCACATAAATAATTTCCTGAACTAATGCCTGGAGTTACACACATTGAGCTAAATGTTGCTAGGTTGAGGATCTCTAAATCTACTGTAGTAACACAATCAGATGCAAAACACACAGTCCAACAGCAAGAAGAGTAATAAAGATCATTGTTGTACTACAGATCTGCAATTCAAATTTGACTTTGTAAGTGCAAACCTCTGGAATCCTGCAAAAAGGGGAGTCTGAGTTTAGGTTGTCTCTCAAGATTTTTAGGGGTAAAGCATACATAAATTTAAGCTATCTTTGGGATAAGTGCACACCTGCTTGCACCTGCTTGCCAAGGGCAACTTAGAAATATTTTTAATTGTTTGTGTGTAATAGATTGCTTTTTCTTAACTTATCTGCATTATAAGACAAATGAACAAGTCACTCTTGTGTGACTTCTGTAGTCTTCTTCTACTTGCAGGTAACTATCTGCACGGATCAGAAACTTTTAGACAATAACAAAAAACAGCAGAGAAATAAAATATTAGTTTATTAGCACCACATTCTTAAGAAGGACAATATGGTTGATGCAGTATTGGTGCAAAATGGCAGAGGGTATTTCTCAGATGCGCTGATGTGAAAAAGCAACTTCAGTTTGGGGAATCTTTTTTTGTGCTTAGTCAAGGCTCTTGCTGCAGATATGGTGGAGGGTCTTCTCCTTTGCTGCTCCTTTATGGCTGTGAAAAGACCATCAGTTATCCCACACATATCATGTGATGCTTTAGTACAGGTCAATAAACAACTCTGGTCTAGGTGTATTGCATTACATTTCTTTATTGGAGCTGTGCCAGTTCTGAGGAAGAATAACCATCTTCTCTCCCGAACTTAGAAGAGGAATCTGTGCATTCTTGGAGCAAAGAAGGACACTGAGGTGCTGGAGCATGTCCAGAGAAGGGCAACAAGGCTCATGAAGGGTCTAGAGATTAAATCATATGAGGAGCAGCTGAGGGAGTTGGAGTTGTTTAACCTGGAGGAAAGGAGGCAAGGTTGACATCGGTCTCTTCTCCCAGTCAACTAGTGACAAGAGAGCATAGCCTCAGGCTGCACCAAAGGAGATTCAGTTTGGACATTAAGAAGAATTTCTTCATGGAAAGGGTTTTCAAGCATTGCAGTGGACTGCCCAGGTGGAGTTACTCTCCCTGGAGGTGTTCAAGAAATTACTGGACATGGCACTTAGTGCTGTGGTTTAGTTGGCATGGAGGTGTTCAATCAGATGTTGACTCAATGATCTTGGAGATCTTTTCCAATCTTAATGATTCTGTTATTCTGTAATTCTGCTGATCAGGGCCCCAGCTCTGCAAGACACCCCATTCACACCAGTACTTGCAGCATTGGTGCCATTTTACATATTGTCTTATATTAGCTATTTGAGCCTAAAAATAATAGAAGCCAAATAAAAACCAAGTAACATAGTTATTCAAATGACAGTATTTTCTTATTATCTGTAGAAATGTCTATGTTGTAATTTTGGGCAAAGATTGGTCTTTGGGAGTGTGAATGTAGTGGGATAACCACATCAAACATTAGTTTGTAGGCATCTCAACAAAAACAGTATATATGTATGTGTGTGTGTGTGTGTGTATATATATGTTAAAGCTATGCACATTTGACTTATATACTCTTTTTAAACTGTTAATACATAACCAGTTTAAAAATTCTATGAATATCACACAAGAAAGCAATAGTCTTAATTAAAAACATGCTAGTCAGAACAATGAGGTTAAAAATTTTAATGTCAGAGTTTTTGGTGCTTGATTTCTTCAATCATTTTTCTTTTTTCATTCTCAGCTACTCTCTGTTATATATCTCAGATAAACTTATGCTCATGCTAGGACAATTCTATTCCTGTGAACCATCCATTTTCTATATTCCAGCCATTCAACCACAGATCACTTAGACTTTTAAGAAATAAAGAAAATTGATATTTGATACTACCTTTTACCTTTTGTAAGAAAAAATTTCCCATTATAGTTAAGAAGTAAAACTTTCATTTCTATTCGTTTATACAGTTCATCATGCTCATTATAGGCTACAAAACTAAGTCAAAATATACTATCAATACTGAACATATGACACATCAGAGTTTAATTGGCATGTATTGTCCCAGCCAATGATATTTCAGTTTAAAGCAAGATGAAGTGTGAAGCCCTGACTATTCCCAGTTCTATACATTTTTCAATTTGAGATATGTGAGTAGCCCACTGAAGTTCATGAGATTAGTTGTGTTAAGAAAACATTTAAACATTAGTAGAACCAGGCTTACAACATGGCAGCAGGTGATACATATACTGGAAACTATTTGGCTGGATTGCAGAGAGCACATAGAGGGGATGCATACCTATGATGTCTGGATCTGCTGTTTCTTTGTAAATTATTAAAAAATCAAAAGTGAATGTAGCACTTTTCTAGTAACAGGTCATGTAGTAAGATAGTGGGATAACATATAGAAATTAATTTTTGAACTTTCTAACCTCCAGATATTTTTTTAAGCATCCTTTTAAATATGTGAGTTTATAAGGTAAGAAAGTTAATTTTAAGTAACCATTTAAAAACTAATTAAACACAGACACAGATGATTTTCTTTGTTTTTTGGAAGGATTTGTACCTGTGGATGTTCACTGTCAGTACTGCTAGTTAACTACATAAATACACTGGGTTTTATATGGCCCTTGTGAAGTTTATGGGTTGGAAACACTTTCAATAAATTATGACAAGTTACTGGAAGGCTAATTTGGAAAATTTAAGGATTTGCATGGCAGATGACTCCTCTTTTCAGAGCCTGAGGCTAGGACAGGGACAGGAAGTAAAGGTTACAAGGCAGACTATAAGTAAGCATGCAATTTATAATAAAGGTTTGTGGACTGTGAGCTTTTTAGATCAATCACTTCAAATGGCTGGCTTTTAGGTTAGACTGAATAATTATAAGGGGGGAAACCTGTAAGGGAGTTATTTGGGGAAATAAAAGAATCTAACACAGTTTTAACAGGAAAGTATCATCTCTGATAACTGCCTTTATATCTGACTAGGTTGGTCTACTCAATTTGCATTTAAGAGACGATTAAAATAACCTTATAATTTGCTGCATTCATCCTGCTGCAACTTCTGAAAAAGGAAAGAAAATAGTTATGCATAATTACTGAAAATAGTTGCAAAAGAATAGTACTCTACATGCACAGCATGTACCCTGCCTTTATGAAGGCCAGCCATTTACATACCAAAAACAAAAGAATTTTTATACAAAAAGGAGAAGTTGCCTTTATTTGATCAAAAAGGTCTAAATTGATTATTTATAAAAATCAAGGTAACTGGTAAAAGGAGCAAATTACAAGCAGTTTTTCAGAGCGTATGACAATGTCTTTTATTAATAAGCATTGTTGAAATGAAAACATCACTTACACCAATGCAGTTATATTTCAGGTAGCTAAATTGGAGTGTTACAGCTCAGCAGCAAAAGGCCAACTGTAAAACTTCCTTAAACAAAACACAGCATATGCTGGCTTAATTCTTAGATGGAAATTTGCCACTGAGGAAGAGGCCAGCTCACAGCCTATACAAAATTTACATGGCATGCTGCATGACAGTATACGTTAGCTATTATGCAAGAACATGGACAACAAAAATACAAAGATGTGTTTTTAATCTACCACGTGACAGAGATTACTGCTATTTTTCAGCTAATTGATGCTCACTAAGCAGCCCAACTCCATACACTGCAGCCACATCCCATCCCAGGTCCACTCAGCCTATAAGTGAATTTAGCAATTTCAAAGAAAAATTGTTCATTTTCAGTTTTTCACATAAGGATTAGTCTAAGGTTACTAAGATGTATACAATGCTGTTCCTCTAATTAACTGTTTTGAAGGCCAGTTCTGTAAACGTTTACATGAGGGATTAATTTCATGCATCCATGAGGTAATCCTAAGAAATATTTCTCGTGCTTACAGGCCAAGAAAAGGCTCAAATGCCTGAATTAGGCTCAGGCACGAATGCCTTAATCCAAAGTCACAAACCCCAAATCTTTTCCCTGAGATTTTCTTTTTCAGGAAATGTATGAATTCTCATGGAGCCTGCTTGTTGAGCTGCCCATTACACATGCTTGCTACCACACTGCTTCTGTGCATGCCTTCTGTGAACAGCCAGGCAAGGCACCTAAAACGCTACCTTAAACGTAGCAAGCAGAGTACGATGAGACTCCTGGTTACATTTAGTGATTTATTGTAAGAAAACAGTCTACTTGTAATCAAAGAATTTAGCAAGGCACTTAATACTCCATCTCTACTTCTGAAAAACAGGATGGTATTATCTTATTTATGTACTTTAATGTAGTTATACTTTTTAAAACAGTGAATAAGCTAGCTAAAATATACACATTTTCTTTCATAAGATCAAGTTTCACATAAAATTACTTTAGCTTTACTGTTGTGGTTATCCATACATTATTAAAACATTCTTTTCCTTTGGCATTTCTTCTGTTGGGAAGAGGTTGGAACAAGAGTTTCAAGTTCCAAAATAAATGTAGGATGGTTATTCTGGTCTGAACAAGCAAAACTGTGGTCGCTGTAGTCAGGACTGCAAACCATATTTGGTTTAAAAAGTATCATATGTGAAATACTGTGAGGCGTAGAAAGAAAATGTTCAAATCGAGATGCTGCACTATCGCAGAAATTGTACACTCAGATCCTGAGTGCTCTGCCTTTCAGTCCCGGGAAGTCAGTTGTTTTTTTCTCTAGCACAGTTCTCCATCTCAAACTAGAGATATTAATATTTCATTTCTTCCTCCATTTGTCTTCCTTGCTTATTCAAATTGAAAGCTTGTCAGAACAGGGACTGAAAATCTCTTGGTATGTATGCATCATGGAATAAAGAGGAAACCTGATCTTGGTTTGGTCTCTCAGGCTACCATGTGAAAGAATTTATATATATTTCTTTATACAGTAAATGGCAGTTGTATAAGATTTGAAAAAGACTGCACAAACTGAGGTAATAAATAGGTCTACATTATTTTTATGTGTTTCCAGGGAGAGGTACACAACACTTTTCCTGCTGTTTGTTTTGTCCCCAAATAAATATATGCACTTTCACTATGCAAATAAGTGGGTTTTGTTTTCTTCAGCAATGAGAGGGGAAAGGTAGGAGAAACTCACAAGATTAAATAATATTTTGTGATCAAAAAGTGAGGAATAAATATAATTACATTTAAAATTTGGTGTATTGACTCTTTCAGCTGCCACTGTTCCATTTTTTTTTCCAGACTGTTATTCTTTTAAAATGCAAATTCTCAGTATTCTTTGAGCACTGTCAGTAGTGTTCTATCTTCTACAGTTGGGTATTTCAGCTTACAGAATATTATTCTATCTGAAACTTATAGGTTTTGACCTTTTTTCCTAAATGCTTTTTCCTAAATTCAATAGCTTTCTGAAGTTCAGTAATTCTATGTGGTATATTTGTTCCATATTTTAACAGTTTCAGCGTGTTCCATAATTGTTGGATTTAAAATGTAAAAAGATTGAGATGCAGGTAGTTTGGATTTATGCACCTATGATGGGTGGGTTGACCCTGGTCTGGACACCAGGTTCCCGCCAAAGCTGCTCTATCCCTCCCCTCCTCAGCTGGACAGGGGAGAGAAAATAGGACGAAAGGCTCTTGGGTCGGGATAAGGGCAGGGAGAGATAATTCAACAGGGAATGGGAGTTGCAGTCAGTTCATCACACGCTCTCTCACGCTCCTTCCCCTGCTCCAGCATAGGTCACTCCTACAGGGAACAGTCTTTCAGGAAGAGGCTGCTCCAGCATGGTTCTCCACAGGGTATCAAGACCTGCCAGCAAACCTGCTCCAGTGTGGACTTCCCATGGGGTCACGATCTCCTTTGGGCATCTACTTGCTCCAGTCCTCCATGGGCTGCAGAGGTACAGCTGCCTCACCATGGTCTGCAGGGGAATCTTTGTCCCGGCACCTGGAGCACCTCCTCCCCCTTCTTCTCCTCTGACCTTGGTGTCTGCAGGGCTGTTTCTCTCACATATTTTCACTCCTCTCTCTGACTTGAATTGCACATTTTTTTCCCCTTGTTCTTAACTCTGGTACCCCTGAGGTGATGTCACTGATGGGGTCAGCCTTGGCCAGCAGCAGGTCCATCTTGAAGCTGGATGGCATTAGTTCTATAGTTCATTGGGAAAGAGCTTCCAGCAGCGTCTCATAGAAGCCACTCCTGCAGCCTCTCTCTACTAAAATCTGGGCACACAAACTCAATACAATGCTTCAAACAGTTCCCTTACATTTTACTTCGAAACTGATACTTTCTTCTTCCAAATAAATAATTCAGAAAATGTATTACATTTTGTAACTGAGGAATGAAAGTCAATACAATTCATAGTGCTGTTGACATGCCTTCTAGTAATTTATGGAATAATTATGACCTTATTTGGGATATATCTGTTCCCTACATTTTTGATTTGTCCTCCTCCAATACATCTTGACAATATTGTTGTAATTCATGTGTATTGTACAGACTGAATAAAGACAAGCATTCGTTTCAGACAAGTACATTAAAAATGTAACACAGCTGTTTGGAGTTCACTTTCTTCAGGAGACCTTTACAGTAGACATTTGGTTAGTAATGAAGGAATCCTGCAATTTTACCCTTTATTCTTAGTCTGTGAGACCAGAAATGATAATTTGTATTGAATCATTATTTAAATCTCTTTAAGGTTTTAAAGAATTCTGATGATACATGCGCGAAGTGCTTTCTTTTATGAAGTGAGTGGTAGGCAGCATTTTACATATATGGAAATAAATCTTCAATAGCTTTGCCAAACTTTATACAAACATCTAGCCTTACTTTAATAATTTTCTCAGATTTTAATTTTCTCAGTTAAAAGAAGGACACAAAGGTATGAACTTATTTCACCTTTAGTGTTTTTGAAAATTCTCCTTATTATTGTATTTTGCAATCTTAAAAAATGTCATTCATGTTGAAAGAGACAAAGAACAACACAGAGAACTTTCAACTGACATTCATGCAAGTTCAAAATTGGGGAATTAGAAGAAGAAAATTAGAAGTGAGGTCAGTCCTCACTATATAACCTGGTAATGTTGATTTTACACATCTTGCTGAAATTCATACTTGTGTAATACATAGATCATGGGCATCATTCTATGAGTCTTAGAATTTGCAAGGGCAGCAATACTGACAAGTAAAAAGCACAACTAACGCTTGCCAGTGCACGTAACATTTTATAAACCTACATGCATGTTGTCTTTCATTATCATCTAAAAGCAGAGTTCAATTGGAAGTGACATGGCTATTCACTTCATAAAAAACAACTAGTTCTAAAAATGTCATTAGAAAGTAACAGATTTGTCATGTTTTCTGAACTGGGTAACTTAAAATATAATTAAAATATCACTGTTGGTTTTATTGAGAGTAATAAACTTAATTAACAGGCTCTCTTTTGTGTAAATTGACTATTTTCTTTAGGACACCACCAGTAATTCATTTAAACTAATTCCTCATGAAAATTAAGTATTAATTATAAATTACTATTTCATAATGATACCATAAAAATGCAGATCAGTTGCAGATAAAGATTGGCATTTTTAATTGTTTTTGTGCACTATTCATTTTCTTTCATTGTAAATGAACACTGGCCTACTTTCAGTGATTACCAAGAATATCCCAATAATATTAGAATATTTTAAAACCTTGACTATTGTTAAAATGTATCTTGTCACTGTTACTTGGTTATTCACAGAATTAAGAGAATAATCAGTCTCTGAATGTGGATTAAAAACTCCACCCAGATAAAACACATTTAAAAGAACGAGAGGTAGACTACTGTCATAGTTAAGTACTGTTTGGTAAGTAGAACTGTTATTAAATCTGGAATGGCTGAATAGGGAATATTAACTAGTTTTATTGTGAGTATTTAACATAATTTTTATGTGTTAGGAATTGTTTCTATTTCTTTTTCTCTCTGGTCAGAACTTTTTATTGTAGAAATCCACAGAAGATACTCCTGATTTGGGACAGTGTTCATTATTTAAATGTAACAGAAATACAGGCAGTACGAAAATATATCTGCTTCATGCATAAAATGTATAAATATATAAACTTCCTGTACCAGTGAATGGTTTTAGATTATTTCCATATATATAACAGCTCTAAAAATTACAAGGAACAGTGTTATTATGGGAACGCTAGCCTTTTTTAGAAAAAAATTGCAGAACAAGTATTACTAATAAATTGTGAGACCCACAAATAAAGATGTGATAGGTAACGTATTTCTTTCTGAATGTTCCCATAACCAATAGAGCATTACTTTGCGTAAATATTGTTTCTGTAGACTATGAAAACATTACAGAAGAGCTGTTCTGAGAAATGAAAAGATAAATTTGGAATGGAATAGTTTGGAGACTTGAAAATATCATTTTGGTGTCAAAGCAAAGGACGTCAAAGCAAATATCATCAAAAGAAAATAATTGACTTTATTAAAGGAAAAGGTTTCAATTTGGTTCATATTTTTATATGAATCAACCATGTTGCTGGAAATATGAACACTGTTTTTGTAGACTCTGATTTAGAGTGACATTCCCTCCCTTCCCCAATTTACATTTCATTGAAATAAAAATTTCGGATTCCAGATGCATTTACTTTCACCTGTTATTTCAGATAACTCATTCAGCAGCCAAACACCTCTTCCCTAGGCTCTGCTACTGTAGACTAAATCTTCAGAAGCCTCTGGCTTCTCACTTGTGCTTCAACAAACAATGTAAAAATCCAGGTGATAAAATAGTGAATCTTAATGGAATTAAAATTCTAGCTAAATTCATTACAGAACTTCTGGAAAAAGATTTCCACCGTCAAAATCCAAGTAATATTAGCACTTCCTAAAAACACCTATATTTTTGTCAGATAATTCTATTTTACTCAATCTATAACAGTTTTTAATTCATCTGTATCTGCTGCAGTGTTTTTTAAATGAAAGGTTGGAGGATCTTGCGATGGAACCATTTTATCCAGAAAAGAAATTCTGTTTGAAATATGAAGAAACCACAGGAGTGGTATGTCCAAAGTACTAGGTGCATTTATACATACTGTAGAGAAAAGAAACATTTCTTTATTACATAATAAGTTTTTACATGGCTTCATTTTCACCTTTGAAATAAACATATGTTCTTACTTTTGAATGTATTTAACAGGTTTTGCAAGTATTAAAAGTAAGATAGCAGATAACAGTTCACATGCTTGAACATACAAATAAGAATAGGGGATCCATTTTTTCCTTTCTCTTTTACTCTTTTATTACATATGCTTCTAGACAATTTAGACAGTATGCATTCATGAGCATTTTATTGTTCAGTAATATCTGTGAAGGTAATGATGCAAAATAAGAATTTACAATCATTAACAGATAACATGCATTTTAGACTTTTCTGAAAATCTTTGCTAGGTTAAAAATTCATTACATTCATTGTAGATTTTAAAAATTCAGAAAAAAAGTCTCTTTACTATTGGATTCCTTAAAACTTTTCCTGTGAGGGCTATTGTAGTAAAAGTTCAAACTATAAAATATAATTACGGATCTAAGAGCATCAGTGCTGTGAATACCTGGACTATTGTCAATACATATGATTTAATTATTTGCATTATCTAGGCAACATGCTGATATTTAGAAAATACAATTGCTTTCTCAAAAGTCAGTAAATTGTATGATGCTTAATCTTCTTTCTTCTTGATAGCTAATCAAAACTACAAAATTTTAAGACATTAGAGTTTTTATGACACAACGTTTGAATGTCAGTTCAGACAGAGGAGATGCATATTTGAGTATATCAGTTGTGGTTTGAAAAAAAATGAAGAATATTATGAAAACAATTATTCTTTTTATCTTTCTTGAAGTATTTAAGCCATATAATAATTAAAAATATTATAGTTTGCCAGATGTGTGATATAAGATGAAATTATTGGCACTTCAGCTTTTAGACAACTTGCAAGTGAATAAACTGTTTTGGTTGCCAGGAGCACACTTTGGGAGGTATTTACATTTACTATTTTTCTCATTGTTAAGTGTATTGTAAATTTTTTGAAAATGTGGAAAAGCATCTCAAATTTATACCACTGTGTTCTGCTGCTATTATTATTATACTGTGTATAAATATTGTCGTGGTTTAACCCCTGCTGGCAACTAAGTACCATGCAACCACTTGCTGTGTATGATTATGGTAATCTAAGATATATTTAGGAGCCTCTTCTGGCTCAGTAACATCTTATAGGAGTGCTTAGTTAAGGAAGGGATCTTAGGGGAGAAGAAAAGGAAAGAATACATGTGTTTTTCTGCATTAATTGTAATAAATTCTTCTAGGTTAAAAATTTGCTTACAGGATATGTGTTCTTTTTATGTTTGGAGGTGTGTACACATTAATTCACACATTAGTCTACGCTAAAGCCTGTGGAATGCTTGTCTTTGTCCATGGTGGGCTTCATATGCCTTTTCAGACAAGGATTTATGATACTACACTGTTGCAAAGTAAGAACTTTAAAAAGTGAAGTAGTGACACTGAATCTGTGGAATAGCTACTGGTAGTGGTTTTCCTAATGGGTAATTTCTAGTTAGGAGTGCTGAAAATCATGAATTAATGTACCTGTTCTGGATTATGTAGAAACACAGATCCATATTTTAAGATTTTTAGACACAAATGTATTTCTTGGGAAGAAATGCTCAGATGGTTTGAATTAATATTTTTGTTTTGCTTATTTTTCAAAAATTGATTTTTATGTCATTTTTAAGTCTTGGTTTCAGAATTTTCCAATCCATAACTTACCTTTAAATGAATATAAAGTCAACCATAGTTTTACAGCTTTATGTCCTTCCACGCAGTGAAGCATTTCCATATCTATTATTAATACCTTGGTTGTTACTGTCTACTTTAAATTACTTTGTGTGTATTATGCCTGTAGCCTGTGTTTGTGTGTATTATCCTCACATGCCTCATCTTGTTTTCCTGTGCTGATCTGAGTGAGTAATTTTTCTTCTTAAATTCACAGCAGCATCTTCTGAGTTATCAACAGCTCTGTCACAAAAATTTGCATCTCTCACCTCATAATGATTGGAAGACAACGTCTGTCTCCCTGTACCTTGTATTTTGATGCTAGATATGATCTTTATCAGCTGTTCAATGCAAATCAACTTGACTCAAGTGAGAAATTCTATTCTTTTAGTGACAATTTCTTTTAGACTTGCAGGAATTAAAAAAAAAAAAACAACAAAAATTGGTTAGATAGAAAAAAGTATGTAAGTATCATCCAGAATCCCTGTTACAGTTAGAGAATGGAACAGAAATGGCATTTATATACATAGACAAGCTAACCCTTGTCACTGAACTTGCATTTAACACATGAAATATTGCAGTTTTGTGAGAGGTGATGATAGCAATCATGTACAAGGGTATTAGTTTAGGCAGCCAAGACACTGTTTTTAAGCATAATATTTGGCTTTCCAGCATTGTCATAGCTGCAGTGTGTTCTAAAGAGATTTTCATGATTATTTGCCTTCTCAGGCAAAGTGAAAAATATATGTGGTGGGAGTGAGTCATAAAGAACAAAATTTCTGGCTTTTTACACTAGGAAAAAAGTTTTATGCTAAATTAATCATATTGTTTTGCTGTAATATAATTTTTATTTTCCAGCAACTGAAAGAAAAGAAAAGTTTGTAGACATCCACATACAGCAGACTGCTTCTATTCAGTAACCCAGTAATGAAGCAGCCAATCCAGATGCAAGAAACCTATACCTAGTGTTTCTCTGACTTATGTGTGTAATTCCTTGAGGGATTAAAACTATGCCTCCCCAAATTTAACTCAAATACTTCAGCATTTCACGCAGAATCACAGAATAGTTGAGGTTGTAAGGGACCTCTGGAGGTCATCTGGTCCTACCTCCCTGCTTAAGAAGGGCTAAATACAGCGTTTTTGAGACCCTAATAAAAAAATGTGAGGTTTATAACTTGCCAGAAAATCCTCTCCCTCCAGTTTTCATATGAAGCTGTTCTCCATTGCTAGAGTAATAATCTGAAGTGGCTTGTTTTGATTGCATCTGACTAGTCTTTTGCAGTTATTAATGTAATCCGAGTAATCGTAGCACACCATTATAAAATTGACAAATACATTTAATAGAATAGTCTATAAGATGCAATAAAAAATCCTTCCAAAAAATCTCTTTTTCATGCTTTTCAATGAACTTTTATAAAACACCCTCACTGTTTAGGGCTCATTCGAATAATATAGCTGCTTTTGGAGTGTTATTCACATTTTGCCCTGAAATGTAATTGTGAAAACTGGGGATGGGACGATGGTAGTACATCCTGCAGTATACTTAATTTTCCGTCACCCTAAATATTATGTGATGAGTTGTCAGTGTGATACAGGAAGAACTTAAACTTTCCTCCGTCATACTAGGAGTTTCTCAAAATTGCAGAATGGAAAACTCATTATGCTAAATACAATTAATTTTGCACTATTTGATTTGTAGAAAGTAGACATTATGAAGTGAATCTAGGACACATATTGTATTTTCCCACATGAGACAATACTGTATTAGTAAGATATTGCATAAAGGCTGAAAATGTAAAAATTTTTTAAAAGAAAACCTCAGGTTTTGTTCCAAAAATGTACTTAATGCAAATGGTGTGCTTCTAAACAAGTAAATTTTCTCCTTGAATCTGCTGAAACATTTGTAATGCATTTAATGAGCAATTGAGGGGGAATGTCAACTTTATATGTTGCTATTAGCATTGCAGGCTGAGTAGGACTGTCTTGTAGTTTATACATTGCCAAAATTTGTGTTAAGCTATTAAATTTGTGTTGAATTTTTAATAAATTTGTGTTAAGCTCTTATTGTGTTAAGCTATACAAAATTTGTCAGTTACACTCTCATATGTGTAATTGAAGCCACAATTTTGACATCTAATCATTTATTAGTGATGAAGTATGAAAAGGAAAAAAAAAGGAAGGGAATAAAAGTTGGGTTATTTTAGCGACACTTGGGTTCAGGGCCACTTCAACCACTTAGACAAATCAGGCTGAGCAACTCCATTCCATTTCTTGAGATGCAGACCAGAGAGGTGGCACAGGAGAAGTGTAAACTCGGGTCTTGAAATTATGAGTTGTAGATGGTTTTAGGTACTTCATTCTAAGTGAAAGCATTAAGTTCCTAGTTAGCAGTTAGGCATAGAAATACTGCTATGGATGCTGGCCTGTTGCTGCTTCTGATGTGACTTACATCTCTCCAATATTTGTTCTTTTGTCTCCTCCATTAGTGGAGAAGATACATAATGCTATGTTTGCTTTTGTAGGTTTTTTTTTTTCATTCACATACAGATTTCTCAGTTGTGTCGCAGAGGGGAAGATTAAGGAAGTGGACCCTAAATTTAGCATCACAATTCAGCATTCAGTGCTTGGCTTCTTGCAGCTTCTGTTTGCAGTGTATGCAGTGTGTGTAGACTGGAAAAAAGGCATAATTGGTCCCACATTTCCAAATCTTCCTATTCTGCAACACACACCATGCAGACCATCTGCACTTCCTTTATGGATTGATCTAGCATAGATATTACTGAGAATAACAAAGGAAAAAAAGCAGATTTGGACAGTGGAAGAAGACTACAGGAGAGTAAAATAATCTATATTTTATAATATGATGTTTATAATATGCAATGTTCTCTATTGTTTAATTTTATATTCCCTGGATTATAAAAGAAATCTGTGAAAAATTCACAAAACATATAGTACATCTGCAGGATTTTCCTAATTCTGTCAAAGTCTTAGTCGACTAGTTAATGAGGATGAAAGGTTATAAGAAAGGTGTAAAGAGATGTTCACTGGAAATAGTTGGTAAAACGCTAACTAGGAGTTGAGCATCTACATGGAGGTTTTTTTATGCTTATAATTCCATAATTATAAATCTTCAAAATTTTTCTTAACATACCTATACATAATTAAAACATGATGTACTTAGTCCTTGTTTTCAACAATTTTTAAATCCTAACTTTTAATGTTTAACTGTAAGAGTAATCTTAATGTTATTCTAAGAAAAACAAAAGGCACCAGACAATGTTTTTTATGAGATTAATGAATATATTAATGCACTCTTGCAACTTTGTTCCCTTTTATAAATAAATTATGCAGCTAACTACAAAGACACTCAAATTCAGGATAAATCTAGTTTTTACTAACGACATCTAAATTTTTCAAAAGTATCAACTGATAACTGGCAACTATCTAAATGATTTTTTCCTTAATTTGTTTGAGAAATCTGCAAATAAGAATGACCACAGTACTCTTATGATAGGTGTCAGAAGGTTAGACAACATGTTCTTTGTTTCACAATTGTTAGTAAGATCAATAACTACTCCACAAGATCAAGCACAGTAATGGTGAAACTTGTCATATATTTTTGACTCAAAAGAGTGACTTCTATTGCTTCAAGTGTTTTCCTTTCCCCTTGGAAAATGAAAGCTATGTATTCCAAAATAAGAAGTGATAAATGAAAATATGAGAAATATGTGCAACAGCTTGGGGATCTGAAGTCCTCAGTTTAGCCAGGAAAAGTAAAAATGCAGTATCTATCACCTTTACCTATTTCCTTTCTTCAGTCTTGGTAAAGGTTAAAATTGTGATTTCAAAGCCTGTAAAATATCAGAATGTGGTACTTTTTCTCCTGATAACTGCTGGTGTACATCTTTCTTGGGTACTGAAGGTTATTTTTTGGTTCTCTTTAAAAGTTTTTTTTTTTCCTTTTGAGATATCTGTCTCAATTCAACATTATTGGAGAGATAAGTGTAGTTTTGACTGCTTTTCAAGTTGCCCCTCTATTTGCCATGAGGAACGTTGTAAATAGAAGTTGCCCCTCTATTTACCAGGTATGGAAAACATCAGTGGTAGAACTGGATTTGAAGTCAATGTCTGTTTTACAGGTTCCTTTGTTCAATGATACTTGCTAAAAATGCTGAACCTACAATATATTAGAAGGGATTAATGGTAGTACTGGCACGTGCTGCTAATGGAACCTCTCAGAATAGTGAAAATGTGTAGCTGACATTGCCATTCTTCCAGATACTTTTGTAACACCTGGACCAATAGCTCTTAGACTTGCTTTGTAGCTTGATACACTTTGACTTAAAATAGTTTTAGTTCTAATAACACATCTGAAATGTTTTATCCTTTTGATACTTAAATGGGCATGATAGTAGTACATAGAAACTGGACAATATTCCTTCAGGTTTGTGAACCATCTGTTACTCCAATATTTCAGCGGTAACCTGGACATTATCAGGACAACAGAATGTTAGTCTTTGTCTGCTATAGATTTAATAACCTGGAGACTTCTGAACCCACTGCTTTTATGTGATTACTTTAGAAGTTCCATATCTTGTCTTCACCAAGATTATATTGAGGAAGTAAAGTCAGGTAAAGTAAAGACTCATCACCTCTCTTTTTTTTTCTCATTAAAAACACATTAACTGAAGTCAAACATAGTAGAATTCACATAAAGACTACTCAAAGAAGTGATGAAAAAGATACAGAATGCAGGAGAAAGTGATTTTTTGATTTTTGGACTGTCTCCTAAATTTATCTTTTTTTTTTTTTTTTTTTTTTTCCAGATGTGGTACAAAGTATTGAAAGAGAAATCAAGGGAAATCTAGGAGTAAATACAAGTGGGGCACACTTTGCCTATTCCTCTAACTCAATTTTTTACCTCTTACCTTTAAAGTGAAGGAGAAATATAGAAGGCTGAGCACATACTGCTCATGAGGGAACCAGATTTAATTGAGTGCTATTTGAGCCCTCAGTGAGTCCTAATCTCTACTTAAATTTGCGTGAAAAGTCTTTTCACATCATGCAAGAATTTCTGGGACTGGAATTTAATAATCAGTACTGGCAGCAACCATGGGAACTGACCCAGGTTTATTAGTAGCTAACAAAGTGTATAGGAAAGAATAGACCAAGATGGGTTTTTTTCTTTGAGACAGTAGTTCCCAAATTTGGACCATGGAGCACTGTTGACTGTTACAAGATTTCATTGCACAGTCAACCTCAGCAGCAAAGTTATAACTGGAAACGTGTAAAATGGATATGATTTCAGGGCATTGGCTGTGCAAGCACTGCAAGTTGGAAAGCAGTGATTTGGCAGAAGTTGGGTACAGAGTAGGTTCTGAGTTTCCCTCGGGGATCATAGAACGGTTTGGGTTGGGCCTTAAAGATCATGTAGTTCCATAGCCCCTGCCATGGTCAGGGACACTTTCCACTAGAACATGTTGCTCAGAGCCCCATCCAGCCTTGCCTTGAACATTCTCAGGGATTGGCTCATGGAAGCAGCACCTGGAATCTTCACTGTTGTGCTTCAGCAGAACATATCCTGATGTGAAGGAGCAAGATTCAGGATGGGAGAGGTTCCAGGTGTGGAGAAAGACATACAGCAATTGACAGGACTTTATTATATGGAGTTTACTGTTATTATGTGGTTTCATTGTATTCACACTACACAGTGCACAGTCTGGACTTGCCTGGACTTGCCAGGAGTTTGCCTGCTCCCTGCTTCCCCGCTCCCCTCTCCGATTGGCTGAAGAAGCTGGAGAGAGGAGACAGCTACTATTCGCCCCTTCCACGTTCCTCCCCCTTTTGCCTGTGCCCCTATCCTGATTTGTTCCCCCATTTGTCTGTCTCATGCTCCACCCCATGTTCTGGCCCTTTCCCCACCTGAACTGATAAAAAATCTTGTGCACACCTCAATAAAGCATTTCATCTGCACTCTGCCTTGTCTCCCGAACCCATCCGTGCTATGTCACGGCCCCATTCCCCCCTCGGACCGTGGCACCCTGAGTAGAAATCCCTTCTTGTTTTCCTGTATTGATCATATTGAGATGTATATTGAAAGTTGAGGGGCTGGTCGTGACTCCAAATGAAAATCCAGTATGTGATCATTTTGGGACTGGTCATGTTCTTTCAAATTGCCCTGACTGGAAAACTGAATATGTTTTTTAACACAATGAGATCCCTTTTTTTTTTTTTGCATATGCTTTTGGGAATCGAAAGATTTACTAAGGGTTTGGAGGTGCTTGATTTGTAGTCCTCTCAGAATATTCCTCATAGAGTTGCAGTATGGCTGTCTCTAGTGAGACTGCGCCACTATCATGTGCAAAAATGATACATGTATCTCCTAAGCCTGCTTCCCTATTGTGGGGCTCTCAATTTTTGGAAATGCTCTCATCTTTTCAGAGCATACAACCTGTGTGAGATTAGAGTTTTCCTGGCTTTAAGATCCAGTATTAAGATGTAGATATGATGGTCAGCGGTATAGATAGCCTTTTGTAAGCCTTTTTGTAAAAAGCTTTTAGACTGAGTTAAATGATGACATGGTAGCAGTAACTGCACTCTAGATGATTGGTTCAGCGTTGATATTTTGTGTAATAGGACAAGTAGGTCTGAAATTGTTGAAGTGAAGACAGAATTAGGGTAGGTGTCCCCTTTCGAAGGGTGATATTAGAATTTTATTTCAGCTTGTAGGCTAACCATATGCATCTAAAAGGGCTTTGCCCTGGCCTGGTGGATCACTCCCATCAAGGAGATTAAAGGCACTAAAGATTGTGCCAGCCTGTCCCTATGGATAAAAAGTTAAAACTCTTTCTCTAGCAGAACCTGGATGTTTATATGACCTTTAACTGTGTACATAGTGTGAACTATTATGTATTTGAGAACAAATCTATGGTAAAGAAGAAATTTAGAGACAAAGTAAATATAGAAAAAGTCTTTCTTGCATTCTTTTTGCTCAAGTATGTAGCAAAATCTCATATAAAGCTTAGAAATTTACTTATGTGTTCATTTCGCTGTGTGTTTTTAGTTTTGTTTGAAAATTTGATTTGAATTGCTAAATTACGGGACACAAACACCAAGTAAAGGTAATGATTACATTTCCTAGAGAAAAATTTTTATAGTTTAGGATGTCTCACTTTGGAAGACAGATGGTGAGAAAGAATTTGTTTGAGTGAGCAGCACCTCCAGTTAGTTTGGGGATATTGTTGGTTTTTTATCTATCACTACTTTTCTACTTTTTTAGTCTTTTTTTCTTCCTCTTCTTTTTTATTATTTTATTTTATTTTCCTGTCATGCAGCGCTTTGTCCCAAAGCTGTCATTTTCTAAAGGTTGTATGGTGTGACAGATACAAGAATGTACTCTTAATGTAGCTATATTCAGTTGTGTAATTTAGTCTTTCCTTTAATGTTGAATCCTTAAAGAAAGGAGCCTGAGACTGTACAAATTAAAAATATTTTTCTGTTGATTTTCTTTTTAAACAAGATTTCTATATAGCATAAAGAATTAATTAGTGGCTAAGATCTAAGCAGTGCCACAAAATGCATCTTACTCCAACTGAACAAGAAGGTGTTTATAGTTATAGTTACTCAGCACTTGATTTGGAATGTGGCAGGATCTTCTCTTCAAACTAGAAAATATACAGATGCAATTTCATGTTATTTAGTGGTGTGTTGTGTTCCCTTTTTTATTTTAAATCAATTGCATGATCCTGCCAAATTTTCGACTCAGTTTGTTTCTCCAATCTTTGCAACTAAACTATTTATATAATATACATAATGGATAAAATTACTATTTAACTTCAAGTCCCTCTGAAACATAAAGTAATAAAATACATGCAGCTTAAATGGGAAATCAAATAGATATAGATAGGCATTTTAAAATGTTTATTTCTCCTTTTTTTTTCCTTCAAAAGAGTATAGAAGTGACAAAACCATGTATTATCATGACAACAATGGAACAATGGAATAATACTGACTTAACTACATCATTCTTTCTCAATATGGACACAATGTCTTGATAGAGGGGGGCTGCAAGCTTTCTGGAGGACAGGATCGTTTGGGATTTGAAATGATCTTGAGAAGTCAGAGAACAGGATACAAATCAGGAAGAACAAGTACAAAGTACTATCCATGAGCAGAAATATTATGTACAGAGGACAAGAAAAAATGCTAGATAAGGTACCTAAAGTTCTGTAGGTTGCAGTGCTAAACATGGAAACCAGTGTCATGCTGTTGTGATAGAAGCAAGAGCTTTATGAGGATATGAAACCAGAAGAATTGTCCACTCTTCCTAGGTGAGGCATCAACTGGAAGGCTGTGACCACCTTAGGGTATATATCTGGAAAGACCTGGACCAGCTGGGGAAAACTTGGAGGAAGAGAGTAGCAAAACAGTTGGAAAGTATAATCTCTGGGACAGGAGGGGGTGTGTGCAAAAAATTAGAAGAATTTTGTCTGTTTAGTGTAGAGAAGGAAAGAGATAGCAGTTCTCAAATGCTTGGGGAGTTGTTTACAAGATGAATGCAATCTGTTATTTTCTGGGTCCAGATAGATGTGACAAGGAGATTATATTATACATTAACATAGCTAACTAATGACAAAGATGGTTAAGTTTGATTTAATTTTGCCTAGACATCTTGTAGAAACTGTGACTAAAAGATTTTAAAACAGATTTGAATATATCTGTCAGAAATGGTTTAGATTTAGTTGAAATTGCCTTGGATCTTCCAATTCATTGAGGCATTATTTTGCAAATAGAATCTGTTTTCACCTCCTTCTATGTTTCTGTCATCATTAAAGAGAAAATAATTTCTCGACCTAGTTGGACCCCTTCTACTCTATCATGGAACTTTCTGAAAACTTAATTAAATAATCAATTTCTTTTTTTCGTTTCAGATCCTTTGTCATTTTTATGTGGATTGTCACTTTGTCAGTTTCTCTCTTTTTTTTTTTCATTTAGCTCACATTTACTTTGTCACCTTTGTATTTTTTTTACTTAGTCCTTTTCCCTACTGTGTAATATGTGTTTTCTAACTTTACTTGCAAGCACCTTTAATTCCTTGAATGCACTATCCCACCTGCTTTTCTTTACTATTACCAGCACCTTCATATTCTGTTCTCTGACTTGTTTTTGTCTTTTTTCTGTATTGTTCTTTAGTATGTATGTACAAGATCTCCTCTTTCTCTTTTTCACCTGTATATGTTTTACTTATAAAATAGTGAAGTTTAAGAACCCTACAAAACACAGTTTGATAGAAAGATTATGAAGTAAATGAAGGCAGTCACTGTAGGGACCCTCCAAGTAGGGAGGTGGGGGGTTTTGTGTATTAAAGAAAACAAAGTATATGCTGTCAATGTATATGGTCTGCCAGTGCCTGTACTCCAGTAGCTTTTGTCTATTCCAGATTTGACAGATGGCTAGGAGCCTCAAAGATGTTAAGTTCTTCCAAGTTTCATGAAAATTGGCAGACCAAAATTATTTCCTTATCTGAAAGAAAGAAGTTATAAATTAGCCATTTACATATTCTGTAGGGTACCAGTCAGCTGACTGGTTGAAACATGTCTTGGATAGCCAGTCAAGCTCCAAAACAGTCCCATGCAACATGCCCAGAAGAGAATATCAAAGGAAGATAGATTGGTCAGACTCAGTGACACAGAAGGGAACTGGGCTTCTGTGAGGGAATGTTGCACATATACCAATGGAAAACCAGACTTCACTGATTCTAATGATCATGGGAATGCTATAAAGTGTTTTTAGTGTTGTTTCTCTGTTATTTGCAACATCAGTGAGACCATCTCTTTAAAAATAGTGATTACTATGAAATTTCATTAGTCCATTTTTCTTGTTTTATTATAATTTTTTTGAGAACCTGTTATATACTTCAAAATTTGTGTGGCTCAGTTCCACAGGTTCATTAATACTTTGATGATCTATTCATGCCAGGACAGTCTGAGGAGATAAGGTAAACTGAAAACTATATTGTGGGTATTTCAAGTTAGAAGCATGATACTGTGTGCTAAACAAATTCTTGGACTTCTCCTTTGCATTTCTTTGTTGCAGTGTATTGGATGATTGTGGGTTTTTGTTCAGTGTATCACAGCTTAAGAAAGAACTTAAGTTTCCAAGACTTAAAGCTTTCAATCAGAGATGATCTGTGTTGATTTTAACTATGATGTATTTGTCTGCTTATGTGTTCTGTATTACCAAACTCTTTCTGAATGCCTGTTTGTATTTCTGAATATTAAAATGAAACGTTCTGATGATAATAAACTTGATAAGTATAAGGTAACTCTGAAACAATACAATCAGTACTAAATTATTGAGCAAACAAAGCTAGAGAAGGGAAAGGATGAAAGAATTCTAGTGTTGAAGTAAAAGCATAGGAATCCCATTGTCCTACTGTTGTTCTATCCCATGGGGTTGTGGGTTTGTTTTGGATTTGGGATTTTTTTGAGACGTTTAAGATTCATTCTGGGATCTGATAAGGAAGTGGAGAGGAATTTGTAGATAATTCATGGGCTGGTTGAATTTGGTTAGTTTGTTCCTGCTGAATACATATTTTGTAATGCTGCTGAGAAAATTGTGCTGTTGTAAGACTGAGTTTCAGCATGCCTAGAGTGCTTTTTCCTTTTCCACTCTTTCTTGAAACTAAAGACACAAATAAATTTGTCTTTATTCAATGTGAACCTCATTGCAAATGATAAAACCAAAATGTGTCCCAGGCTGTTGACTGTGTTTATTTTTGTTGAAGTTTCTTTAGCTGTTTCTGAATGTTTGACTAATAATATATTTATTATTCTAAAATAATAATTTGAATGTAATGATAACAACAGAACTGGCTTAATTATCAATATAAAAAGATAACTTAAACAGTACTTAACTAATGGTTTAATAGAATGCAAGAAAATATACTGTAATTATAAAAGAAAAGCGAATGAGTGAATTAAACAAGAATATGTTGTGTTATGTCTATAAATACTTGAGCTCTTTTTTTGTTTCTTCATTACTCTATTTTTAAAAAATGGAGTTAAGAACTGTCTTCATTTCTAATGCTCAGAATAAGAGATGTGATTTGTATGAACATATGCAGCAATTATGCCAAAACTAAATTTCTTCAGTTCTGTGGTTACTATGGTAACAAAAATTCACTGTATTTCATTTAGACATATACAACAGAATAGAAGATGTTAGATTTAAGATTTAATAACCTTTTCAAAAATATTGTGCTATACTACATGATATTTTAATTATGTGTAAGGGGATAGATCAAATAACTAACATGCTTAGTAGCATGAACATTGCTACTAATAATCTTTAAAATATATTTGGATGATTCTTGTGGTAATAGCAGCTTGGATGCTAATATCTGACAATTAGATTAAATTTTTCTGCATGATCAGGGAGATTGCTCCTGCTACTGTGAGGTCTCTTTGGCCCCTCAGGAGTGAGAAAGAGAACAGTTGTCTGGTTTCTGGCCTTGGAATGTGTGAGGAGGGACACTGAAACAGAAAATTAAGTAGCATCTTTAGTCAGAGATAGTTACGTTTTTTATGAACTCATGTCACAGAATGTGCTGTTAGTCTTAAGGTATTTATTTTCTCAATACAAGTTGGTAGAAGTATAATTCATCTTTTCTGATTCATGTCAGAAAGGTGGAACTCAAGAATATGTAGAGAGAAAGACCAAGTGAATCATTCATGACTATGGCACAGAATACCTGGATTTAATTGCCTTATATATTAAAAATTTCCTGTGTCCTTGACTTTTATCCTGTGTAATTGTATGTGGGTTGGTTGGTTTGTTTGGAGTTCAGAGTTGCACTAAGGTGTATGGAAAAAAAATAGGGATTAAGTTTACTGAGGTGCAGACTGTCAAGCTGGAAAGAACCACAAGAATAGTGGAATATTGAAAAAAAATCAAATTGATTTTGATACGGACCTATTTTAAGTATTTATATGATAGCAGTTAGAGCTCAACTATAATATTTTTAGTTTTGAATATCATTAGAAGTTTGTGAGAGTACATTATTGGATCTTCATTGCCTTCTTAAAGATTAAAGTGGCTGGTATAAGGAACTAGTTCTTGGGATCTTGTTCCCGTGATAAGAATAAAGCACAACAAAGAACCTAAGGACTTTTTCCTGTCTTTTGCTGATTTTGGTAGCAATTCTTATAGTTCTGTTAGAGTTGGTGGTTTATATTAAACCCTGTAAAATTCTACATGAAACCTTGTTTTCAAGTGGGAGGCCAGACTATCACTATAACAGATTTTTAATCCTTAAAATTACTATTTAAACAACACCAAGTACTATATTAGAATATCTGCACGAAATGTAGTTTGGGGAAATAATTTCAGGGATATCAATCCCTTTCTGTGTATTCTGAAGTAAACCTGGGCTGTTTAAAATGATTCACTGCATCACTTGAGGACAGGCAGAAATTGCACAAGAAATTCTAGGAACCTAAAATCACATGATAAAATGCTGTATTTTCAGAAAGGGAACATTAGGAGGTCAGGAAATGATAAAGAGAAGATTGTTCTTGGGATGTTAGCTTCTTTTAACTATGACTAGGTTATAATTTTTATTTAGACTGACTGCATTTTGTGGAAGGAGGAAAAATTCTGACACAAATACCATAGTCACAGTGGAGCTGAGATTGATGAGAATATTTAAAAAAAATATTTGACCATATCTATTGTTCTTATGAGGTAGATAATCTCAATTTGCACTTAGTTTACTTCATGGGGAATTAGACTTTTGGTGAAGAGGTAAGTATGGGAGTTGGTGTGAAAAAGGTTCTTACAGAATAAGCTTTTTATGAAGCATATTTAGGAATATCCCAAGTCTCTGCCTGAGAATTGGCATTTATGATGAGAAATAGTAACATTAGCTTATGTTAGGTGGATAGAAGTACTAATATCTGAATTCTGGTTTCTTTAATGGAAAAAATATTATCAAGGATTTTTTTTAACAAAAATTATGTTAGTTTCTCATCCTTCTGTTTGAGATGTTGGTATTAGAAATCTATTTTTAGCAGCTGACAAATTATTTCTTTCATAATAAAGTATCAAGAGGGTAATTAAAATGTTGTATGTGTTTACTTTAGTTATATTCATATTTAATAATATATAAGGTACATATATTTTGATAAATATATAAACATGCATCTCTGATGAAAGATTCACAGTATTTTTTTTCTTCTTCTTTATGGAGTTACACAGAATGACTTTTAGGAATTATACTGTACTAATATGACTAATGTACTGGTTATTTTTGTCAGAATGTTGGTTAGTTTGAATTCTGTAAAGCAGTTAGCGCAGAATAACACTTTCCTATGGTCAGAGGTATAAATTACAGAATTGTGAGTGCTATCTCACTGGATTTGGCTTATTTTTTCTGTGTAAGGCAATATAATTTTTTAATTTATTTTTATTTTTATGGCTACAGCTGTGATCATAAATAGTGCAATATGCTCTCAGCTCTCAGGCACATGGTGTGACTCTTGGGGTTATCCTGTGCAGGGCTAAGAGCAATAATCCTTCCAACTCAGCATATTCTGTGATTCTGTGAATATTTGTATGCATTGAGGCTAAGATTGTCAACAGATACTAAATGAACTATGTGCTTACTAACTTTTTTTTTATTCCTCAGATTGAAATGATTCTTTTGTCATCAACTGTATATTTGTCCACTATTTTTTTTTAAGTGGGTTATTATGTGCAGGGGAATGCATTATTGTGTTGTGTAACTGATTGCTTCAAAGACTAGTGATGTTCTCACCTTTTTCTTAACACATGCTAGCATATCAGATAATAGTCTGTACCTTGATCTGAATATGTTACTGGCTATACAAGCAACAGCAAATTGAAACTGTTTCTTAAACTTTTCTTCTGGATTTCATCCTTTATTATGTAGTATTTTTCTCATCTTTCTTCATTTCTCTAGAGCTATTCTGTCAATACTTCTGGTTTGGTTTTTTGGGTTTTTTTTTTACTTACTAAGAGTTTCACATTCTTTTGTATTCCTTGTTGGAGCTTTGTTGGTCCATCTGTCAGGATGAGCCTTTAGGAGATTACAATTTCATTTTGCAGAGTCCAAGAAGCTGACATCCTGTCACAGATGATGTCAGCAGAAAATTCCTGCTTGCCAAATCGACGTATTTCTTTCAACAACAGTGAATCCTACCATTGAAAATAATTGTTTCATAGAGTTTAAAAAGCCACCAAACTTGAAAAAAAAGCATTAATGTGCAAATGACATGCAAGAATGATTCATATAATGCATTTCCCATATATTTCCTGAGGAGAATTGCATAGATGAAAATATGGTGACTCTAAACTTTGTTATACGTATTATAAATTTAATTAAAAAATACCTTTTCCACAAATTTAGTTTGAAAGGCTTTCTTGGTATTGCTGAGAGTTTCCAAGTCAGTTAGTTTGTTATGGTAACAGAACAACAATTCTGTCTGCATTGCAGTACATGGAAGTGCATGTAAGAGATCAGACATGGATTCAGCATTTCTTTTGGCAAGCTCGGTACTCTTACATTCTTCTAACATTTCTTTGGAACAGACTTGAGTTTGACTTTGGTCGACCAATAAATTGAGGTGTGGAAAATGTGAAGTGCATATTTTGATCTTGCTCTTTTTTTTTCTCTGACTGTCCATCCAGTTGGACCCTTAAGCAACTATTTTCCCTTTCAGAGAGTCTGGAATATATATATATATTTTTTTTTTTTCATAGTACTACTTGCAAAAATATGAAATGCTAAAATCTATAAACTGTCTGATATTTGTTTTCAGTATTTTATGTTGATGAAGACCATAATATAGGTATGGGGGGAGGGGATTCTTTTTTACTAGTTAGTTTTTGTGGGTTGGCAACAGTTGGAAACCACAATTTACTGGGGACCTCTAATATGCCAGTTGCACCATCCAGAAGCAGTCCACCTGGAAGGGTGATAGAGTATTCTGGTAAATTACCTCAGTTTGTGGTCCTGAGACTTAACTACCCAGCCTTCATCCAGTGTTATTTTCTGAATTATGCAAATTACGAATAAATAATCTTGGGAGTTTTTATTGTAGTAAATCTCAGTTATATGTTTACATGGAAATAAGTGGATTTTTTTTCCACTCTTACATGTCTCCTGTCCAGTGAGATGACAATGTTTCAGACTACAAGTTTGTGGATCTCCCTTCCACCAACAGTTTCTTAATTAAAATTCATCTCATATGTTATCCATTTTGTTTTCATGTTTTTCCAGTCACTGTTGGTTACAACTGTCATCATAGGATCCTAAATAACATGTATAATTTAAAAAGCCAGGTCACATAGGTTGACATTGCATTGTTTTTATTTTTATTTGCTTTTTAACTGTAATTTTATTACTTAAATAGGATCCAGTCTGTGATTTGCAGTGACATCAATTGTTTAGTTGCTGCTTTTCCCTTAGAAGGACAAATGAAAATGGATTTGCTAACCTTTAAAAATACCTCTGTTACATATCACTGATGTATTCCACTTTATATTTCTAGCTTGCTTTTATAAAAGGATTAGAAGACTTGCATGTAAAATTCTTGCATTTACCAGGAAGACCAAAGCAGTAAAAGAATAATGTTTTTTAATTAAAGGCTCTCAAAAATTTTCTTTCTTTTTAAAATGGTTGTATTGTTAGTCTCATTAGTGATGTAAACAGAATAAATATAATTACATAACAGTAGAAGCAACTAAATGAAATTTATTTTGGTCTTAAAATCTGAACTTCTGTGTTGGGCTTCAGAGTATAAGAAAGATATGAAGTCTATAAATGCTTTGTTAGGACTGTGCTGTGGAGGCATCCTGTGAAGGTTTCTGGCTCTCTAAATAGGCAGAACAAGATTCTATGAAGTAGGTTTTGTTATCCATTTTAGTGGGCTGTCTTTTCAAACAAAATATTGCAAACCACCTGTTCTATTCCAGTAAGGCTGTTTACGATAAAGTTAAGTTAAAAGAGCCTTATGTAACATAAAAACTTTTAATGTTTTAAGCTGACACTTCAGTTAAAACACAGAGATTATTCTTAAAAAAAACAAACCAAACAAAAACAACCCCCCAAAACCCACATATATGAAGGTTATCTGGTTCTCTTTTGCTGTTTAATCCCTATTATTGTTATTTTTGGTTCATCTCCAAGGCACATTGAAGCATTGTATCCCCCCAAACTTAATTAGGTTAACATTTCATGTTTGTAGGACAGCTTCTTAGATTTTTAATAGCTCTACTGCTAGGTTTCAGTATCTTGTTCTTGTTCCTGACACCTCTGCAATCAGATTCCTGTTCTGTGTATTAATTCAATAGTTAACATTCAGTAGTGTGACACAGAACCATTTATTTATGTAGTTATAAGGCTAACAGAGTTTAAAGAAAACATAATTGTGAAATCCGCATGTTCTCGTAAAACAGTTCATTTATGTCATGTAGCTTTAAATTCCCATCACGGGAATTACTGTTCCTGAACTTCACCCCTTCATAAGGTTGAAGCAAACATTTGCTGGAACTAAGTATTGTGTACATAAGAGTAGTCTAAGCTTATCTCTAAGGCCTTGTGACCTTTTCGATTCTGCTCTGGGTGTTTCTATAGTAGCTGTCGCCTTTGCCTTTTTGGGTTGTGATATTTTTTTTGTTAGAACAGCATCCTTGCTGAGGACTAATGTAAAATCATAAAAATGGATTCATTTGGGACTAATTATGTAAAATTAGTTGTAGTAAATTGTATTTTGACCCAAGCTCTCTTTATCGTATCTCATGTCTTTGAAAATATTCCTTCATATTCCTCAAGCATTTTTTCATCTTCTTACTTGTGTTTGAGATTGTATTAAAAAAGGATAAGTTTTTGAGCAAATTGTGTGCGTAGTAATAGATGTAGCTGTTACATTCTCTGGTAGACAATTTCAAGACCAAAGCTAACAAATTTGCAAATTAAAGGAAGAAAACCAGGTATGAGAAAATCTGATATCAGCCTGCATGTTTAGGAACCTTCTGTGTTCTCTTTCTTTCTCCAGACAAGAACAAGTGGATCACCACAAGGTGACATAGCTGTGCTTTTGTAAATACTCCATCAGCCTGTATTAACAAAATTATGCATCAAATTCAAGAGTTAGAATTAAAGGAGAAAAAATGCTTTCAACAGGTACATTTATGGTTGAAAATGGCCAATTCCTTTTTCTCTTCATAGGAACATATATAGTTAATTATGGTTACTATGTTGATTTTTATAAAATTTTTAGCTTCATGTCTTATGTACTCCCCAAAATAGTGCCCCAGAATGTAATTTACTGATCATGAGATGTTTTTAATGTACTTAAAAGTATTGGCAAATGGAACTATCTTATTACAATTAATATAGCACAATATCATAATGTAATATCATGCATCATAAAGATTAATATATTCGTGTATGATGATTCAGAGTCAAACTGACACAGTGAGATCATCTGCAAAATAGTTTTGGTTACTAATCTTGAGTAGATAGTCAAATGGAGCTGTGTGCCATTTTCTGTCATTTACAGCAAGAAATGTTTTTTCATGAGCAGTACTTAACAACTCCTTGATTGAAAAGTTTCTTTAATATGGAAAGACATGAAAATGTTGTGGTTCTTTCTCTAGCAGTACATGATGTTTTCTTAGTCTATACAGATTCGCACAAGTTAATAGAAGCAAGAATAAAGGCAAGTTAAAAAAATGGGTAGGTAGGTGAAGAAACAGCCCTATATATATCATTGTAGAAGCTTCCCATTAGCTCCTCTGAGAACATGATTAGTATAAGTTAAATAATTCACTTTTACTGGAAAAGTGTTTTCCAAATGTTAATAAATTTTGCATATGTCTACACTGCAGCAAGAAGATCTGATAGCTGCCCGCACAGACAAGTTATATTTAAATAATTTATCTGCAATACTGGCAGTAATGTCATCATAGCAGCGCATCAGGAAAGCTGTCTTAGATTAGTATTCCACAAATGCTGTTAAATACTCTGCAGGGAAATTTCTGCAGCTGCAACAGAGATGTTAGAAGAATCCAAGGTACATGAACTACAGTCACATCTTAATTTACAGTATAGACATTAATTTGGTTTGAAAATTTATATTGCCTCATTCACCTTTATTTACTATAATCTGAAAACAGTGAAATTATTTCAATGTCATATTTTTGTCATCAATGTACATGAATTGGATAAGCATTGACATGTCCAGATGTTTATTAATTTTAATGTTAGCTTGTTTCTGTAAGTCTCGTGCATATTTTCCGCATCTTTTCTATGTTCTTGTTACTAAATATACAAAGATTCAAAATAGTCTAAGGCCTTTGGATGGTGACATCAATTTACCCTCATTTCAGCTTGGCAAAACAAAGGGAGATAAGTAATTAAGAAAGGGAGTAGGAAAAAAGTTTGAATGAAATGGCCATTTCTTCATCACATGCTGTAATAAGATGGGGAAAAACCCCAAGATTTTAAAATCTTTTTCTTTCCTGATTTTCCTATACTTCATACCACTATTAAATGCATAATTTTTGTGTTTTCAGGGTAGTTTGCTAGCTATTTATGGTTAGTTCAAAAAACTTTTTTGCATTTGAGTGATGAAATTCCCTTGAATAATACTCCAGTGTTTATAACTATGTGTCTTTAAAGTTAGCGAGCGAGAGAGGATGCTTGTTAAAATCAAAATAGAACATAGATCCTAAATGAAAAATAGAAAGTTGAAGATTTGGGCTTTTTTTTCTAGATACTGCAGGTATCTAGAATATATACAGAGTTTATAAACATTATAAAATTAAAATTAATTTAAAAATGCAAATTTAAAATGTAATTTTAAAACTAAACTCATGCAGGTTTTTTCTAAATTTTACTTTTTTTTTTCCTAAGCCTAGGATACAATACAATACAATACAATACAATGTAAGTATATTTAAAAGCCAGGTTCTCAGAAAGCACACAAAATAAGTCTGAGTCTGTGATTTTAATTTTTCTTGATACAGGGTACTTTATGGCATAGTTCTAGTTAGATTCTCCTCTTCAAACTCCTCTTTTAATCTTTGTACCTCATGCACTGAGCTTGTTGTCCTGTTTTGCTCAACAAATCCTGTATTTCCCTGCATACTTTTACTTCATGTAAGATACACCTATTCATTTATTCTGTGTTTTTCTACTTATCCAATTCCTGTTTATCAAACTCCTGCTTCTGTATCTAATTTGATATCTCTTCAGGTCCCAGTTTTCCTGTCCAATGCTTCCTATTTTCCATTACTGCTCAGATTTTCTTTTTTTCCTCTTCCCTGTACTTTTGATGTATTTTGTGTTGATCTAGGAAGACTTCAATAGTATTTCTCTTGGTCTGGTTTTGGCATAGACTTATTGACTGTTGTTTCTTCATGGCAAATGGACTATTTTGTGGCGTTCCTCCAAGTGGAGTTCTTTCAAATATAGGTGTGTTCAAGTTATGCTTGTATGTGTGATGTAACACTGTGACCACGGGTTCCATTTCATCTTAGCTGCATATGAAGGACCTGCATGTGCCCTTTGAGCTGCACATGTGGACATAAGAGGGTGGTAGTTATCTTTCCTTCCCTTGTTTTCAGCTCCAATAGGCTAATGATCCCCTTAAGTTTTCATGAGAGATATGATTTGCTTGTGTTCTTCTTTGATTTCTTGTGCTACTTCTTTCCCCTTCTCACTTGCAGATTAATTTTGTCCTGATCTCATTTCAACAAAACCCTTCTCTTCTCTGCTTTTGGGTCTCTCAGATTTCAAATGCTTATCTGTTCAAATCCTATTTAAGCCTTATGCCTTGACTGTATTTTTTTCATATATCTAAAAAAATCTTCTTTCTTTATTGTTGACCCTAAACTGATGACTTTCCTTAAACTGATAAAACTAAAACTATATCTGATGTGCTGTGCAAGGTATCTGTTTCTGAACAGATAAAGCATTAGATGCTTCTGCTGCTTAGAAGAGTCTGAAAAGTACAGCACATATTGCTCCTGCATGTTTAGAACTTGGAAAGAATTACAGCTTTTCTACAACAGTTTCTCTTTGGCAAATTCTTGGTATGAGGACAAAAACTGAAGATCTGTGTAAGTACAAAATGTAAAGAAATCTGTTTCTTGTATTTCTGTAAAGAAATATGAAATGCATCTGTATGAGAATTGTGATATTAATAATTCTTTCGTAAGACTTGCAATTATTCCATTTAATTAACCAGCATCTAAATGTCTAAGATTTAAGAAAGGAAATTTTGACTTAGTGAAAGTAATGTTTATTTAACAAAGCTAATTTAAATTCAGTCTAAATTTTTTTGTGATGGGGTTTTTACCCACAGGATAACAAAACAGTTCAGTGCTGACTCTGTTGAAGATATCTGGTCATCATTATCCACTAAGCTGGATTTTAAAGAAGCTGATGTAACTTATGAAGGTAAAAATATTTCATAATACTCAGCTGTATGATAAAAGTTACTTATCCTCTTTTAATATGTGCTTTGCATTTGTAATAGTGGTCGCTTGTTCCCTGCTCCATGTCTTATGTAAATGATGTGAGTATCCTTTGAAATCTGTGTGTATCATCTGTCAAGCTGAAAGACACATACATTTTAAATGATATATTAAGTATTATTAAGTCTTCCTATTTGCAAGAAGATAATTTACGTTTCTGTATTTAGATCCATACTTTATTTTAAACCCATCCGGGATTCGAACCAGCTAAACTAGTTATGTTGGTTGTTGAAAATTCTAGAATTATTTTTTTTCATTTATTTTCTGTAAAATAAATAACTGCATTGCTGTTACGGGGTATTTGTAGCATAACCCCAACATAGAATTCTGTTTTATACAGTTTGTGTCTTTAGTCAGAATATACATTTTTTAATTAAGTTTTAAATATTAAAGAGATTATGTGCATTTTTTTTAAAGCAGTGTGCAACCTTTTAAGTGTTGCTACTAGCCTGAGGCAATCCCATCTGCAGTAAATTGTGTGATAAAATTTTTCTTGACAGTAGTGAGGCCAAAATTTCATTCCAGATTTTAAATCGTTTTCCTCGTTTTCAATGCTTGCAGTTTTTAATCAAAATAATTTAGGGAATTATTAACTGTGGAATCAAACCAGAAATGTCTTGGACTCTAGCTGATATAACTCCCATGTTTTATAGATCAGGACAATGGATGATGACCTGAAAGAATCTTTTATCAAAAAAACCCAACAAAACAAAACAAAACGAACAAAAAACCAAACCAACAAACAAAAAAACCCACCCAAAACCAAAAAAAACCCTAGGCTTTTTTGATGGCCATATTTCACAGAATGGAATGATGATTTTATTTATCACAAGCAAAACAGTGCTGTTGAAATATTATACTGAATATTCTTAGGCCTCCAAAGACTTTAGTGAAGTAATTGAAATTAAATAAGTATTCTTGAAAAAACTGAGACAATTAGGAACTTGCACTGTTATTTGGATGATTACTTACCCAAGCAAAGAGACAAAGATGAAAATTTTGTGCCATGTGCATTTTGCCCTGGAAATAAGCTGGAGGAAAATGCTACTGAAAGGTAACATAACTGTAAGTTATGTTTGTAACCAGTTGTGCTTGCCTTGATAGAGGTGAAGAGGCTAGCTTTATTCTGAGAAAGAAGCTGGAATTAAGAGTGTGTGTTTAAGCCTTCGTAAGGAACAATTATAATGTATTTTTAAGGACAGAAATTTAGCCAGTTGTGCTTGCTATGAACAGGCCAACTTGATGTTGAGAATGTAGTTCGACTAAAGAGCATATGATTAAGCTTTCATAAAAAAGATTTTTAATGTATTTTTAAAGATGGCAAAGACGTTAACTTTGAAGCATGAAACAGAAGCTTTGCTATTGGAAGTTACTGAGCTAATTAAGCAGCTGGAGGCTGATCGTGAGGAGGGAGAAAAAGCTTTGGAGTTGATGAAATGGTGAAAGAAAAAGCTTGGTATGAAAATTGATTGTATGTCACTTTGGAGGCTTCAGCAACTCCTCACAAATGTGCAAAAAGGTATTAGTATTGAAACTAAGAATATTTGTTATTTTTCAGTCAATTCATTACCAAGAGTAAAAATTATGATATGACTACACTTGTGTTTGCTGTAATAGGAGTACAATATTTACTCTTCTGAATTTTGTATACTTGAATAAATATCTGGAAAAAAAAAGGGATTTCTGAGAAATAATGTAAGTGTAAGGAAGACACTTAAGATGATAATAAATACTATGTTTGGGGCAAGAAATGAGAAACCAAAACATAATTCTAAAAAAATGCATTTGAATTGCATTACAGAGTTAACCAGAAATAAATAAATAATTTCTTTTGAGAAAAATTAAGCCATGATAAATTTGAACAAAGTACTCATTTATTTAATAGAAATGGACATAACCATTGATAAGTATCCTTGAAATCCCAGATTTTGGGGATGTTTACTATTACCTCTTATGATGAACAGGCATCCACACAATAGAATTAAAGAAAAAAAAGGGGTGGGGAGGGAGAAAGGAGCTACTTAGCAGTTTGCTGTTTGTGTTCTTTGCTGTTTGTGTTCTGGCTCATGGGCAAAAACAGGTGCTCTCTGAACTTAGGCTTGTAGAAGAGCAGTGTAATTTATCACAGTAAGTTCCCAAATATAAAATCACGATTGTACTCTAGTGCATATTCTGATGCATATCACCCTGAGGTTTTTGACAAATATCTCACAGTCCAGAGTGTGGTAACAGTGCAAGAGTCTCCGTAGCTGTGTTTACTGAGGGGTAAACATTAAGTGAAGATCAGTGTATAATGAAGGCAAGACAGCCCCAAATGCTTCCTCCCCCTGTCCATAAAGGTGAAATGTCAGATAGTGCTCATCCTTAACTATATATGAAAAAAATATTTGTTTGTTTGTTTGTTTGTTTGTTTTAGCCAATGGCTAACTCTTGACTTGGAAATTAGAAACCTGTGTTAAGGTGCTACTAGTTTGCAGAGATTGCTTTTCTTAAAAGCAATTGCCTCATAAGAACAATTTAAGATGCCTTAAAAAGAGAGGAGGACATTGGATATAGTATCAGAACTAAAAATCATTGACAGGATAGAAAATGCTTTCAGGAGCAAATCCTGTGGCAACTGAAAGGTCAGTTTTACAGAAGTAAAGAAATGCAGTAAGAGAAGGTTAATAATATAATCTTCATTCTTCAGCACTGTAGCTCAGGATTTTTGCTGCAGAGGTGTTACTTTTTACTTTTGATGTTCCTACCTACAGTGAATGCAGTTGTAAATAATCTTTCTGTGTTGCTATGCATTTCTGTTTCTTTACTGTTTAGCATTTTCTATAAATATCAAAAGTTTAGAATAGTAGAATATAATTAGCACATTTTCAGTTCTGTTAATATAAGCAATGATACAGTATTATTTTTAATTTTTTTTTAAAGCAAAATAAAGCAGCATGAAATTCGGCTGTGAAAATTGACCAGTTTTTTTCTCCCTTGATTTATCAGTGGGCTATGTCAGTATGGTGTCATGTCCTTGGAGTAAATTTGTAATTTTCAGGATTATAACATTTCATAGTATTATTCATAAGACAAAAAATATGCTAACGTGGATTTGAGGATAAAGAGAAAAGACCCTCAGGGATATTATAATTATCCCTAATCTAAGTATTACAAACCCAGGAGATTAATTAAGAGTTTGCGTGACCTATTCAGAGTAGACACTGAATCCTGTTATTTCTTCAGACTTACCTTGATTTCCATTGTTACTGACTCCTGCTGTATCTGTGTCCTGTAGCACACTCAGGTAATTACAGTGATGTAACCTATCTTCAGCAATTACCTTCTCTGAAGTAGAACAAATGTTCAGTGTAAACCACATTTTATTCATCTTGATGTTCAACATCATTTTGTACGATGCAGACAAGCCACTTGTTTGTGCAATGTCTTTCTAACTTTTAGTAGAAAATTACAATTTTGCAAATTTGTGATTTATGTCTTGTTAACATAGCAAAATTTATCAACTGTTGAGGAACTTCACTGAATATTCTACAGCTACTTTCAGAAGTAAAGTATTTTTTACATCAGCAAAAATATGCTTCTCTCTCTCAAAATTATGGCCAAGTTTACTTCTCTTGAGATGTTATCTGATTTTTTTCTCATCTGATAATTTTACTTTACTTTCCTTAGTTCATACCAATAAATTTTCCATCAACTGCTGCATAACACCATCTCTAATAAGCGTTTTTATTTCTAAGCAAGATAAAATATATGTTGTTATTCAGCAACCAGTGGTCTAGTGATATATTTTCTTATTAAGACCCATTGGAAATTTATACTAAAGTCAGAAAATTAAATACAGCAAACTGAATTAAGACTGACATACTTCTTTGTGGCAACAGGAGTATGTTTTGTTTGTTAGCTTTGAGTTTGTATCCTTAGTTTAGCTTTTTTGAAACCACGTTTAGTTCATGAAGTGTCCCTGAACTGAAAACAGTTTTCTTATTAAAAGGTTGTGGGATCTATACTTGCCCTGTGCTTCCTGTGCATCAACATATGTCATACATCAACATAGCTGGAGGCTAGGAAGCTTGGTAAAGCTGTTCTTGTGTCATAATAGCCTCCTCTAGATATGCCTTAAGGCTAGATGTTTTCATTTCCTTCTTAAACCAAAACCACCCCTGGCTTTGAACATTTACTTGATTTACATACTAGGATAATTAAGAATGAGTTTATAAAACAGTTCTAATCCTAATGCAATATTTGGTGACCTTTTGTAACCAATGTCCTTTTTCGGCCTTCAAAGTAGTCCACAGTTTTAGCATTCTGATAACATATTTCCTAATCTCACTAGGTATTTATGTTGTCATTCAGAAACTCACGGTTTTTGTGGTAATTATCTTTTTAATGGAATATGAAATGCGTGTTCAAGATATCTTGGAGTAAAAGCTGTCAGCTGCCACAGGTACAAAACCAAATACTTAAGAAACAGCCAACTGAGAGATTCGGGAGGATATAGACTCCATGAAGAAACACAGCCCTCTGCTGGAAGAAAAGCTGAATCTAGAGGGCGAAACTGTGAAGGATATGTTACTGGTGTATGAAAAGGTACATACGAATCATATGAGCATGTTTCTTTTAGAACCTTTCCACTACACCGGTGCATAACCTTTCGGAAAACAACGGTCTTTTGGAAGTATCAAAGTCTGTTGTAAATTTAATATGCAAAGACTGTGAACTGTGTGCCCATACCACTACATACAGACAGAATCCGGGGAGCGTAATGCTCTTGGCCTTTAATAAATGTCTCTTAAGCATACATGGAATGTAATTCTAACTTTATAAGTTGACTTCATGGGGGATTTTTCATGGGAAAGATAGAAGGCACATATCTGATATTTGCATAGATTCTGCTCACATTTCTCACAGACATCTGTGTTTCAGAATATGGAGATGTCAAAAAAAGTTTGCAAGATTATTCTTAGGTACTAACGTACATTTTTCCTAATTTATTTGTTTATGGTATTTAATGATTGTAATATTGATAATAATGTATTATTTTTGATAATAAATGCTAATGTGGATTATACTAGTCTAAATAATCAAAGTGAAGCAAATTTCCATGTAACTTAAAACTGATTCCTGAAACTGGAGGGATAATGTTTTTCTTCAAGTTCAAATGCTAGTGATAATTATTATGTTTTCTATATATTTTCTATATAACTCTAGAGTGTTATATCTTCTTCAAGATATTTACAGTTTAAAATGCTCTCTTTTTTTTTTTTAGGTGATTCATAATATTGTCTCTTTTAATTTGTGTTATTTTCAATTCATATTTGGATAACTCTACAGTCATGTCAAAACACTTCTAAAATGAAAAAGTTAATTGCCTATTACACAAATAGTATGAGAATTATCAAGAATTAGTTCTAACCTATGAAACAGCTCGCAGTTCTATCAGTGCTATGAGATATGTTTGAAATACTAATTAAAAATCAAGTTGATAACTTTTTAATTTTATATCCTTTTTTCTTGTTAATGCCTTAAAATATATTATATGCAGTTCAGATATTGAGACGTACTAAAATACAACTCTGTAAGTAGACTTAAAATATTTTTTTCTAAAGACTCTTTTGAATAAATACCTTTTTTTTCAGAGCAGTTTTTTCTGCATATCATAAGAAGATAGACTTGGTGTTACTGTATTTATATGTATTTATTTATGACTATTTATATATTTGTGTTTATCTTATTTATATATTTACTTTCAACAGAATTTCTAATTGTCAAGTAAATTATCTGTGGCTTTTATTGTAATACAATTTATGTAGTTAGTTACTCAGATTTGGGTTTTCCTCCCACAGCCTTAAAAAAAGCAGCTGATACTTAGTTTTCTTTGCAGTTAAAACAATTATTTAATATTCAGTCCCTTTTTTAATATCCAGAGAACTATTTTAAGGAGTGGTGTGCTAGGTTATAATAAAGATTTTATATTATTTTATCTATTTGTATTTGTAATATTTTAAAAAGCAGAGACAACAGACGTGCATATCTCTATTTGAGAGTTGTTACAAACCGAGTGTCCCAATACTATTAAAAACATTGAAAATTGCAGTCACTGTCAGCATTGTCTCAGGCTCCTTCTTTACAAAGGTGACTGCCAGGCTTGCAGAGCTTCTGTTACATGTTTCAGTTATGATTTTGTCAAATTGCTGACTGAAACCTCAGTGGCTTCTTTGCACATTATTTCTTTCTTTCTGCTCCAGAGGTCACTATCTTCCCATGAAAGTAGCCACCTTTTCAAAAGAACTCCAAAGTTTTTTAACAGAATGAAAACCCTCTTGCTAACATTTAATTATATTATGAAATTTTACAGCACATTCTGTTGTTTTTCCTGGAATTTCATCTTTAAAAATCATTTTTTAAACTGCCAAGAATCAGTCAAATCTTGAAATTATATTTTCTTTTAAACATTATGTATGATTTTTGTATAACATCTTTCAGAAGATTTGTTTTATTTTCTTAGGCATCAAAAATATGCGGTGATGTTCATTGGGAACTTATGGAAATATAAAAGGCAATGAAAAGAATTGACCCTTGGATTATCAAGTGGAGCAGTAGTAACAATAGCACACTGCTAATAAACAGCGACAAGTATTCTCTCCTTTCTATCGCTGAATATGCAAAGAGTCAGCACCAAGAATAACTTTGCCAAAGAACAAGAATACCGAGTACTTTGATATTTGGTAGGAGGTTGCACTCGACTTTTCTCCACATGCCAATGGTTCCATACCAGGTTTTATTTGGCAAAGTACCAAGTGATACAGTGGCTCTTTTTCACTTGAGGTGAGGAAGGCTCACAGGCATAATTGAAAGACATCAGTACATTTTTAAAATAAATCTGAGTGGCCGTAGTAGGTTTTTCCAAAATTCTGCATGGTAATTATGGAGTATATAAATTTCGTATAAGTCATGAAATTTGGTCCATCTTATTCATTCAGAACCTCTGGGGTTCACTAGGAATCTATATGCCAGTTCCATAATTCAAGTTGCACTATGCACTGTCTGAGTTGGGTCAGCATGCCCTGTTCTGACATTCCAGAGAGTTAATGTTATAAAGTGCCTCATGTACAGTCATGGTTAAAAACCTGTCCTGCCCACTGATGCTTCATTCAAGGAAGTAAGACTAATGCTAATGGTTGAGTTGTACGTGCAAACTTGTGTCCTTAGTAACCTCATTTCAGTAAATGTTAATTTCTCATCCATTTCAAGGGACTGTCCCATGTAACTCCTATTCCCTGTTTCTTCTAAAGGATCATTTTCGTTCAAATTCACTACAGAGTTGGCCTCATTAGTTTACCTAAGAGCTGTAAAGGAGCAATTACAGAGCTGAAGAAAAGTTTCTTGTTACTGGATGCCTTATTTTTTTAAGAAATGAGGACTTTAGAAAAGTATCTGTTATCTGAAGATCCATTTATCTTCTCAGGTTAGTGCCATGTCTCTTCAAAATGAAGACATTGCAATTCTCTTGCTGCAGGATGTCTGTTTCCATACACTGATCCACTCAGCTCACACGAAGTACTGTGAACACAATATACTCCCTGATCATTTGTAGAGGAGAATTATGTTTATTGGATAATCAGTGGAATTTCATAAAGTTCTTGGCAGCAGCATTATATTCCTCAAAGAGATGGGCCATCTGTGTCTGCTAGACTATTGGGTGATTCTAGAACACTGTGACACTCTTTATGCTTCCAAATGTGACTGTGAACTACAAGAGCTACTCTTCCCACCAGCACAGGTGGAATACCTGTAAAAGCTGTTATTCACTTCTGCTCACTGGATGCCTGTTTGCCAAAGATGATTCTCGTCTGCACGTATCTAAAAATCTTATGCCACACATCAACCCATCTTTGCCAAGAAAACATTGAACTCTAGAAGTTGTTACTCTCAGAAATGTGGTCATTTTTGTTGTGTACAGGCCAGCAGCATGCTTGCCAGACTTTCTAAAAAGACAGAAAGTAAGCAGCATGAATAATTTATTGTCGTGGTTTAACCCCACTAGGCAGCTGAGCCCCACACAGCCACTTGCTCACTTCCTCTGAGCCAGGATAGTGTGGAGAAGCAGAAGGGTAAAAATGAAAAAACTCATGGGTTGAAATAAATACAGTTTAATAGAAAAAAACAAAAGCCACACAGACAAGCAAAGCAAAACAAGGAATTTGTTCACCACTGCCCATGGGCAGGCAGGTGTTCTGTCATCTCCTTGAAAGCCAAGCTCCATCACATCTGAGCATATGCTGTGGAATATTCCTTTGGTCAGTTGAGGGGCAGCTCTCCAAACTCTGTCTCCTCCTAACTCCTTGTGCCATCCAGCCTGCTTACTGGTGGGTTCAGGTGCAGAAAAAGCCTTTGATCTGTGTAAATGCTGCTAACATTCCTGCGTTATCAACATTGTTTCCAGCACAAACCCAAACCATAGCATCATACAAGCTACTATGAAGAAAATTAATTGTATCACAACCAAAACCAGTATACTTATACACAGCCCATTGTAATTCCTCCATTCAGTCGTTTGTAAGCTTGTCTACCATGAAGGCCAAAACCAAATCTTCAAATAACTGAGTAGCTGAGAGAGCTTAGGGTACTGCGAGTTACCATTTTATTTGATGGACCAAATAGGAAGAATTGTTATACTATTTAACCCGTATGTCTACTGCATTTGTAATATATGGTAGAATAAAACAAGGCATACAGTAGAATTAGGGGGCATCTTGGCCCCCTCCATGGATGGACCCACTCTCAGAGGGGCATAAAGAAGAGGTCATAGTGGATGGAGGCCTTTTCTCTTGGTTTTAAATTTTAAGTTCTTTCTTCAAGAAATAACTGTAATTACTAAATGTGATTGTTTTGCTTACTGTTTATGGTGCTCAATATCCCATAGTAAAGAGCTGCAACTGATTATAATGGGGGGGTTGGTTGTATCATTTCCAGTTTCTTTAGATTATAACATATTGGCAACTTTATTTCAAAAACTGATTAGTGTTCAGGAACTTGAAACACCTCTTTCAGTCCCACAGAAGGGGTACTTGCTGCCTGCCTCAGAATCTTGACAATTAATAAGCCTTGAAGCACAAAGTTGCACTGACTTTTCCAAAACAGAGCACTCTCACAATGTATTTTGTGGTAACTATCAACATCAGGAAATCATTACTTTGGCTAATATGACTGGTCCTTTTGATGTCTGCTATCCAGGGAGATCTGTGCTTGACAGTCAGCTAGAGCAGAAATAATACTGACACACTCCTGAACAAAGGAAGGTTGTTTAAAAGCAATAATCCTATTTCTTTAAGATGTCACATCACTGTGGATCTCTTTGTCATTGGCACCAAACAGCAGAACTGAAGAAGGATCATACCTCTTTCTGTAATATGTTCATACTTTAATATGTGAGCAGGAGGAATCCTGGGTAACATGTGTTTACTCAAATGATGTAAGAGGGATAGCTTAGCAATACTAGAGAACTAAGTGTGTCTTGTTTCTTTCATCCCCATGTCTGAATTTTTCCTTTTTTTTTCTTTTTTTGATTCTAAGCTTTATATAAGCTTTATGATAATTATGCTAATTATATTTTTTTACCTCCAAGGTAAATTCGCAGTCAATACATTTATTTTTAGTTACTAAAAGCTCTTAATTTCAGAGCCTGATTTTCATTCAGGAAAGAATATTAGTATATGAAAAATTAAAATTGTAGTCAGATATATAGCTAAATTGGAAGTATTTTATTATACAACCCCTGAAACTAGAATTTTGTCATAACACTTGTCAAAGCTGGAGTGATTTCTGAAAATAATTCTCCAATTAATGTCACTATGTATGTCTAAACAAAAGAAGAGGTGTGTGAAATAACACATTTTTTATGTATATGAGCCTATGAATGCAAGCTTCACAATGTCTCCACAATGTTTGGAATTTTAATTATAGCTTAAATATGTATATAGAGATGATCTGATCAAATACTCATTATCTCCTCCATGGATTCCAGCTGAGAGAAATCAGACAGCATGGACCTTGCTTCTGTAACTTGTTAAGTTCATTGCAAACCTCATGTTGATTTTAATTATGGAAAAGATCAGGTACTGAGTAAGAAGTATTACCAAAAATGTTGTGTGATTTATTACTATGTATTCAGATACTCTGCAAGTCAGTTTAGTGTTTCACTGGCATATTCAATGTTCTATCAACTCATCTGAATTAGAAGCTGCTGGCGAAAGTTATTGGCAATGGTTATAGTGACCATTGCTGGAGGTGATTTTATCATGTAATACCAGAATAAAAATTGTTAAAATTATACTTTCTTTTCTATTTTTTCTTTCCTTTTTTTTTTAACCAGTCCATCCTATACTTATGATTAAACTTTTTCTTTATCGATTCATGTTTACAGAGTGCGATCAACAGCTATGTCTTTTTGTCCTTTTGTGAGCAAATTGCTGTAGTTTGGGAGTCTAAGTCTTAAGATGTATGCAATGATAAATATTGCTGTGTATTGTTAGCCTTCTTCACTAGGCTATATTCTCCTCTACTTAGGACTTTGTTCATTCTTCCTTTCTTTTTTTCTAAAGCAACTTTCATTATTTTCAATGTGCTTTCAGAAGACTTCTGTATTTTATGGCCTTTTCATGATGTCCTCTGATTCCTTTTCATTATGGTGATATAATTCTCTGAAATGGGTTGAAAGGTAGTGCAAACAGTATTCCAAATTAAGCCATGTCACTGACTTAAAGAGGAACATATTAATCTCATTTTTTTTCTAATGTTTACATCCCATTTCTTAATTTGGAACTTTAAAATGTACTTAATTTCTCTGATCTTCTACTTCTTTTTGAGTTTGGACACTAAATGGTATGTACTCTTTCGTTACCCATTTACTTAATTTGCATTGAAATTTTTCTTAAGTTTTTTAATTTGATTTGGCCTTGCCTATTGTAATCACATTATATGCAGAATTTTAGTTTAACTACTTGTTGCTCTTTCACGTAATCAGTAAATATATCAAAGCACAGATATGGAACTTTGAGATACCATGCTGTTGATCTATTCTTTCAATGAAAATTGATCATTTAATCTTACTTCTGCATTTTCATTGATATTAGAATTTTTTATCTTGCCTTCTGACTATTTCACTTTTTAAAAGTTTTTCGTGCAAGATTTTTTCAGTTCCCTGTAGAATTCTGTCACTGTATCACAGCTGTCAGCTCACTTAGCAGTTATAGGGCAATGTGGGCAGTTTTTCTGTTTTGTTTTGGTAGTCTTGGTGCAAATTAAGGCTCTAGAGATTGTTTCATGTGCAAGAAAGAAAGTGTGGTATTTTCCTGTAACAAGCCTTTGTTCTGAGGTGCATTAAAATTTCTTTGTTCTTTTGTTCTTTTGAAAGAAGTCATAATGTAAGTAAAATGCTCATGATAATGGCAATAGGTAAATAATAACAGAAATTAATCATCTATACTGACAGAAATATACCATATATATTTTCTGTTTCACCTAGTTATGTGATTTCCTATTCATACCCCATGAGAGTGACGTAGACTGCACCTTGCAACCTATTTTGTGTCACTGTGAATTTAACTAAAAGTGCTAATGACAAGGATGTTTTTAGGAATATCAGCATTTTGGGCAAAAACTAGAAAACTGTTCTTTTTATACCTCGGTGAAAAAAATTTTTTTTTTCTTACTATATCTGTTAATTTTTTTTTCCAGCTATTTGCTAGACTGGTAGTTAAAGTCATGCTTGCATTACAGAGAAAGTAGACCTTTCAGCTGCCATCTGAGGAGGACTAGAATAACATGTGGTATTGATAGGTGTGAGAAAGACAGATTTGTGGCGGCACAGACTTGAAAGACTGTTGTGCAGTTCATACTCTTTTCTTTATGTTCAGTGCCATCACTGAGAAAATGATGAAGACTGCACAAAACTGAAAATACTGAGGCTGTTGTACGTCATATGGCACAGGCTGTTGCTTTTACACATACACATTGTGGCTGATAGTGCTGTAATTTTTCATGAGAAAACTACAACTCAGAAAGTTGCTAAAAATATATTCTCTGACACTTCACAAGGTAAGTCTTTACTTCACTAGATGAAACCTTGGAAGCAAGTTAAGGAAGAAGGTCTATAAAATAATCTTGTAGAAATGGCTCTTGAATTAGTGATGAAGGCTCTTTATTTTTGTTTTCTGTTTTCTGAACTGTATCTAAATATGCAACACTTCAGGATTTTTTGGGTTGTAATGCAATAGATGTCTGTAAAACTCAACTACTGTTGGTCTTAGGTCTGCTGTGGTGGATTTATTTTACCATTTAAAGTACACTTTTACATATGTTATTGACCAGAATTGTTCTCTAGGGAGCATGCAGGGAAGGTTTTTTCTACCTGCTGAAACAATAATAAAAATAAGGTACAAACACCAGCAGCCATTTAAAAATTTTAACCCAATATCCTTCTATTTATTTTGCCTTTTGTCAAATCAATTCCCACACACAGACATAACAAAAGCCCTCTTTTCAACCTATAATAAGGCCTAAATGTGTGCACGTGGGAGTGCTTTCCTGAAGTTATTATTATCTTGTTCTATAATTATGGCAAGTTTTCCTTCTAACAATGCTGTTAAATCTGCTATTTAGAGTGAAAGACCTTGTCCCCTCCTTTGACACTGCCTACAAGTTCCTTTTAACATGAAAAATTGATGCAGGTAAAAAATTTACTTCACAAATGACATTTGTCCACAAAATTACAGTGAAGTGGGTTGATTAAATGAAGATAGTTCTGAAGTAGATACAGCCACTAGCAGAGTGTTGACTCTTAGTTTGTTTCGTAAACATATGAGATATGAAACAAAGCCTTGTGTTTAGCTGCACCAAAACCTGCACAGAGATCCAACGTTGGCAGGCTGTTTAAGTGCAAGTGAACTGGTAGCATGAGTAGTTTTGATATCTGGCTGAAATTGCATGAACCTGCCAGGGTAGATATTTTGAAATTCTCTCATGCTTACCTGTTCAAGAAATGTAATAGAGAATCAAAATAAATCTTTACTAATTCAGATCTGATTTACATTTTCCTTTATGGAAAGGGACTACCTTGGAATATTTCCAAATAGATGGATTCACTTTGTGTGTATTTCTATTAGGAATGAGTTAAAGAATTCTGAATTTATTTGGACCGAATACTGTATGAAGTTAAAAGAAACAGAGGTGAAGATTATAAAGGATGAAAAACACCTTGAGGAGTTAGTGAAGCAAAAAGCAGAAATCCAGGAAGATGCAAAATGTTGGAACAGCAAAGTGAGTCTTGAATATTTATAAACAAGCAAGTAAATGAGTATCTTTTATTGAAAAGTACATGAATGCCTGAATATTTTGTATCTTTAAGAGTTAAGGTCCTCCGTAAAAGTAAAAATACAAATATGAATTTAAAAATAAGAAGTAATAGATTCTATAGAACTCTCTCGTTCATTATTTTGTTTTAGTATTATTTTTCAGCTTTAACTATTAAAAATATCATTAAATAAAGTGACTTGGATATTTTTAGTCATCGGATGCATATCTGCTTAATATTGCTTATCTTCTAAAATCATCTGGAAGAAAGTGTGCATTTAGTGGGACAGTGTAAGTGTCCTCTGGAATTATCAGATTTTTTGACCTGAGATGGCATATGATAAACTTTTACAGCATGCATAGTGAGACTCTATTTTACTTAAAATTCCTGTGTTTTCTGCTGTATTTGTTTAGACTTCACTTTGAAATTTTGTACTTTGCAGTCTAAAATCTGGAGTTCCTCACACTGCCTGACTGATTTTCAGTTAATTGACAGCTCCACATGTGGAACCAATAGAAAATGCCTAGAACAGGATTTAGATGCCCACAACAAAACCTGCTATTTTTTCTATATGTATGTATATGTAAACAAGTGTAAATAAAATACAAAAGCCTTTCTCTTTTATATGACCAGTACCACTGTGGCTTGTGCATCTAGATATCTACATCTTGCCAAGGCTCCAGTGGAATCCAGAATACAGATGGAGGATTTCTGAGAAGCTGAATGTACCAAACAAGCCCAGATCTTAATTAAAAAAAAAAAAAAAACACACCAAGGCAATCCCCTTTCAAAAGTAAAGATACAGTCATATTAGAACCACCAATGGGCATGTTCTTGCCATTTTTTTCCAGCTCTGTATTACAGTTTTCTTCCTGTTACTGATGCCAGCAATTGCTACCAACTGATATACAGAACATAACTACATTTAAACAGAACCAATACTTATTAGTGAACCTTTTGTTCCCTTTTATTTTTCTTTTTCATATGTTTCCAGCTGAGTTTGATGACCTGATATACATCAACATGTACTAACTGAGTATTAGGACCAACGCAAGAGAAAGAGAGACATGCACAACAGGGATAATGGAACTGCTCCGTTAGGTGACCACCTTAGTTTATGCTAAAGGTGAACCACAGTTAAGTTTAGCATAAAGCTGATTTGCCATTGTCAATTTTCTTCAAAAACATAGCTAAACCAATGAACTGAGTAAATATTTATAAATAATAGTGGCATTCAGAAAGCTCAAAGTGATTCTTCTGATCATCATAGAAAAGTTGCTGAGGCAATGGAGTTATTTTAGGAATGGGGAAAATATTGGGTTTATTTATTGGTGACTTTAATGGGGTTTGAATTGGATCCAAATTATAACATGACCACTGTCACATACAGCAATAAGTTTGAAGATAGAACGAGTCATGTGAACTAATGTTTTTCGGCATTGTTTTTCCTTGCTCTTCTTTCTTGTTTTAATTCATGTTGTTTTTTAAATTTTATATATGACCTATTAGGAATGTTTCAACTTTTGGCACTGTAAGGACAACTCTGAGTTTTCTTTTTATCATGTTACTCAGATTTACATTACAAAAGATATCTGTATGCATTAAATCTATTTTCTGTATCTACATGGGCTTTGCTTTTCAAAGATTAGAAGAAACCCTTCTTATAAAATGGATCTCATACTTAACTATTAATCCTTTATTCTTTTGTCTTCATTAATTACCTGCACAGTGTGACAGTGTTTCAAGTCATTCCTGTCAAAATGTTTGCTCTAAAAACATTGGAAGAGGGAAAAACATTTCTGAATAATGTTTTTCCTATGTACTAGCAATTTAAAAACTGGGACATTTTGCTCATACTTAATCAGTTATGGTTTTCTCCTCTGTAGATGTAGCTAGATTCTCCTTGTCTTTCTCACACTTCCCCTGAAGTGTATTTTGAATCAGAATGATAGAATGGTTTGGGTTGGAAGGGACCTTAAGGATCATCTAGGTCCAGCCCCTTGCCTTGGGCAGGGACATCTTTCACTAGTCCAGGTTGCTCAAAGCCCCATCCAACCTGGCATTGAGCACTGCCAGGGTTGGAGCACTATATTTCTTAGAGTATTTTGCATACTGAGAGCTTTAGTAATTTGCCTTTTTATCTCCTTCTTCTAGACTAGGAAAGGTGCTTCGTTGCAGTTTTCTCTCACAGATCATGTTTTATAATCCCTAACCATTCGAGTTAGGACTCTCAATCCCCAGCCAGTTAGGAAGGTACAGCCATACAAGGACAGTTGGCAGAATCCTGGAGGAGTCCAACAGAGCTGTGACATTCTGATCAAGATAACAAGACAAAACCTGTACTGTTTCCCTCCTTAGCTGATGGGACTTAATCACAAATATTCCTATGTAAATCTGTTCTTCATTGTATGCTTGAGGTAACAGTAGGAAACTCCATAACATTTAAAGTACTTGTGTCCCAATTCTGGACTGATCCTCCCACATGGGCTCTCTAAGACCCTTACCAACCTTCATACTGCTAGACAGAACAAAATGTTTGCTGTCTGGGCATATTCCAGTTAGACTCATATCACTGTGTGAGTGTGAATTGCATAGGTAAGTTTTGCCAGGATAGCAATGTTATTTCAACCTCTGCAGAGGAAAGAGAGCTGAGAAATCTGGTCTAGTGGAAGGCGTCCCTTCCTGTGGCAGAGGTGGTTGGAACTAGATGATCTTTAAGGTCCCTTCCAACCCAAATCATTCTATGATTCTATGAATCTCTGCAGGATTCTATGAAGTAAGAGAGATATTGAGATATTAAGGAAAACTTTGGGCTGAGAGAAACTTAAGGTATTCTACTTCTTTTTATCACATAAGTAATGTATGAATTAGCAGGCTGTGAGTGTGTACTTTTAATTACAGAATATTTTCTTGATAGAATATGTGGATAATAAAATAGCAGCCCAAGGAGATGAAAGTGTAAAAATATCGGATGCTATTTCTGAAATTATAAAAACTGTGGAAGAATTAGTACGTTTTTTATTGTTTTTATATAAATGAGGTAAAAATGCTTGCATACTTGAATCTTCTGTGCTGACCTGAAATAATTTCAACTTATGATAAAGGTGTCTTAAAGTTTTAATGTTCATTAGAAATCCACCAAGGAAAGGGATCTACTGAATATAAAGCAAAAGATTCTGAATAACAATGAAGCACTGGAGAGTTTTGAAATGTAAATGTTAAGAACTTGAGGGAGAAATTGAAGAGTTTTTGAAAAAAATCAGGAATAGATAATACCTGCAATATAAATTTAGGAAGCAAGCCTTATTTTTTCACTGCAAACATACCTATGAAAGTGAACCTTAATTTTATTTTCAGTCTGTCTGTAATATTATATTTAATTAATTTCAAATTGCTTCAGGCTGAAATTTACCATCCAACTTTTCTGATCTTTACTTTAAAAAAACATAGCTAAAATTATGCAGAAGACAAAATACATACAATGAGGAAGATTCTGAAATTCTTTTTTTTTTTTAACAGAAACCTCAGTCCCAAAAACATTTTGGTAAAAGCTTTTATGATTTTTTTTTCATATATTATATTTATTAATATAAACTCTGAAATACTGTTTTTCTTTATTTTCTTTGAATTCTTTAAGATACTATGCACACATATTTTGTAACTCTTCATTTTATTGAGTCCAAACAGCTACACTTTAAATTATACTGTACATAATATTCTCAGTGCTTTTGTAATATAACAGAAAAAACCTCCCATTTTTTAGTTTCTTCTGCCTTTGGACACTAGGTATATGCTGATTTTATATAGCTGACAGGTTATCTTCTTTATCCTCCCAGAAACTTTGGATTTTATTGTCTGGTTTCAGCAAGGTAATCTGAAAAGTTCTTTAAGATAATTAGGTTCTTACAAGTTTTGTAGGAATTGATGATGGAGTCAAATAAATACATCTTGTCAGCATGAAAGCATTCCTTACTAGATCCCAAAAATGCCACACAAGAAGTGTTGGAAAAGGGAGGAGATAAAAAGATGAGAGAAAGGAGGAGCTATGTCCATACTTCTTATTAATGATCCAAGTCAGAGCTCATACCTTAACATACCAAAGTAAATCAATGATGGGACACAAATGGATAATAAACCAGGCTTCATTAGTTCTGATGTTGATGGAGCTACTTAAGGGATTATTAAAACATTTTAAAATTAGTGATGGAGCTTTCTAAATTTATTATTTTTAATTTCATTGATATCTTTCTTGAAGGATAAAATTTTTATTTCATCATACCTGTCATAATGGAGAGAGATCTTACCCATTTTGGAAGTATTAACTGAAAAGCTGAAAGAGGAAACAGATTTGTAAGAACATATAGAGACAAGTGTGAAGAATCGGGATTGAAAGGGGAGTTCTTGGAAAACAGATTTGAGAAACGTTATTACTTGACAGCATCTTGTGCACCAAAACTTTACAGGAATCCTAGAAAGACTGGGCACATTCACAGGAGAAATCTTTAGAGCATTATCTATTTCATACATAATTAGTATTGTTGTGAGTATACCCCAATTATTGTCCTTCTACATATTCAGGAATTCAAGAAATGCGTGTGAAAATTCAGGTTCAAGACACAGAGAATGGTTACGACAAGTTCCTGGTAATGAAGGATTCTAGGAGCTAAATCTATTTATATCTTCAAAGGATGATCTAAAGCCATCCTTTGAAGAGGAAATATCTTTTCAGACTACCATTTAGTCTAGTCTGAGGAAATAATGAGTTTAGGCTGAACATAGAATTCAATTCAGAAGTATTACCTTTTAAATCTTGCTTTAGTGGAAAAACAGAATTCTTAGTTAGGCTGATACAATCTCAGATTTCTATTTATTGCTTTCTATGTTAATTTAAGTTAACTCTTGGAAGGATTTTCTGGAATGCTATTTTATGGGACCCTTAGGCTCTCTCAATTCTACTTGCAAGACCGCTGACTTAGGATGTAACATATTAGATCTTAAAGGAGAGAGCAACTGCTAACCCCTCCTAAAAGTTAGAAGTTGTGTTTATTCCTCTTACATGTTACCGAGAGGACAAATGAAGAGGGTTGTTTGTAGGTCTTTTTATTTGAAAGTTGCCTTTTATATTTTTGGAGTTCTTGACTGAATAAGAAGTGTTTTAACCAAAGGCTATAACAAATATAGTACAGGGGTCAACACACTGCCTCATGCTAGTCTAAGAATTTGAGTACTTGTTTTGATTAACTGTATCCTAACAGAGCCTTGACAGGTTACTTCAACATGACTAAAAAAGAGTGACTGTCCACTTCCTACAAAGCTGCAAAATAGAGAATTGTCTTCTAATGTTTCTCCTAGAAAGGTTGGCAGTGTATCTTTCCTTGCATACTTGCATTTAGAACACGCAGTTCATATAAGAAATGCATCTTGTGCTCACCTGAGATTCCAGAGGCATGTGCAGTTTAAATAGTCTCATTTCCTGTCCTGTGCTTTCTCTTCATATGAGAGAGAGTGAGAAAGAGAGATCTACATTTTCTGAAATGGATATCATATTTTCTAGTATGTTTTATAAGTCTTTTGAAGGGGATCCACTTTTTACATTCAGACGTGTACTTCAAATTATGGTGACAGCATTGATGAGGAAATCATCACACACGCTGATGTTGAGTGCTGTATAGAAGCATCCAGAAACAGGGTTGCCTTTGGGAAAATGGTCATGAATTCATTTTTTTCCAAAACTATTCCAAGACTGATTTTAGAAGGATCTAAAATACAAAGTTTATGCAAATTTGGGTGGGGAAAAAAATTCCAGTTACTGGAATACTCTGGGATTTGTTGTCCATATGAACATTCTCTCCCTATCTGTGTTTCCTTTCCTTCATATTACGTTAAACATCTTGAATGAGAGAAGCTGGGGAAAACCAATGCATTTGACCTGATATTAACCTATTTCCCATGAAGACTGTGTATATCTTAGTGATACTGTTAGATCAGAAAAATCTCAGAGCTGCACGCTATGCACAGTTGCTAAATGTATGAAAGCTTGGGAAAAGAAAAATCAAACACTTAGTATGCTTCTCATATGAGGACAGAGTTCCTGAGTAAGCTGCAGAAGCTGTGATAAAACTTTCGACACCTGTACATAGAGTGTAGACATTGCACCGAAGAACTCCTTTCAGCTGCATTCCACTTGCTTTTCTGCTTGGAATATTTATGTTCCTCTTGCATCCTTGCTTGAAGTGTTTTGACTTCTAGAGTCATGGGTAGCCTTGTGTGCGTCAAAACAATTTTGCCGCATGTGAAAGGTATAGGAAATCAGAATGAAACAGTCACTGTTTGGTTCCTTTCATTTCTTTACAGCTTCAGCACACATCTGCTTACTCTGCACTGTTCAGGTGAAGTACTCTCTTGGCTTTGGTGTTTTGAAATTTAAGACTTTTTATAACCAGAGACATTTTGGAAGGAGTCTCTGAAACCATTTAATCACTGCCTTTCCAAAAAGAAGATTGACTCTACTTATACACATTTTAAGAAACAAAGAGATGACATTTTTAGGGTTTTCCATGTTGACTGTTTCAAAACTTCCCTGGGCAAGGTGAATAGTTAATTGTCCAGTGACCTTTTGTCAATATTTTAGGATATGTGTTACGTTCTTCAGGTAATTTATTTCTGGTAGACAATTCTTTTTCCTCCATAGTCCTTGTTTTGACCTGCCTCTGAGGCAGGGTAACTGAGGTTCTTGTTAATAGATCCATTGGGGTAGATTAGAGTGAAATGACACTGAATGACTTCTCATTTGATTATTTGGAGACTGTAGGGAAGCACCAGTGGTGTAGTGGTATCATGCAAGATTCCCATTCTTGCGACCTGGGTTCGATTCCCGGCTGGTGCATGGAAAACCCTCAGCTCCCACCCTGTGCAGTGCCTATACATGTTAGGTGTAGTTCATCAAGATGCATAAAGGCAATGTGTTTTGTTCGCTTCCTCTGAGCTTTTTGTAACTTGAATTTTGGGAAAGGTAGTTAAGTCACTGTGGGCTTGCACTCTCTTACAGGTGTTTCAAGGACTATTTAAACTGAAAGACTGTGTATTTAGAAACCAGCATTTCACATGCACTGAAAGTGAAATGTGCAGTGTGTGTGTGTGTGTGAGTGTGCGCGTGCTTGTATGCTTAGTCCTTGACCAGTTAGAAATCTCTGGGTTTTGTAAGGTAAATTATGCTTCCTTTCTATAACTAAGCTAATGACACCTTGTATTAAAGAAGCTGATCTTTGACAGAAATATTTTGGTCACTAATTCAGCTAAATAAATGTGTGAAAAGTGCTAATCTGTTGTGGGTTTGTAGACTAAGTATCAGAAATAATGATGTATATCCTGTGAAGGTCCTTACAATACCATTTAGATTTATCATTCTGATTCAGTAGATAGTCAGTTGTAGTAACAGTTTATTATTCAGTAATCCCATTCTTCTTCAAAGAAACTGTTTGATATATTGAAAGCATAATTATAACTTAATATTGAAAACTATTAAGTTCTAAGATTATAGAGATTGTATTCTATCAGTCAAAGCAATATCAGTGTTTATATGCAGGTTTTTTGTAGTTGATTCAGATTGGATTTGCTGTGTAATCCAATAGTGTAATTGAGTGGTGTTTTAAGTTTGCATCTGTTAAACAGTTCACTTCTGCTGAAAGTTTTGTTTGTAAGCGAATAAACTAAAATGGTTTTATGTGACCTAAGATTTCTGCAAACAGCAAATACTTGTAATTTGAACTCATCAACTATATTACTAACCTGCACCACTGTACTGCAGGAAGTATCCTGTACAAGGCCATTCATCATACGAAATATGAACTGAGACTCTGTGACAAATTTCAACACTTTAAAGTAAAAGGGCTGTTTTTACCACTTTCTCCTCATCCAATATTGCTAGTTTGATATTATATTTGGGCCCAAAAAAGCTATTTAATGTTCAAATATCATCTCCTTCAAACACAAGAGCAGTCCATTCCAATGAGTAGGAAGTCAGGCAAAAATGCGGGGAGGTTTGATTGGATGAATAAGGAGCTCTAGGGAAAACAGATACAAAAAGGAAGCATATAGAAGATGGAAGCAGGGACAGGTAACCTGGGAGAAACACAGAAACATTGTCTTGAGCATACAGTGACGCAGTTAGAAAAGTTGAAGCCCAAATGGAATTGAATCTGGCAACAAGAAGGACTTCTGTTCATGCATAGATCACAAAAGAAAGACTACAGAAAATGTGAGCCCATTGCTGCATGAGGCAGGGAGCCTGATGGTACAGAACATGGGAAAGGCTGCAGTACTGAATGTCTTCTTTGCTTCAGTCCCTACTGAAGGCAAGAGCCAACCTACAGAAATCCCAGGTCCCAGAGACCAAAGGGAAAGGCTGGAGCGAGGAATGCATACCCTTTCTGAAAGAGAATCAGGTCAGGGAATACTCAAACTGGACATACATAAGTCCATGGGCCTTGATAGGATGCACCCATGAGTGCTGAGGGAACTTGCTGACTTCATAGTGAAGCCCCTATCAATAATCCTTGAGTGACTGAGAGAAGTGGTTGAGGACTGGTGGAAGGCAAATATCATCCTATGTTCAAGAAAGGCAAGAAGGAGGACCCCAGGAACTATAGAGGAGTCAGCCTCACCTCAGTCCATGGAGAGGTGATGGAGCAGCTAATCCTGGACAGCATTTTCAGGCACATTTTACAAGGACAAGAAAGTCATCAGGAGTAGTCAACATGGATTTGCCAAAGCTTCTAGCAGCTTCTCACAGAAGCTGCCCCCGTAACCCCCCACTTCTCAAAACCTGGTCACACAAACCCAATACAGCAAGTCATAACTAGTATTATCATCCCAGGTATGTAGTCAGTCAGAAATATATCTCAAAGCTATACATTTTTGTTAAGAGAGGGAATTTCACTCTCTAGGTATTGTGGTTTACTTGTTGGCCAACTTAACTTCTACATGAAGCCATTATTAGTGGCTGTACCCTCAGTAATAAGATTGCTTGCCAGCACCACTCAAGTTGCTGTTGCACCACTCCATTCCTGTCACTTGCAGAATGACCAATCTGTAAACAGTTAGCAAAGTTAACATTGCTATATATAATATAGTCTTAGTTACAATAAATTAGCAAAAGCATAGGGTTTATAATAATATATAATTTGTAATATATAATATGTAATGAATAATATACAACTAATGATACATTGTAGATTATAATATATATTATATGTATAATATATATGTATTTAAAGCATATATATAGACATGAAAACACACACAGGGAAGGTGACCAGTTGCAAGAGCTATTTGCAAGGTAAAAGTAAGTGCGATTGAAGTGCACACAGGCTGAGATACCTCTCTACCTAAGCAATGGTTGAATAGTGGTTAATTTTGAATATGATAATATAAAAGAGGGTACAGTTTATAGTTGATGGCCTGGTCTCTGCAGATATTCTGTTAGAGCAATTACCCCTTGTTGTGTCTAAACAAAGTGCCTATCTGTAACCACCAGTTAAACTGTGTCCTTGGGCTACTGAATAGTCAAAATATATTCATGCAATCACCAAATGTTATCATTGCTCATTCAAAATGTTACTGCAGTTTGGAGAGCAGTCCAGATGCCAGAGTTTGTCCAACAGACTCAGGATTTTGATTCAGATCCAATATATGCATACACGGGCAAGAAGGTGGGAGGTGGAGGGTAGTGCCATGGGTACGAGTTTTTGCCTGGAGTCCTCTCTGGAACAGATAGGTAAACTTTCATCTGGAAATAAGGCTTTTACTCACTGATTACAGGATGTGTTTTTCTCATGGACACTGATCTCTGTCACTTCTATTTCCTTGAAGTTCCCAATAATCTTTGGGATTTGGAGTTTGAGAATATTTGGCACCTGCTTTTGTATTTTCTTAGGTATGTGGCATCTGGGAGATGTTTATGACCTCCTTATACAGAAACCTCCCTCTCCAAGTGCTGATGGCATATACACTTCCAAAGTGCAGGTATGGATTGTAAGACAGTTCAGCTTCTTTGTGTATATAGTTATTTTAAACAACCAAAAAAAAAGTAAATTAAATCTGGAAAATATTGTTACTTTTTTATAGCATGGTCCATATTTATTTATCTCTCTTGTACCTGAGACTCTGCTGGATTTTTTTTTAATATTGTTTCATGATGCTTGAGAAAAAATTTAAAAGCTATGCTACTCTTTAGTGTGATGTTACACTTTCATTGCTGTTGGCCATTAACTTGTTTTCTTAAGCATTGTACAAGGCTTTTTTTCCCCTGTAAGAATTTGGAGTGGAATCTTAAAATAGAGGTTCAAGATCAAGAAGGAGTGTGAAAAGTGACTCTGGTAAGTATGACAGTAACAATCTTAGTTCAACTCCAAATTCTTCACTACTTTCTTTCTGCTTCTACCATGAATTAGTTTTGAGTAGCTTGTGACCAGCTCACATAGAAGGGTTATATCTTTTGCCATAATTTAAATACTCATGCAAGCATGAAACACTTTATTTGTATCTAGTTATTCACAATAATTTAGTTTGTTTTAGAAGACAAAAAGTCTTTAGTAATAATCCATATCTGCAGCGACATTATAATTTGAATTTTTTATATATTTCTTCCGTTTCTGTAGAAGCTGCAACGAAACCCTTGCTATACCTTATACTGATACATGCATATACACAGTAGGGTAGCCATTTATCTTCTTCTGATGTGAACTGCTAAATTCATATAACCCACTTTGGTGTCCTTTTTTTGATTGTCAAAGGTACCTCTTTTCTTCTGAACTTTAGTGATGTTTTTCAACCATCCTCAGATAAGTGTTGATATTTCTTTAGCTTCTCTGACTGAAATCCCAAGTTTGGCATCACCAAATGGAGTGCTCCATCTCTATCCATCCTTTGGCAGATGGATTCCATCAGCTGTCTTCTGCAAGGGCATGGGTAATGGTTATATTAAAATTGTTTTAATAATTAGCAGATCTTAAAGCCTCAAGAAAAACACTGATTGAGAGCTCCTGGACTATCATTGGAAGAAGTCCTTAATTTCTGCATTCAGTATCACTAGCAAGATATAAGCCTTAAAGTGGAGTTGTCAGAATGAAGCTCTGGCAAGTTCTCAGAGACCACTCCTTCTTTCCTCATGATACCAGAAAATCAAAGTCAATGTGTCTCTCAAAGCTTCCTGGTGTGGTAGATTTCACCCTGGATGGGCATCACATGCCCACCACAATCACTTTATCACTCCCCTTCTCAGCTGGACAGAGGAGAGAAACTATAAGCAAAGGCTTGTGAGTCGAGATAAGGACAGGTAGAGATCACTCAACACTAACTATCATGGGAAAAACAGACTTGACTCAGGGAAATTAATTGAATTTATTACCAATCAAATTAGAGTAGGTAATAAGAAATAAACCAGAATTTTAAAAGACCTTCCCACCACCCCTCCCTTCTTCTTGAGCTTAACTTATGATTTTTTCTGCCTACTTCCCCACAGGGGCACAAGGTGATAGGGAATGTGGGATGAACTGAAGCCAACCCTGCAGCCCCCCTCTACCAAAACCTTACCATGCAAACCCAATACACCTGGAAAAATCAGCAGCTGCTGAACTGGCTTTGTACTCAATGTGTTAGTGGTGCCTGCCTACAAAATACAATCAAGTATCAAGATGATTTTCAGTTGCTATTCTTGTGCACGTTCTGTGAGGAGATGGAATTCAATAATGACTGTGCAAACCTCAAGCCACACTGGTTGCACATAGATGCAGTAAAAGCATTGCCTTTTCTTAGATAAAACAATACAATTAATTACTTTCTTCTCATCCAAATTCCCTCTAATAACTGGAAAAGATCTCCTGTGATGCATTATTAGCACACCAGCATATAATGCATCCTGAGAGCCTTCTCATAGTTGGTAGGTGGGTACCATTGAGATTCATCATCTCTTCATTCTTATAAAGGAGACCTGTGATACCTCTGCAAAAAATATCTCTACTATTAACACCACCACTCTTACCATTATGAAATACAAGATTTTTTTGGCTCTGTTGTTCCTTCCTGCTCATTCTCAAATGAATACTCCCATGCTGTGAGTTTTCTGATGTTGAATTCTGATCCAAAATCATATGGAATCAAAAGAACCAGCCAAAACTAGAGGGAGGCATTGCAGTATTTCACTGTAAGTCCTTGAGTCAGAACCCTCTTTGAGTCCTTTTGCAATGGTCCCAGATAGGAGAGGTTTACTCTGAGAGCTGTCAAAGACTATTTTTCTTTAGAATTAAATGTTGGATTTACTGTGATGAACAGAAGTCCTTCTGAGGTTTTTATTCCCTTTTTTTTTTCCCAGAGGAAAGTCTGTACCATTTTTATTTGCTTCTGACAATTTCCATTTGCTTTTGTTACAAAATTTGTTTGCTTCCGTTCTGTGACCTTGAACTGTGCAAGTGGTCAATAGTAGAATCTAATATCTATATCTCCCATTTCTAAATGGGGCTTACAGGGAAGCTGGAGAGGGACTCTTCATCTGGAACTGTAGTGAGAGGACAAGGGGTACTGGGTACAAACTGAAAGAGTGGAAACACCTAGTGAAAGGTGTCCTTGCCCATAGCATGAGTGATTGTGATTAGATGATCTTTAAGGTCCCTTCCAACCTCTTAACATTCTGTGATTCTATGATTCTATGGAGATGTCAAGAGCATAGAAGAGTTTGAGAGACAAGTAGCAGACCTAGAACTAAAGATGCATTTAAAGACAACCATGAGTAAAAGTAGTAGAGTCTGGACCACTCACTAGCATTTTTTTTGTCATTATGAAAAAAAAAAAAAGAAAGAGAAAACAGAAGTCAACAGCTCAGAAGAGCAGGATTTTGCAGCTGTGCAGTTGTGCTGTGATACAACATAAAACACAGCATCATTCCAGCCTTATTTTTGACCTTTCTTGCTTTCTGGATTAGAAAAATCTTTCTGTCTGCTTTAACTGTGGTGTTCTATTTTCTTACAAAAGGTAAGCCTGTTTAATATTTTCTTGTTTCCTCTGTAATTCTTACTTACAAGCTAAAGATAGCAACTAATGGATAAGCCCCCAGTAATGGCATGCTGGGGACCTTCTTCATTTCCCTGCTTTATGGATGCTACTGATAATAATGTTATTCCTTCCTCTCATGGGAGGTCCATTTTCTATAATAAGAAAAAGAAACAGAAGATTTTTGTATTAGAAACAGTCCCTCAATCTACTTGCATTGATTTAATTAAGTACACTTGTCTCTTCCAAGCCTTTATATTACTTCTGGTACAGCATTCCTGCATTTTTCAGTTCTGTCCTCTATCATCTTGAAAGTATGGCTAAAGAGCCATTTTATTCCAGTTGTATAGTGATGACCTAATAGCCTATTGCCCATGTTTGCACATTATACCAGTGGTATTAACCCTCCCTGAGGTTAAATTACAGGAAAATTTTCAGAGAAATAACCTTTTGTCCAGACGTGCTCCAACGGAATACCAACTAAACTTGTCTGACTGAGAAATATTCCTTTTGTTATTAGACCTTTCTCTTTTAGATCTGATGATCTTTTAGATTTTTGAAAACTTTGCTTATATGGAGTGCTACAGCAGTAGTAATAGAGAGCAGATGGCATGTATTAGGTGGGCATACATTGTTCATGGTAACAAGTTGTTTTATGATAGGAAAGATATTTGAAGCCTCCTTCCTGTCCTTTCTCCCTCCCCTCCCCCACCCAAGAAAGTAAGAGTCTTAGGAAACAAAATTGAAAATATAGTAATCAATGTGAAACAAGTGATTATTCTCTAAGTGTCTGAAAGAGGAGGGCATTTTCACTGGACCATATTGCCAGAAAAGAAAAAGCAATATGCCTTTATTTTTGTTTCCAAATCAATAGGGAGAAAACTAGCTATTATTTAAGACAGGGAGTTTTCTGTAAGCCATATACTTGTTACAGGACATTCTCACAATCAAGTAAGATCAACATCTATTGAAACTGTTCAGTTTAGATTTTTTCTCTAAGCCCAGATGCAAGAATTGCTGCTACCTCAGCAAGAAGTTTTTTTGTTGCAGAATCAGTCTGTAGTAGTTCTGTTATCCAACTACCAGTACATAACTTGTCATAGGTTATCCTCTTCTCAAGGTTTTTAGTGTTACTCTATTTGAAGTTCTCTTAACACAGTCTGAATGCAGTAATACTTCCCCAGTTTTGGAGGAGAGACAGGGGTTGTTGAACAGTTCAATAGTTCAATAATGGATTATGGGTAGTTTATTTTTGATGCAGATTTAATGAGTCAATTTGAAAAATTAAAAGAAAAAAAGATTCTTCTAATAACTAATAGTATTTTCCAAACAAGGCATTCATGGCAGTGAGTAATGTTGTTAGCCCTTCCCCAACTGAAACTAAGTAGAAACAATGTGACAAAGATCACATCATTAGTTTCCTGGAAACCTAGAGAGGTGTGGTATAAGTTATACATCATGGTCTATGCCATGTGTTAAAAGCTTGGAAACAGAGTTTGCACAAGCAGATTTGTGTGCAAATGATATCCAAAAGATATTGGTAACTTCCAGGAAGAACTTTCTCATTGATTACAAGTTTAAATTGTTGTTTCAGAATGGAAATATGAATGCCTATTTTGATTTTTTAATATATTTTAAAATAAATTTAAACATTGAATAATATAAATATTATACTATTTATGTAAACACATTTATTAATGTAAAATTTCCCTTACTACATGTGTTAATAATAATGTCTTTCATTTAATATTTGGTGTTCATATTAATGATGCAAATGAAATTTATACAATAGATGGGAATTGTTTTCCTTGAGGTGCCAATTAATAATAAAATGAATTAATGAAAATAACAAAAAAGAGATATTGCAATATTTTGTTTTCTTCTTCCTCCTCTTGTTAGGTGCCCCTAGCGGTATTTTGCATGAGGTAGTGACAATAGTTAATAAATTATTATTTTGCTCTTTATACACATTCCATGGAAGCTGTTCCAAATATATATTTTGATTTCAGAACTTTATTTCTAACTTTCTTTGCAGAAAGAAAATAAAGAAGCATGGGGAGCAAAGTAAGCAGTGATTTTTTTATTTTTTTTTTCTGTAAGATGAAAAAGACTATATGAAGTAGCAGAGGTATTTCTGTTTTAAAAGTGCATTTTTTCATTCAAAGCGTAGAGTATAAAAACCTACATTTTTATACATGATGGAAAAATGGGTATGGAAGGGAAAACAAAAGTAAGCTTAAAAATGGTATCTGTTACAGTATTTACTAACACTTTTTTTCTATAAATATAGAACAATAGCTTTTGAATACGAACACATCTATTTATGCATAAATTCTCCAGAAGATCTCCTATGTGGATCAGATAAGCTAGACAAAGAGCAGAAGCAAACTGAACAACAAGTTGAAGAAAAAAAAAAGAGGTATTATGCAGCAACAATTAAATGACATAGAGGTGAATAATTTAATGCTTGTATAGAAGTATGTTTAATGTTGTAATGCTTTTTTGAAGTATGTTTAATCTCAGAGGTTAGGTTACCATTTCTACACAGTTGCCTTTGAACTATATGCACACATGCACTGTATGTACTATTTTCTCTCTCTTGCTTGAACTAACCTATGAGGCCCATAGCCTTGAGACAGCATAAAGTACAAAGCAGAATTGATATTGGGGTCATTGAGAAGTCCTTTGCTTTTTTGATTTGCTACTCTGGCTCAGATTGCTTGAGGGGCTTTAGAAATGCAAGGGAGAAAATCAATAAAGAACAAAAAAATTTCAGTGTAATAGGAAGTGCCTGCTGATTGCGTGTTTGCTCAGCAGATGGCATCTTCTTGTAAATGATAGCTCATATCTGCTGTATCAGTTACTAAACTGTATAATTCACGAAAGGGAATTGCTGAATTTCATTACTGAACACTGTGCTTTGTATAAACATGGTTATAAGCATTAGAAGAAACAACCTTTTTAGAAGAAACAACCATTTTCTTTCTCAGACTCTGTTCATTTTTTATTACTCTTTTACTTGCATATTGTATAAACTTGTTAGATACTACAGGGAAGTCATATAGATTACCAAAAAAGAAGCTGACATGTTGTTCAGAGCAGCTTTCAGAATCCTGCAATTTCTACTGAAAAAAACTCCAAGACTTATAAATGACAGAATCTTAAATTAAGCATTGGGAAAATCACTGATTCACTCAGGTTCCTAAATTTGACAGTGAAGATAGAGATTATGCATCTCTTTCTGTTAAAGATTGTGCTCTACCAAATTGCAGGTTGTCATGGTTTGAGATAGCCCCAAAATCCAATTCCCTAGCTCTATTCCCCCTCCCACATCTCAACTTAATGTGAGATGGGTTTTTCCAGACAAAACACACCAGACTCAAAGTGGGGGAAAGGGAATATATTACAATGACTGTACAAATAAATACCATATCACATTATACACATGATCACAACTATCTCTACCATGACATATAGTATTTACAGTGACCAGATCTCTTCTCCCCTCCAAATAAAAGTCCAGGAGGGAAAGAAGGACAGATCCCTTTCAGTCTTTGAACAACAGCATCTTCTGAGGCAGCAGTCTGTCTGTCTTCTCCACATGCAGCAGCTGATAGCTGGCTTTCTGCCAGCACTCACGAGGGAGGTATTCAAGCCTCTCTCGGCCCCATCGCCTCCAACCGAGGGGTCTTCCGTGGGCTTCGTAACCCCAGACAAGGTCGTTTCACCACGTCATATCACGAAGACACAGGGGGGTCTTCGTGACGGTCTGGTATCTCCAGGAGACTCAGCTCCTTGCAGGGCCTCTGTGCCCTGTCTCTCAGGCTGCCACCGTGGCAGCAGTGCAAGGGGGGGAGCCAAGGTCAACTCCCCCCGCATTCCTCTGGCCGTCCCGGTCCAGCTCCGGGACGTCTTTGAGCTTCTCAGCTCCTCTCTCTCTCTAGTGCTGCATGTCTAAAACTCTTCTCCTTAATAGGAGTCCATCTCCCTCTTTTCTCAGAGGGATCTCAAAGGAGTTTTGGGGGGCTGGTACAGTCTTACCCCCAGAACTCTGTCTCTCAGCTGCTGGCTCTCTTTCTCCCAACTCTGTCTTCCAGGAGTCTTCTCTGCGGTGCTGCATGTTTCTGTTGCTTCTTGGTCTTATCTCTGGCTCTCTGCCACCATTTCTCTGGTCAGTGCCTGCTGCTACTCTGCGCCCATGGAGAAAACATCCCCCGGCATAACTACAGGCACTTAGTCCAGTCTAGCACTGTTTCAAGTCTTTGCAGTCCCCCCCAGCCAGGGCTGGGAGGGCCCAGAGGGCCCAAGGGGCTCAGAGCCCCTTCCTCGTGGCTCACAGCATGGCCACCTCTCCAACAACAACCAAAACTACAACTCATCTCTTCCGGTGAGCTTGTGATATGTTTACATTTTTGCAGGAGCGCCCATTGGACAGAACTCCAAAACTTCCAGGGGTTTCCACCCCTTGGGGTCTACCACTTTTCTTAGCCTCTGGGGGAAAACAAAATTCAAACCACGACAGGTTTACCAATAGATCTTAGAACATGTGGAAATGACTGATGAGTCAGCATACAGATAACCAGTAATTTAACAATGTTTCTCAGGGCATTTATTTCCTATTTTTTTAATTGTTATTTTTAATGCTGCCTTTCCTAGTAATTGTAAATAACTGTATCTGTTATTTGTTTGAGCAATATTTGAGCTGGTGTTCTGGAGTAGTTATAGTAGAGGACTGTCCTGGTTAAGTGGAGTAAATCAATGTACAAACCCTATTTGTAGGGTTCTGAACTGGTTACACTACTTGGATACCTTATATATTTCAGTCTTAGAGACTGATACACCTCTTTTATTGTAGAAATTGAAGCTTTGTAAAAGGCAGGCTTTATAAAAGGGTCTGTTCTTTTTTTAACAATAAGTAATATTTCTAGTTGTGCAGGATTATACTATATTATTCTGCTAATCATGTTCTATGGTTTTTAAGAAAAAGTTATTTAAAGTTCTATTCAGATATATTAAGGCTCTCCATGATTAAGATATTGGCCTGTTTAAAGCTTGTCCAGCATGTAGCTTAAATGATGTTATGGAAGAAATGGGTTCCGTTCTGTAGCATTCTTCATACAGGAGTAATATAGAGTCTCCAAATTTCAACTGATCAAACAATTCACTCAGTGCTTCATAGTACATCTATTTGAAGGCAAGATGAATCACAATGTGAAGGCTTCTTTGTCATACCACTGAATTTGAAGTGACTTAGTTTGGTCAGCTGACATTTAAATGTCAAAAGCTAGATACTGAGATAACAGCATATGAATTCTACCTCATAATACAACAGGGCTTCTGTTCAGCAGCTAGGAAGAGATTGTTGTTCATGTATTGAACAGCTGAATGACCAAGTGTCAAGGGACTCATTCAGCTTAGGCAGGATACTGGACTGTTATCCACTACAGCAAACCATAAGGTGCAGATATTCAGTCAATTGATATTTGGATCACGTACTGTAGAGTATCTCACCATTCTTGTTTGTTTATTCTAAAAGCTGATGGCAAATTCTCTGTCTTCTATAATTGGTTCCAGATTGCACTGACTCAATGGCCAGTATTCCATGTGTTTAAAAGCCAGCATTTTCAGGTTTTTCTGGTTAAAAAGTCCTGAAAAAGGTGCAGGAAGTCAAAGAGGCATAATTGTTCTTCATTGGCAGTTTTGTTCTAACACAGCTCTTTCACATAAAACATGTCATGGCTTCTTCATGTGCTTATTTATATCTGGTCCTGGTATATTAATCATCTCAGATTTCATTATTTGCAAAGTTTAGACCAGGACAGATCATACAGACATCCTGTTTATCATGGGCTATCACATTTCACCAAGCATTCCTGGTACTAAACCTAAAACTTGTCCTCAGAGGTTTGACACTCTCTATGGGCAGTTCAGTTAGACTGGCATTTGCATTAATTATCATAAATTCATTTTCTTTCTAGTGATTCTATGTTCTTCCAAGAAATGGGACATTTTCATCTGATTCTATACAGATACCTATTACACTTTTACAAAGTTCGCAGGTCTTAAAAATCTCACATTCTTCCAATACTTTGCACACCTTCCATGCTAACATCTGTTACAAAAGCTTTGATTGATTGTTTTTTTATAGCTACCTTTTAGGTATACCTCTCAGAAGCAGTCCTTTCATAAGGAAAAAGATCCTTAGGCTATACATAAGGCTACTGCTCCAGAAAAATGGGTGAGTATCTAAAGAAGAAAATTCTAAAATACTGATCTTAAAATACTGTGATGCATTCTTTGCCTAGTGAACTGTGAGGTCTTGAAATTTATATCGTATTTATACATGTGTGCACTTAAATGATATATGTATATATGTGTATATATAAGGATAATCAAAATGTATTTTCCTCCCTCTTAATTTAACCCATTTACATAGTGGCTTACAGCCCATTAGTCTGGGTTACAAAATCTAATGCAGCAAGACCACTTTACAAGTATCACCCAAATAGAAGACTCCCACCTGTTTATTACTGTTGAACTGCTACAATGCTTTATGTTTACCTTGTTTATTGTAGGGAAGCTGCAGCTTTGTTTACCAGATACTCTTGCTTTTGAAAGCAGAATTTCCTTGTGTCATGAATTTTCACATTTTTTGGGTTCTGTGACCATCGGTCACATTTATTATGAAAAAGACAGCAATTTAACCTCTCTTCCGTAGAGAGTGAAAACACTTTTTAATTTAAAGGTTTTCAGCAGCTTAATGTCAGCATCTCTTCAAGTTGTGTTCTTGCAGCTGAAGAAAGTAGGGAGGAGTTCGGGAGTCATTCTCTGTGCTTTAATCCTCCTCTGTCTGTAGTACAGGACAATTATGTTATGGAAAACTTGACATCTGAAAGAGGACTACTCTCTAGTTAGGCAACAAAATGAAAAACTGCTCTGGGAACGACAAATAAAAATACTGATTTTTCCGTAAAGTAAAATGCTTTAGGTATCTGCCTAAAACAGTATTACATTCTGTTAGTTGGATGGTCTAGCAATAAAAACTGCCAGTTAAGGCACTGACTCTACATACACTGAAATAAGTAGTTCCAGCCTTGGATGATATGTAAAAGTTTTTAGTTTTTGTTGTCATTAATAATGATTTTGCTGTGCAAGCCAGTGCTTATTTGCAAAAATTTTATATGTAGGGGCAAAAATAAAAGGGGCATGTATTTTATGAAGATGATGGCCTACAAATACACATATACCCACATGAAACATAGACAATTGCAAAAATACAAGTGCCATAATAAAATTTGTGCATATATAAGAATTGTGCAACAAGTTGGAGAACTGTAACTGGATTTGTGAAGATTTTCTCTTACAGAAATGCAATTCTGCCATTTGTGCTGATTGTTTAACTGCTCCTTCTGAAAGAAGTTTCCTTTCTTTGGATATACAATGTCATCAATTGTTGCCCATAATCATGTGCTTAAAATGCAGCATTTGGAAATCTAGTCTTGACTAATTCACATGCTTTTTTAATTCCTAGTTAAGCTGTTAAAAACTATCACACTATGGAAAACCCAAAAAATGAATTTGGATAATTAAATGAGTTCTGGAACATGAAGCAAATAGAAATACAAAATACAGAAAAATGTTTTGCTGATTTGCAGTTAGACCTACCTAATATACAAATTTTAAGGGATAATTAATTACTTTAATAAAAGCAAATTAGTAATTCTACTTTATTACTAAAAATGTTTTTGTTATTTTATGGTATTATTTCTAGGAAATACGCACTTATCATCAATAATTTGGGAGTATTTTTGTCTTATCATTGCTTAGTAATTTAAACACACCTGTAGAAGTTATTAATGATAAATGGTCTGTCTACCAAACTGAATTTTGGGTATCGAAACTACTTTCAGAAATCTGATAATACTCATGGTCAGTTGCATCCTTAATTACTGGGGGCTTCCATGCGCTTTGTGTCTTCTCTGGTTTAAGAAATGTGGACCTAAACTTACTGTGACTGATGATTCCTGAAAATAGTCTCAAAGGGCTCTATTCAACTGATAATGCAGACTGTCTTCTAGGCCATGCAAGCCTTGGAGGGCTGTATATGCTGATTGCACAGCAGGCTTACTCTTCAAGGATAAAGGCGAACCTGCTGTGCAATGTCAAAAGAAAGCAGCTCAGATTGTTGAATTGTACAGGATGACTAAATAGTGAAAAAATTATTCTTACATCGTTATACTACAACTCTCTGTGATCTCCTTCACTTCTGTACTGTCGATGTTGAAAGGTCTTTGAGAGATTATTCCATAAAATTCTTGACTTGGGGGAAAAAAAAATCTTTGTAAATTTTTTAGCTCAATATGTGGGACTGGATATGTTTTTTCCAAACACTTGATTCAAAGAGAATGATCCAGAGGGACCCAGTGTGCAGTGGAACTTCGTGAACTTCAGGAACTGAGGGCATCTTTCCCTTATTGAAAAATCTCCTCCTCATTTTTCATAGCTCTTTAGCCAGTAGTCAGTGGTTTCATATCAGTGGCATGTTACGTGCAAGCTCGGAGAAGAAAGGGACAATGCCAACATAAAGTGGCATTGAAAGTTCATTCCAGCAATTCATTGTTTCTCTGTAGTCAAGAAGTCTGTCTCTTCAGAGAGGAGTTTTCTCGTGAATTCTGCAACTTCTAAACTAGTAAAGCAAAGTAAAGAAAACTTGAATGTTTTTTAAGACCTGCTTTTAGAGATCCCATCTAATGGAAAGAACTCTACAGTCAGAAGAAGTCCCCACACCTCCCTCTGACTTTCACATTATGCATCGCAGTGGCTCGTGTTACTTTTTGTCATTCTCTGAGTATAGAAGGCACAGCACACAGAAATTTCTCCATCGTGTGACATGCTGAAAACAAGCAGCATGCTTATGCCTTCTGATTGTCAAAGCAGACTGTGAGTTAGGGGGAAAGGAGAGGAAGAGTTTGGTGTTGCTAGTCTTTTTTCATTGCTTACTGCTATTCATTAGTGAGGATTAATGATGACAATATTCAGAAAAAATTTCTTTCTGGCTAGTCTATTATTCTTCTATTCTTCTATTAATGTTTTTAATTATAGGATATATCACATGGCATTTCATCAATCTATTTCAACAAAGTCTGCTCTACTAACCATTCCCTTTTATATTTTGTGTTATGCATATAGTTCAATATAAAATATTCTTATTTATTTGAATTGATCTTTCTTCTTTTTGTAAAAGTTCTGATACCTGCCTGACTTGGTAGAAGAACTGGGAATAACAGTTTACCTGTTTTAACATTTAGTCTTGGCTTTTATTTCCTTTTTCTTGGCAACCTGAACTGGTGGAGAAACTTGAAGTAAATGAGTCCCTACTTTGCTTTCAGTCTTCACTGTATTTTGATGGGTACTTTGTAGCATCTTTCTCTGAATAACAGCTCCTTGACTTATTATTTCTTACAATTAATGCAATAAAAACACTAAGTAATAGTTACTAGAGTGAAATAGAAACACTGTCATGATGGTTTCAAAACAACAGTAGTTGGAGATGAATACTTTTCAACAATAAAATTTACTAACAAATTGAATGCTACTGCAAAATTTAGCCTAACATGCTAACCAAGGGAAAATGGCATACCACAGGTATCCCATCTAGAAATCATCTAATACTAATGACTTTTGAAAAATTGTTTTTGCACTCTTGGAAGACAAAGACATGTCTTCATATCTATAGTTAAGAATGAATATATATAAGAATATATAAGAATGAACCTGAAATACATTTATTCAGTCCTTTTTATCTCAGTGGCATTTGGTGCTAATTAAATTAGATGGAGGATAAGCAAATTCTGAGAATTCAAGGTGTGTGTGAGGAGCATCTTTGCTTATATTGAACCCCCACCCCTTATATGCATCAGTTGCTGTATGGTGTGTCTACTCCTCCATCAGGAAAGGAAATAAGGGCAGGAAGTAAGATGTGGGATGTACTGAAGATTATGAAGGCTAGAAGAGTGTTTCAGTGAAAAGGAAGTCTACATTATTTCTGATGGTTCACTAAGCCCCCCTTTAGATTCAGAGAAGGCCTTAGATGCTTTAATTTTCTGCAGAGAGATTTGTTGTTCTGAAGAGAGTCTCAGAAGAGACTTGTGACCTCCGGAATTTGGAATCAAACATGAAATTCCTAAATACATGTGTTCTATCAAGGATCAGCTAATCACTAGGAAGGATAACAGCTTATTAGTGGTCCCATCTGTTGCTATCTTGACAGTGTAAATGGCTCCTGAGCGGTCAGCTTTATTGTTAGGTGACAGATTTTTCCCTTTCTTAGGCTGTTTGGTTTGGTTTAAAATTTAAAAAAAAATAATTTATTTTAATGTTAAAATAACATTTATTTTACATAACCAAGCCTTAAAATTAGAAAAAGTAGGCTTAAACATGTCTCTTGAGTTTTCTTTTTTGTGTGCACATTGTGATAGGGTCTTTATTAAGCAGCTAACTGTTACGTTACCTCCAAGGCTTTAGTTTAGGTTATCTTGCAGAAAATCAGTTAGAAGAGCTTTTTTTCTTTTCTTTTTTTTTTTTTTTTAAATATTCTTTTGTCTACAAGTAACAGAAATATAAACCCTGAAAGAACAGAATTTCAGTGCCAAGTGAAAACCTCTGAAAAGTTCTTAACTTTACATATTTAGTCTTTAGAGGTTAAAGCAACCATACTAGGTATGGAAAGAAAAAACCAAAATATTACACAAATAGTGTGAAGTTCCCACTTCCATTCCCAATAAATAATAAAGCAGTAGTTACTCAACATAGCACTGGCCAGGGGGTCATTCTGTGTCTTAGAATATCGTTATTCAAGGAAATATTTCACATGTGCTGAACCAGTCCATTCTCTAAAAATGAAAGCAGTTTTTTAAAATTGTGAGAGTTATGTATCTCAATAGACTGATTGGATATGGATTGATAGGCATAATGTCTAGGTGGTCTAAACATTCGTGATAAGCTCTATCATATAACTGCTTTTTGTTTTTAAGGGTATCATTAGTTGTGAGAAGACATTATTTTATGTATTATAAAATTAAAAATGAAACCTGTAAGTAAATACTAAAAACCAGTATAACACAGATTACTTCATTGATTTTTTTTTCTTTCTAAGAAAAATTTTAAGTGGTGTGATGTTTAAGCAACAAAATGTTCAGATGGCATTTAATAATCTCCAAGATAAGCAGCAGAATATGAGAAAAGGTTAAAGCAGTAAGAAAAAACATATGGAGAATTTCTGCCCAAGGGTAGAAAGAAATAAAAAAAGCAATGCCCCAACTTCTGGAGTCAGTTTAAAGAAAGCAGTTCAAGAGGTTCTTATCTAGGGTTTCTAGAAATTCTAGTGAGATATTATACTGAGTGAGAACTGCCTGTCTTGATAGTTGGAAAAACTAAAATAACTTGTTCCAAGTACCTTGAACTGGAAAATCTAAAAGTGGATTTTTCCTATATAGGCTGTGATATATATGGTAATGCCATATGTATTCATAGCTAAGGTGAAAACAAAACCTCAAGCAACTCAACATAAGTTGTGTCTTTTAGTTTGCAAGAAGTGCTGTTAGATGTTTTGGTTGATTCAGGGCCAGATTTAAGCAGGAAAACAAACTCAACTCTGAAAAGGGGAAGTTAGTTCATAGTTCCTTCTACTTAAGGAGAAATGCAGATGTATATGTCAGTACAAAAAGCTAGAGGTGCACAACTAGCAGTGCAGTTTGGAGGTCAGAATTACAAGTCATCCTCATTACCTCATTTTTAAGATGGACAGGTATGAGCCATTACACCTTATGCAGAAGAGAATGATGCAGTAATAAATGGAAAGACCAGTGAGATGGAAAATCCCAGTCTGAGGTCTATGAAAAGGTCCAATAAAATGTCCTGCAATAAAAGTGCAGGATTTGTGAGGGTGAGTAAAAGCTAGTAAGCAAGAACAAGAGAAAGGAAAAACTTTTTGCCCAGAGAAGAAGGCTGGAATTAGCTTGTCAGGAAGGGGATAGAGAGCGACATCTTTATTCAACCAAGAAATCCCTCTCTCCTGGAGACTGGATGGGACTGTTAATCCATAAAGGAGATTAAGCAATCTCTTGTCAAGAGGCAATCTGACCCTAAAGTAGGTGAGAAATTTGGTGAGAAAACTAGGGACCCTTCTTGTTGACATCATGAAGGGAAATGGAGTGGAAGAATCTTCATAAGAGACTAGAGATTTCAGCACAGATACAGACAGAGAAAGAAATTTTGTGGGGTGACTCTTGCAGTGCACTGAGGGATAGAAACCCTCTATTCAAGATCAGGACTGAAAAAAATGTGAACCTGAAGCATCTGTGTGTCTGGTTCTTGCAGGAACCATATCATGTGCGATTGGGCTGGAAAGCCGAGTTACTGATTTGCAGACCTTCCAGAGACTGTGCAGAGGAGAGAGGACTGCCAAGTGATAACACTGTGGCACATAAACGTAACAAATGTCACAGCTAAATACAAGGTGTGACTTTCGATTTACTAACAGGAATGCTACTGAATGGGGGGAAATTTACGTGTATAATGAAGAAGGGACACCTTCTAGGCCTGTTCTATCACTGCATTATTTGTAACTACTTTCACAGCATCTCATTACCTCCTGTTCTACGGAGACTGTACAGTCCCCAAACTATCATATTGCCATTTGGTTCAGTGCCGATATGTGCTGTATTAAACACACAGATAAGAATTCTTTGACATAACAATTTGTAATGAGTGTTGGATCACGTTCAGAGTGATTATGTTGTGCCTTGTTTCCCTAACCTTGAAACAAGCCTGCTTGTGCTTATTTTCTGCTGCTAATGTGATTATTGTACTTTCAATTAAAGTAACTGTAAAAATGATTACTGTGGTTTTTGAAGATTGAGCAAGACATTTTAAATGACCAAAACTCTCTTGAAATATTCAAATTTGTCCTCGTTAGTATTTGCTATTGGACACATAATAATATGTTTGTGAAGTGCAGATGTATAAATCTTTGAGTCTTCTGCATATACAGACTTTACTTAATATTAAGCAAAGCTTAAATATTAAATATTAAGCAAAATATATATATTAAACAAAGCTTTAACAAATATCTAATACTTTGACTTTTTTTTTGCTTTGAAATAGTAGCAATATCATAACTTCCTAACTCTGTTAATTAACATTAGTCTTCTAAAGAAACTCATACCTCCCAGTAGTTTTTCCAGATTTTTTATGAATTTATTTGTCTGCTGCATGATACTGGAAAACAAGATGGAAATAGATTGATATTTCTTTATCACTGTACCTTTAAATTGCACCAAGTTCAGCAATGTTTCTTCTAAAACTGAATGAGAATTTCTTCTCTATATAAAAGGACATACGGAAATTCCTTTAATGGAACAACAATAGTGTCTCCTTATCACAATTCAGGAAGTTTTAAAGAGGAGGAATCTGCTTAAAAAATATTTACTTTAAATTTTATAGATATTAAAATAAGCTTTATATCAGTTATTATTAAAAAACCCCACCTTTAGTCTGCAAATGTTTGATCAGAATGTTTTTACCTTAACTTAAATCTTTTTCATTTTGAAACAAATCAGCATGTTCCTATGAGTACTTTCTCTTTCATAGAAAAGCATTTTCCGTTGGGGGAAGGATATATCAGAAAATCCATGTCTGGTTCTGACAGCTGGTCATGATATGTTGTTTCATCAGGTATTCAGAGTATTACTAATGAAATAATCTACAAAATGGCATATTTCAGAAGGGATTGTTATAGAAAAATGATAATATACTGCTGAAAGCTGAATTAAGAAATAGGGGAAAACAGATTTAGATCCACAGGGCTGTTTATCATCACTGTATTAGATAAAATCCACTAGGTCTCTTTTATAATTTACTATTAATCTTTTAGATTATATTTTCTTCTAGTCATTCTTTTCAGTCTTGCTGCACTAATACCTTCAGAATAGTTTCCACCTCTTACTTCCAAAAAATACTGTTAATCAATATTAATTTTACTGAAGAGCTTTGTTACAACATGTCCACATAAACACAAGAATTGCATTTAAAGATATATGACAATAGAGGGTTTTTTTTAAAAGCTAGGGAGCCATTTCTCCCTTTAGGCTATTCCATGTTAGTGTATGGTAAGGATAACAAATAGTCTGGCTATAAAATTGTCTTTAATTAGTGGCTTCCAACAGTGTGTTACAGTGGTCTGTGGGACTTCCATGTTACAGGATAGACTTTTGAATCTTACTCCATGCTGCTGGGTACTCTCAGTATATCAACTTATATGCAGTCCTGTGGGAAGTGCAGGTAGAATTACCCAAATAACCATCCCACTGATTTTATTGGCTCACAGGGAAGTCACATACCTTGCCTTCTGAGGAATATGCATAGCTAGAGGTTGGGTGCCATGACAGTAATAACACTGAGTGAAACTCAAGGGGACATAAAAGTAGAAGGTTAATAGAAATTTTAAGGGATAGTTTTATGTTTCTTCATTCAAAACAAGACATATACATAATAATTAAAAACAAATTAACCCTTGCTGTATTTTCAACAGCATGAATGAGAACTATTGAAACGGCCTAAATTTTTTTTAAATTAAAACAATTATTAATTATTCTTTTTACGAACACAAAATCTCTTCCTAAGATTTCAAACCAATTTGGATTATAATGTTTTCACTAATAATATTTTAATAATACTTTATTTTTTGCTAAGGGTGCTGTTCTAATTTCAAAGAAACTCTTTTCTACATTTTCTATGATAGGTGTGGGAATTCAAAGTTTCCCAGAATTTGTTTTAATGTAATCCAAAATCTAGTACAAGTCTAGAAACACATTGAAAAATGGTAATTGATACTTGAAATTGCAATTGCATGATGTGTGTAGGCTTGGAAGCTGAAGAATTAAGTGCAAAGTTTCAGACATGGGACATTTCCTTAAGATACAGTCCTGGAATTCTTTTCATGTTTTTCCTTATGTGTTCTTTTCCCTCATAATGAAACAAATTTCAAACTATCGTAATAGGCATTATGTGGTATTTGTTTTAGAATGTCTTAAGTGTATGTGTTACTTTATTTTCTTAAGACGAAGTAAGTATTTGTACTTATATGGTCAAAAATCCATAAAATTACGTTTTTAATTTTCAGTTGAATTGACTGAAAAACAATACACAACATTAAGTATGCAAACTCCTATCAGTTCAAAAATGTTGGACTGTTTTTTTTGTCCTGCAATCTAGATATCTATGATGATAAAATACTGTTTTTGAGCAATCCACATGTCATACCACTCTCCAATGCACTGAAAGAAAACACTGAAGTTCTAAGACTTAGGTAGTGTTCTTTTTTGTGTTTTACTTTTACTGGTGCCTTAGAACTACTGCAGTGGTAGTTAAGCCTCCATCTGGTTTGAGGGAAAGATACTGGTCTTCTGAATATCCTCTTTCTACTGGCCAATTACATATGAGAATTCTGCCTCATGTCCACGAAGGAGGATTAGCATGCACTCTTTCGGAACATGATTAGTCTTTCTCTCTTTGCTTAGCTAATTCTAAGGACATTCAGGTGACTAGTTTGTGCTGATAGAATGTGTCAATGCAAGGAGGTCATGAGATAGCCTTTAATATTAACAAGAATGTAGTAATGTATGGCAAATATAAAATTCTCTTTGTTGTGTGAAATTTGATGTACGCCCTTCATGAGGTATGAGTGTAATGCAGTATTGAGAAGGTAACATTTGCTACTTAACATGATGGAACCAGCCTGGGAGGCTTCCTTGCCAACTTCTTGTTTCTTATTGTAGCTCCAAAGTTAAAATAATGAATTTTCTAATCCTGATTTAGAGTTCAAGAATAAAGTGTAACTAGAGTAACTTTAGCTCCTTCCAAAGCCAATGTGTGCCAGTTCTGCTGCAGGTTTGTGCAGACCTGAAATGTTTAAGTAATATTGAATTCCTTGAGGAAGTCAATTGCACAAAGTGGCTACCATCTTTACTACAT
>NW_021939396.1:42734389-42754389 GCF_001715985.3 Manacus vitellinus
AGATTCAACTTTTTTTTTTTTTCATTTTGTCGAAGTATGGGTTCATGAGTATAAGATCATGAACAGATAAAAAATAAATTATTTTTTATCTTGCTTTGTAGTTCATTGACTCACTGGCATATGAATTGTGTGGTGTCTACAGTACTTCTGCAGTAAGGAACTGCAAAAGTTTTCAAATACCTCATCAACCTAAATTATTTTTTTACTTCATTTTAGTTGCTTCTCATGTATGCCAAAGGGAAAAAAAATCCAATCAACAAAGTAATGACACCTATATAGCCTACTTTTTCAGTATTTCATGGAGACTATAAGTATAAATAACCACCAAACTGCCAACTTATGATAATAAGATGATTACCTGTCAGCAAAAACATCCATCTTTATCCTAAATCCATGATCTTGATTAGTAGGAATCTAGGAAAATTGGATACACATTGGTGTCCCTAGTTTTATCTGGAGCTTCTTCTTTATACTCACCTTTCTCAACACATGGATAAGATGCATGATAATTATCAGTTGTAATTGTGTTACTCAGTAATGATTCATCGAACAGGTTTTGACTACTTTTTAAGAAAAAGAAAAATTTTATAGGAAAGGTATCATGTTCAGTAAAAGGGCATAATCTCCTGTCTTTTATCAATCAAGGAAATATTCTTTAAAGATGTGGAAACATCTACCCTTTTATTATGAAATTTTAATTCTAGAGCTTTATGTCATTGCTTAGAACTTTGTATTTTAAATAGCTTGCGTAAAAGATTATTTAAATGAATAGCAGGGGAATTTTCAGAATTCATTGTTGTATATCTGGCAAGTTGCACAGAGTGCATCAAAACTTGAACAACTAAAAATTCTTTACTAGGTGATTTACATTTTGACCCCATAATCAATAGCAAGAGAACTATGCAAAAGTAATATCAGTTTCATAGCTATGGCTCACATACTACAACCAAAAATAGTTTTGTTTTGGTTTTCTTTAAAAGACCCGAACCTGCCATCATATGGTAGAGCAATTTCAGTTAAATCATTTTAAACTATCTAATTAGAGAATAAGGGATCTGAAGTCTCAGCTTGAGTGTCTCAACTGACAATGCATTGATGAAAAAATGACTTTGTAGATCTTTTTGATGACTGCAATGTCATAGGGTACTATAGGCAGTTGCCTGAGACCAAAGAAATTCAGTAAACAGTCCAACAAACAACCCAAAAACTGCGTTACTGGGATTCATGACAGTGAAATCACACACACACTAACATCAGTTTGAGGTGTTGGGAGTCTTGTATTATCTCTTCAAAGAGAAGCTTCTGAAGAACATATAGTGTCACTAGAGAAAGGACTGTGATTTAAGTATTTCCTTTAAAATTTAATCATTAAAATCATGAAAATTTAAGATACATTGAAGAAATGCAGCTTCGATAAAAAATGAGCTTGTACTTTTAAAGAATTTCAAATGGATGTGTACTTAAATTTATTATATGTTCCAAGAGTCATAGTCTGTATTGTCTCTTATTAGACTCACCAATGTAAGTTTAAAAAAAAATAGGATTTTTGAGCAAACGTTCTTCATGAGGTCACCATTCAGAAGCTGTGCTGAATCTGAATTTGTTGCACATAGCCCCCAAATTTAGTATATCTAATAAAATAAACTTTACTGAGTTGGAAATACAGAAATATCTCCTACTGTTCCCTGTCATTTCTTATAGTGGGTTGAGCATAGAACTAAACATCCCGTCATACCACTTCACTTTTTTTACAGGAAAAGAGAGAACCTGAAGTCCAGCTCCAAAATGGCATCCTGCTAGCCTTCCAATAAGAGTAATATGTCCAAAAGACATGGATACAAGGTATTTAGCATGTTGGGAGTTGAGATGTAACCCTGCTCCAGCAGAATTGTCTCCTGCTTCTCAGTGAAGGAGCAGAGGTTTTGATAAACTGCAAGGCAGACATTTTCTGCTCTTTCTATCCATTTTGAACATGAAATAATGTGTGTTGACTGTACTAGCTAGGAATAACAGGATTTTTAGGACCATAATTTTTAAGAGATTGCTTGATTAAGTCATAGACAGGAAATTAGGTTATACCTGTTTCTGCAACGCAAATAAGCCCCATGGGAATACAAAGGGCTGTTTCAACTCAAATGGCATATGCCAGTATATTTGAATTTGGTACAAATCAAATTAAACTGGCAGACATGAAGAAAAGAACACAATTCTACAGCTTTATTATTTTATGATCCCGTCTGTCTGCTAAGAAAGGAGGGGAAAACCTCCTGTATATTCTAATTATATTCATTCTTGGAAAATAATAATCTCTGTAGCTGAATTATTTATCTGTCATATTTTCTAGCACTGCAGTTCCAGTGCTGGTAGTTAGATCATAACAAGTTTGTTAGTTGAGACTTACGTTTGTGACATATGGAATGCAAAACTGTCTAGTCATCCACCAGTATTCTGCACTTCCACAGTCTTTAAGCATTTTCAGTCAGCCAAAATTTTCTATTATCAAAAATCATTTAACTGCATGATTTACTCAGGTTGATTTCAGTAGCTTAAATTTCCCAGCAAAATGTGTCCCTAAGAGGAATGAATGGTTAAATTAGCTGAAATAGCACTTTTGAGAAACCGAACAGGTGTGATTTGAATACACATTTTAGTTAGATATTAATAGCTGGGCAGACCTATTCTTTGCTAATAGAAATAGAAATCATTATTTAAATCTTAATTCATTTTTTTGTTAATTTGCCTTTGTCTCTTCAGCTAGAACATACCATCCCTCTTTGTTAAGGTATATTGCTCTTTTTTTGAACAATGGTGGTCAAAAGATGTTGTTACTTGTTTATTATGTCAGTGATTAAAGTAGTTGCAAACCATTTTGCATGTCAGCTAGTGCAGGGATTATCCAATGCTGGTAAATAGTGTTTTAATAAGCATATCTGTTTTCAGTAGGCATTGGTACAGACCAGTCAGATAAGAATGAGAGTTTGCCAGTTTGGAAGCTTGGTTCAGTTTTTTTACAGGGTGCTTGATTTGACAGTAAACTTCGTATAGACAGTAGGCAAAACAAACAACTTGGACAAAGAAGCAGAGGACATTTTAAAGAAAAGAAAAAAAGTCATTCTTATTTGCCTAAAATCATAAAAGAATCTATAAATTATTGTCTCAGGACTGTTTGGCCAATGGATAAAAATTACTGTTTTTTTCAGGGGCCCTAATCTAATCTAGTTGCTAGAATCCAGTTTTGTAAAAGGACCTGCATGAGCAGATTTTCCTTGTGTCAGAGTGTACTTGAACAAAGATCTGCAGTAATAGTTCCCTCCCTTAGAATACAATGGTCATAACAACATAAATAGGTTTTGTAGGTTTTGACAGGGAAGTTCAACTGGAATGGTCACACAACAGGGCTTTGAAGATCTGTTAAAAATGGATTGTCTTACTGTAGATCAGAACATAAAGAAGTCAGAAGATGGGTAGAAGTCTTTTTTTTTCCACTAAAACCTGAAAATTCCTACAGACTTCACCATAAAAATGATGGAAACCTAGATTAATTGTAAATATCCAGATAAGTTCAAAATCCAAGTTTAACCAATACGTAGCAAAGACTTTTTCTCGATAAACATTTATTGTTTAATATTAATTTTCAATCTGATCTACAGTAAGCATCACATAGGTAAAGAAAGTCATCTACAGACTACTTAGAAAATCAGCACCATGATACCTACTTCATGGTTTTGTCTACCTTCATTTTTTTAAGAACAGCTTTTGGCTATTGTAGAATATAAAGTCTGTATCTTCCCTTTCCAAAATCTAAGCAGCCTCATTATTTTCAGCAGAAACTTGGCTTTAAAGTATTTAATTTTTTTCCTCCATTTCTTTAATATTTTGCACGTTATGTTAATCAAGACCTAAATTTACTTTATCCTACAAAGATAGTTAAAGGCAGAATGAGCTCCCAAAATGAAGCTGAAGAGTTTTACTCCCTTGCAAAGATCACCATTTGCAGTTACCCTTATGCAGAAACATGTACAGTTATTCAGTTCCCTTCTTATCATTCCTAAAAGCTTTTCACACTTCAGTTTCCACAAATGCAATTGTTTTTGGTGCAATAAGGTTTAGAAAACCACTGTTGCATAGTGATATTCTTCTGCACTGGACAAGATCATACGTATTTTTTAAAAAATGCTGGATTTAGAAAAACTATTACAAATAGGTGAAAATGTTATATTTTGGATTCCTAAGGCATTATTTAAAAATTTGAGGGATTCCTCAGTTAAGCACATATGCTCAACACATATTTTAATGTTTATTAACTTATATATTTCAAATGCAGTATTCATTTAAGCTGTAGCCTGTAACGAGATTTGACCCAAATAAATTATAAACTTGGAGAGTACCAATGGTCTTGGAAACATACATTCACATCACAGAAAATTTTCAGGTGTCTAAAAATTTTGCCATTCAGATTTGATGGATTTTAAATGATTTATAAGTAGAAAATGAAACAGTTGCAGAAAAAAAAAATAAGTTAATATCCACTCATTAAGAGTATTTTACTATGCAACTTGTAATTAAATAAAATTAAATTCATAATTTAAAGGAAGGTTAAGTCAAAGTCAAATTTGACATTTTAGTATTTTTTCTTAATATTAAATGTAAACTTGAATGTACTGTTATTTTGTCTATAACATAACCCTTGGAAAGTATAGTAGTGGCATATGCTCTCAGGAAATCTGTAGGCTAAACCCCATCTACTTACTGTTCCTTAACAACTGAAATTTAATAAGGTACATCTGTACTGAAAGATAGCAAAATGGTTTTACTCTGAACTGATGAATGGTATTGTAGTTTTGACATTTTGGATACTGAAAATTCAGTTAATGTTCTTTATATCTATATTTTATTTTTATACTTTTTATGTTCCTTATATAGTACTTCTGAAAACAGTTACATTTGCCACTTGAGCACAGCAATTACCTTCCCTTAGCAATTTCAATCAAATATGTGTTTAGTATCAGACCTGGTTTGAATATTTTATTATATTTATAATCCATAAATAATTTAATAATGCAACAGATTTTATCATTTGTATATCCATAAAATCTCTGTGTATATAGGCAGTGGACTTTCCAGGACAGTTAGACTTCAGAAAATATCTTAATAATATGTATGGTCTCATAAAGCTCCTTAGTTTTAACACTGAAAAGTACTTAATGCTAATCTTTTAAATACACAGGAGTGTGATTTTTTCTCATTCTGAATGTCAGAGTGTATGTTCATATCCTGCATTATGACCTGTTTTCTCTAAAACCCCTTCTAATCTAGAGCTGTTTAAAGTTGTTAAAAGAACCCAAATGATATTGCTTACATCATGGCCATTCCCAAATGTAAATACGAATACTATCCATGTAAATGCTCTACTTGTTCAGCTTCAAGAAAACTGAGGGAAGACCTCATTGCAGTCTGCAACTTCCTTCTGAGGGGGAGAGGAGAGGCAGGCACTGCTCTCTTGTCTGTGGTAGCCAGTGACAGGACCCAAGAGAACAGTACGAGGCAGTGCCAGGGGAGGTTTAGTTTGGATATGAGGAAAAGGGTTGTCACCCAGAGGGTGTTTGGGCACCGCAACAGTTTCCCCAGAGAAGTGGTCACAGCACCAAACCTGACAGAGTTCAAGAAGTGTTTGGCCAATGCTCTCAGGCACATATGATTCTTGGGGATGGTCCTGTGCAGGACCGGGAGTTGGACTTTGATGATCCTTGTGAGTCCCTTCCAAATCAGGATGTTCTATGATTCAATACAAAAAAACTACTATTTTTCCCCTTTAACTCAAAACACTACATTAGATGTTATATTTTATTTTATTCTCTTTATTGTTTTATTACATGTTATATTTTATAGCTGGATCCCTGAAGTTTAGAGCTCATGTTTTTGGTAATCTTGTTTATGGTAATGCTATTGATTGGCTATACATCATAGGTAACCATTATATGTATTAATACAATATTATTTTCTTAGATATACCTAAAATTCTGCATTCAAATTCTAGCGGGAAGAAAAGGAAAGGACTTTGGAAACTTCTTTTTTGTTTATTCTGAATTTATTTAAAAGGAATATTTCAGATTTTCATATAATGTTGTGAAGTAGACAGTTGTAACTTACCCTGTGATGTAAGGACAAATAAATCCAGCTATCTATTGTATCATTCTTCTATAATTATTCTACTCTTAATTTTCTTTGTGCCTACAAACTTCTTACAGATGGTCTAAGAGGACCATTTACAAGGCCAGTCTAACGTGTGTGGAGTGATGAGATTTTATGTTAACATCAGTGGTAGTGCCACTACAATGCTACCTTTGTTCTTGATCAGTGGTGTAAAAATAATACACAATTTGAGAAAGATATTTTTGAAATGTTATTGACCGCAGAGTTTTCCATAGTATTTTCTATCATCTTGGCTTTGGAGGCTCAAGACTAGGATAATGCTGTCTTCCAAAACAGCAATGAAAACACCTGGCAGATTATTTGTAATTCTAATCAGTTTTTAAACTATTGGCCTTCATTACACAGCCCACAGAGTGCTTGTGGCCCACAACATGTATAATTGTAACCCACCATAAATTAGTAGCTTGGCCTCTATAATTTAGTGTTGCAGAAGCTATTGTTTATCCAAAAGAACACTGTTCTTGTGAAAAGATGAGTTACTTCTAATATGTATACTAATTACTGAAAATTATTGTATGACAATTGGACATCCTCAGCCAGTCATAACAAAGAAATACTGTCAAGTTGTCAGCTCATAAACCTACTCCTTGGAGCCGAGGCACTGGCGGTAAGTTAGCTTATGTTTTGAATAGATGCTGAGTTTCCCTAAAGCTGTGTTTTACTACTCTGTTTCTCTTCCCTTTTCTGATCTAGTGCATTGTATAGGAAAATGAAAACTACTGCCAATTTTAAATTATTGGTGTAATTGAGTTGCATAAGTATTTTAAGATAACATTTACTGTGATTTATTTCTATTATAAGCATTATCATGAAGAAGTGAAAAGATTGTCAGCTGTCTCTAATGGCAGATTTTCTTCAGTTTTAGAGATTTCTCAGGTTTCATGAATCTCCCCAGCAGAAGATATTTTCATTTGCACTGGAAATAATTATTAAATACTTCTGCTTTACATATGTATACATGACCACTCTGTGCCATCACAGATGTGACACATTAGTTCAGACTACAAATCTGATGTATTTTTTGTGAATGATATCAGTCAGGTAGGAATTTTGGTATTGCATGTCTTACCAATTTGGAATTAAGAAAAAATATCAATTTTTATATTGAAATTAAAATAATTTCAGCGTACTGTACAAGGAATAGTAAAACTGACCTTTTGACTTTAACAAAGTCAAAAGCCTTCCCAGAAGGCTTAAGAGGAAATGAGAACTCTGTTTAACTTTTTGAGAACTGAATTATAACTTTATTGCTCAATTTTAAATAATGACATTTCTTTATTATGCTAATACAGCAGTGGCCAATTTGTAGGGAAGAATACACATTCCCAGCCGGTTATGTCCAAAACTACATTAATTTGTGAGTAATAAAGAGAATGCCTATTGTATCATTGCATGTTCACCACACATGGGAAATAAAGAAATGCCATGATGTACAAGGAATAGCATATGGGATATGAGGCTGGCTATGAGGCTGTTGGAAAGTAAAATAGTAGGGGGATAGACTGTCAGGTCACTGACATTTCTAGTCACTTAAAGCCCCACAATTAAGGAACATATGCAGCAAGTGTTAGAAAGGTGTCCTATTGTCAGAGTAGTGCTAAAACATCTTTGTTAAGGAGGAGAATGAGACTCCCCAGGCTTAAAATAATATATTCATTTAGATTTGAAAATACCTTGGAAGGTCTATAGTCCAATCTCCTGCTCAGATAGGTCAAATTGCTTCTTCCTGGACCTTGTGATTTTCCTACATCGCCAAGAATGTGAATTTATAACTTAAAAATCTCAACCTTCTTTTTTCCTATACAACAGGGCAATGTACCCTGGGTAGCATTGAATATAAAACCCCAAGGATGTTGACTGAATAAGCAGGGTTTTTTTACTTATGTTGTCATATAGCTAGATTGATTTGGAGGTGCTGAAAACTTTACTTAATTTGGAGTAGTATTGATATTTTAAAGGCTGACTTCAGCATTATACAGGCATTTGCATATTATGCTGTGTTCAACTTTAAATAAAAAAAAAAAAATCAAAATAACGGCTTCCTGATTTATTTTTTGTTATATTATTTGTTTGTTTTTTGTTATTGCTTGGTAAAGCTGAAGAGTATTACTAGTATGAGTCTGCACATGTTGGCACAGTTGAAAATTTTATTTTTTCTAGACTTAATAAATCTGATGTAAACTTTCTGAGGTTTTGGGTATATTGTTCAGTATTTAAAATAGTTAGTATTTTGCATTAACCTTATAAAAGACAGATATGTAAAGTAAGACAAACTTGGGAAAGCAAAATAAAATCACAAGTGACATTTAGTGGGAAAACCATGAAAGGGAATTGTCTTTAATTAGTTCACAGTTGGAGCTTTGTTCATACTGCTTATTTTAGTTAAGTCTTTCATCGAGAAGAAAAGAACTATTTAATTTTCAGGATCCTTGGAGGGAGAGGGCCTTACCATACATGTATCTCAGACATCTCTTCCAAAATATTCTTATATTTTTTTATGTAGCCACACTACACTACCTATAAATACATAAATTGTTATATTTAATCTATTAAAGTTACCATTTTCAGTGAAATTTACTTGGATTATTTTCAAAATAGTGCTACAGGAGAGAATATCAATGTTCATGTCTCTGGGCTGTTACACAAAAAAGCAAAGGTTTTTATAGCATTGGAGCCATACTCTTAGCTTAGCAGTATTTTGGAAGGTATGTGTCTAGTTCAGCAAGTTCTGACATACTCATCCTTAATATCAGCTGTTAATGCTGCCTTTCCTATCTAACAAATATACTATTTCTGTACCTAAACAGATACAGATACTTTATTTCAAAAGTGTGAAATTCTACTCTGTTTTGTGTGAGCTCAAGCCCAAAACATCTTTGAGTTAGATAGCGAGTAACTCAGAAGGCACAACTACTGCTTCATCCTTCCCATATTCAGGAAAGGAGTTCCTGTTCCTTTTGTTTTGATCTGCCCTTCAATTTACTTGTATAAAAATGATGGGTTTTATTCATCAGCAACTTTTCTTTTACTCTGCTAATAAGTTCATGAGAATGTGGTAGGACACCATTAATTGAAAGCTGGTTTACGTGCATTGAAATTCTGAAGAATAATACACTTTGAAAAATAACACACTATTAGTTACCTTGCTTAGTCAATTAGGAACTGGTAAGTGTAGTATGTGCTGTTGGGATAAATACTTACACACTGTAGTGTCCAAGAGTTAGTTACTCACAGCCATAAGTCTCTTTAGTTACATAGTTGTTTCTATGCACTTTCAATAGGTTGCTGACTTTCATGTTGTGAGGCCAAAAAACTTGCCCCATTTTCCTCCTCCTGTTTGCTAAATTAAATCCTGACCAAATTTTAGAATACAGCATATATACACTTGTAAATAAATATTTACTCCTCTTTTGAGAATATAAATGTTTTGCTTGTGTTTGTCTTCCCTAAAACTCTCCAAAAGGAAAACAGGTTATCAAGACAGAAATCATTCCAATTCTGCTGCAGTGATAGATGCCCTTCAGTGCCGACTAGTACAGTAAAAGTCTGGAAATCTTGATTTTTAATCCTGACGTGATACTTGTTACATGGATTATAAAGTCACTTTAACTTTTTTAATTTACTGTCTTATCTGATAATTCCACTCAATATTTGTTGAGATTTATTATTCTTTTGAAAATTAAAAAAAAAAACACAAACGATTATTCATTTAGAGAAGACCATCACAGATAATTTTCAGATTTTCAGTGATAACCTTATAGATCTCACAAGAGTAGAAAATATTTCTAGTGAGAATAAATATTTATCTTGTACCTATGGATCCAGACATAAAGCTCAAACTATCTCAGAAAGAATTTTACTGTTCTTTGGCTTTCCCTTTCTTGCACCAACTTTTCATACTGTCTTTGATACAAATGAATGTGGAAACAGTATACATATGAAGGCAAGGTTTAATACTAATATTCTATCTTGACAGGAGCGATAAAAACTGGGAGGCTATGCCTCATTGTTTAGTGACAAAATTAATGACTATTATTATCCATCTTTCTCTTCACCTTTATTTGCATCTACATCTTGAGTACTGTGAACTGAAAATTAAACTTAAAAATCAGATGTTACATAGAAAGATGTAACTTTCTAACAAGTTCTGGATTGTAATTCTAATGTACTGGACATTTAATTGGAGTTATTTTTTAGATTACCTGAGGGATACTTGAGGTGAGAGCTGGAGAGAAAAACAGCACCTATAGCTCTCATGATGTGATATATGAGACTTCAATGATCTAAATTATTGGCACCACTAGTTCTGTAGATTACCAGAAGTCAATAGTGTCAACATCCATAGGTACTAACCAGGGACAATGAATGCTTTCACCTTTAGTAACTTGAAAAATCTTGTACTGTTTTTTTTCCCTAACCTGTACACTTCTATAAAATAGATCTGTTTGAGAATCTACTGTCAGCCTTAAACGTGTACCTGAAGATGGGTACAGGTCTTGGTACTACTCCAGTTAAGAAAAATTCATGAAAAAGGCCCTTTTGATTCTTTGATGTATAAGATGTCCTGTTACTTTTGTTCTTAGGCATGCTATGATGCCTTCTAACTTGTACTAAGTAGATCAACATAAAATGTATTGAATTATCTGTTGTCTGCTAGCCTATGGTGATTTTTTTTTTGCTAGAAATGTCTAGTCACATCTTACACTGTCCTTTCACTGATTTGGTTCTGTCTTCCATTTTTTTACTTATTAATTGTAAGAATTGGAAGCTCTGTGTTAAAATGAGAGATGTCGTGACAACTGAAGAAGGAAACTGTTGTGAAAAACACAGGAAACATAAGAAAATATATGTCCTTTTGTGGTCTTACAATTAGATTGAGGCTTTTTTATGGGCTAGCACAGAGGCTAGAAGGTACATTGTTTACTAATTCTAAGTGATAGAGTGAGTACCCAAAATTAAGTGGAGTTTGGACATGTGGGGGGAAATTTCCTGTCCATGGCATGGGGAGAGAAGGTTAGTCAATCTCTTTTTATCAAGATTCTCAAAAGTGTTTCCAAGCAAATAGTTATATTGCTGTACTTAGCTATCTTTTCATAGAGTCTATTATTTTCACAGATTATGGGAGCATTTTAGAGAGACTAAACATCTGTGCTATAGCATTAACCATTTTGCATAATCTCACAAATATTTAGTGTTCTTTTGACCACTCTTTAAAATCTCAATAAATCATAGCTATGCCCAAATGTGGGAAACTCCTAAAGAATCTCAAAACACAAGCCTTTCATGGCAGATACTCGAATAAATAGGAAGAACAGATATTTCTTGTTCAAGTGCTTCAAGTAGTGTCTATATCTGTGCAGTACTGCAGTCTATGGCCTCATCTTACTATTTCATCTTACCATGTGTAGGATCCCAAAAATCAAATACCTGCAGAAAGGTATTTGTCTCAGCAAAAGGCCTTGGGCTACGAAAGCTGTGGAAAAAACCTCAGTTTGAGGACCAGAAAAGATATCACCAGTTTGGAATGTCCTGCCCAGACCCAGAGAGACTGTACTCTGATTTTATCAAGCCTCTGCATAAAATCCATTGTTGTTTTCTCCCTCCCTGTGTATCCTGTGTATTCTGTAAACTTGAATATCTCTCCTCCATGTAAATCCCCAAAAATGTAATCCTAAGATAAGTGTTTTTTCCCTATGATGTAATTCCTAAGACCCCAAAAAGTGTGACTTGGGTTTTCCCCTTACTTCATCCTCTGAAACCCCCCACTTGTAATAAGTTCAATCCCCTGTTGTAAACCCCAGACCCTTAAAATATCCACTTCTAAGTCCAATAAAGGGTTCCAGATTCTGCCTCCAACTGGGATCGTGTTAATTTTGTTGACTCCCACAACCATGAGTGCTCTCCTTGGTTTTTCCCTTGGTTTTCTCAGCATATGTAAGACTCGCTCTTCTACAAGATTTAAGCAGCATAAAGAGTAGTATTTTGAATTAAAGCACAGAACCAAATGTTGGGACAATTATCTTCCTTCTCTGATATTTGGGGTCTTTTGTCTATTGCAAGTAATTTGGGTGTACATATTGTTATTAAAATTACCAGAGTGTTAAGAAGGTTCCACATAAATTGAGCTCTTCCGATGCCATATCCATTTTGTGTTATTTTAGGTATCTTGATGGATTTTACTGAAATACTCAGGAAATTACTTATTCGTTAATAAGATATTTTTATACTATTTTTTCTTAAGTTATCTGATTTTCGAAGCCTTGTAATATAGTAAAGAAGGTTTTGATTTACAAATAATGCAGTAAGAAACATAATGAATATTGAGAGTCTGTTGGAAACCCCTTTCCTTGTGCACTTGTTCCAGTTGCTAAACATCAGTCAAAATTAGGCTGCCTAACTAAAAAAAAACCACAGAAAACCAAAACCCTTTAAAGCTAATTTAGCTTCTTTTCTAGTGCAAAAGAACTATCTGTACAGAAAAGAAGCAAGGGAAGGAAATAAAACTAAACATATACAATGCTATCTCCAAATATGCTGGAGTGAAGGTGGGACACTGGGGACCCAATCTACCTTTTAGGGTTCATTTGTATTCACTGACTGCATAACCAAAAAGAAGTGTAAATAAAGAACCTTAATCAAACAAATAGGTTGATTTGCTTAGGATCTTACTCTGACAGAAAAAATATTTATTTGAACTTGTCCACAAGCCTTAAAACCTCATTATATTCTAGTGTAATGTCCTGAGATGGAAATTAAGAAGTAATTCTCAGGAGCAAATTCACAAAATGTAGCCACGTGAGTTTTACAGCAAAGCAAATTCTAATGACTCTCTACATATAAGCAAGTTCAGATGGGAAACACATGTCTTGCAAATTTGTTACACAATGAGAAGGGTGGAACAGAAGATAGAAGGAATCTATTTTTAATATTGTATTTTGAATGGTAAAGGAAGTCTATAGGGAAGGGCACACGTCAAGATGATTTTATCTGCCAGAAGGCTTCAGGGAAATAGGGCCTGTTATTGTAAGTGGAATCTAGTATAAACCTTTAGAAAGATTATTTTGCTTTCTAGATTCACAGACTAAAACAAACTAACAACCCCCCCAAGCAGTCCATACCTGAAATTAAGTCTCTGCTGGGACAAGCTGGATATCTCAATACACTTTGATTAGCATTTCTAAGTGGCCTCGATGATCTTAGAGGTCTTTTCTGACCTTAAAAATTCTATGATTCCACAGTTTGTCCAAGTGTGGAAAACTATTTCTTAATTTGTCTCTTCATTCCTTCTCTGTCATTATATAAATAACTGCTGTGTCTTTATGGAAAAGGTTGATATGGGAAAATCTGAATACAATCTTTAGTTGAAGACCACTACTTTGTAAGTAGAAGTTCTTATCCTCTAGATATGTGACTGGTTTTAAGCAATTTCCTTTGGGGGAATCAAGCACTGGAAATGCATATGCTCCATGAACTTAAGCAGAAATTCAGAACATTTGCATCTTTGATTACCTTTTTGGTGGCTGTCAGCCCTCACTTTTATTATAAATGAGGGCCTTACTCTTTCTGATCCTGTGATCTTATAAAAGTCACGACCTGAGATATTCAGGTGAAAATATCCGCTATGCAAATGCAGTTGCAACTTATTATTAATGTTTTAGAGAATATTAAATACAGAAATTAACCAAAGAATTATAATTAAATTATTTAAAAGATATTGCTAGGTTTGTGAAGGGTATTTTTTTTCCATTTAAAAGGACAGAAGTGCATCTGATTTTATGGGCTACCCTATAAAGCAATTAATAATGTTTTGGAGGACAATATGATGTGAAAACACAATGTTTAACCTCACTTCCTTTAATCTTTAGAAAAAAACCCAAATTCATAGTTCTTTTCTGCAGTATGACTTTTAAAAAAAAGATTGGGCATTAAAATGGATTTTATTTATATATTAAGATTGTGTGAACTTTTTCAAAATTCTCCTACTACTAACAATTTTCAAATATGTTATACCTGTAAAGGTAAATTCAGCCTACTTTCTATTTTCTTCCTAGAAGAATATTCTTTCAAAAAAAAAATCAGAAAAACTAGTAGAGACCTTTACAAATAATAAGCTTTTGTAATTTACTGATGAGCAACATATAGTATCAAACCTGTCATTGCATTAGGAATGAAAAAAAATTGCATAGATGTATTTGAAATGACTAGAATTAAGAACATATGACTGAGGTTATATGGATTAAACACTAAGACTAGTTTTTGATTGAGTTTTTGAATTGACAATCCAAATACTAATATATTATTAATGTTCATCAAGCCAGTTAATTATGCTGTAGGATTTTTACAATATTGTGTATCCCTATGAAAGAATTTATGAAACTGAAGAAAATAAAAAAATTTCATTATTTCGGAGTAAGATGTTATTATATAGAAATTTTTGTAATGGGACCTTATCCAAATTGTAGTCTTAACAGATGGGATCTTGTTGGGGTTCCACATATTTAGTTATTTAGGACTTTAGTAAACAGTGATTTTATCCAGTCTGTGATTGGAACAGATGTGATCTTATCAGGGTTCCACTTTTTTTCAGGAGCATAAAATTGCCATGATTTGCTGTACAGTGCTATAGTTTACTTTTTGTGCTTTTAGAACCAGAGTCCTTTTTAGCCAGAATTTGCCCTTGGGTCCTAAAAACATCATAATAGGGAGTTAATGTTTTATTCTCTATTAATCCCATTAAATCCTTTTAATATTAGAGCATGTGTTGCTTTATAGCATTAACTAGTGTCTTGCACTCAACAGTATTTTCACAGTTTATGACACTGCTTAGGGCATTAACAAACAGCTGTTTGAATTAAATGAGCAGTTAAGGACCCTGTTCATTAACTCAAAAGTTTCATGTATTTTTAATTCCTTAAATCTAATGGTATTATCACCCTCCAAGAAATCTATCTTTGATTATAATTTGCTGTGACCAGTATCAGTTTGGGTGAGATGAGAGAGATTATTTTTTGTCTATAAACTCTATCAGTGATGAACATCCTCAGTGAATCTGAACTGTCTTCTACCACTTTTAATCTTTTGGGATATAAAACTTTTAAAGTTGTTTACAGCAGTTGTGTTAAGATTTCTTCCAATTTTGTTTACTGATGACTTCATTTAGCTAATGTAAAGAGGCAGTTGGAACAGAATTATTTGCATTTGAAATGGTGCTATCAGAGGTTTCTGACTGATTCATTTAAAAAAAAAGAAAAAGAAAATTGTGTTTGGACAGTGACAGAGCATCTAATGGAGTGCTGTGTATCAAATGTACATGGGCACTTCACACTTTATACAAGACTTAGATTTGTAAGTCTTTATTCTACTTAGAGTATAAGTGGTTTAACTTTTCATTTTAACATGGATTCCATGTGGTCTTTATTATGAAACAGAAAAAACATATTTTGAACTAAGGCAAATTCATCATTGCATGACTTCAATTTGGAAAAAACCTCTCATATTATAAATGTGTGTCTTTATATGTTCATGTGCACACAGATATTAAAGACTAATATTGCTTTAGTACATCTTTGTAGTGTATTTTAGAATTATGCACTTAAGCTTAAATTCTATGCATTCAATAGGATTACTCATTCCACTAATTTAAACATGTGCCCAGCTGTCTGTGGGACTTGAAACAGTGTGTCAATTGTTTCATACTATTTTAATTCTTAAAATATTCCTGACTATTCAGCTTCACAAAACCAGAAATTCCTAATCAAGCCTTCACTGAAAATAAAATAATTCAGACATGGAATGCTTCACACTAGATTTTAATATTATTTTACTGTTTACTTAGTCCTCACCTCAGAGAGCACCTGTAACACACATTCAGTTTTAAGCGTGAAAAGGCTTTCTAACAGAGAGTAGCAGTATTGTTTAGTTTAGTGTTTTTTTAACTCCAAGGATATTTAAACACTTTCTCTCACACTGAGGCAAAAGATTGAGGTACCAATGAAACCCTGGAACAGTGTGGCCTAAGTTGTGGATACCCCGTGCCTCAAATGTTCAAGGTCAGGTTGAAAGGGGCCCTCAACAGTCTGATCTAGCAAAAGGTGTCCTTGCCAATGGCAGGGGAGTTGGAACTAGATGATCTTCAAAACTTTCTTCCAACCCAAACCATTCTATGGTTCTATCAAAGTGCTGTTTTGTGGTGCAGATAGTCTATACTGTCAGCAATAGCTGAACTGTGTTGCTTCTTGAAAATACCGCAACAGTCAGGAATGCGTATCACTGAGTGATGAATCTTTTCCTCATATCAACTCCTCCAATTCCTGTATTTCAGTTCACTTTCTTCAGTCCAACTATTCACATTCATGTGAAGCTCTAAAAAAATATCCTTTTAGTTAGAATAATGTCTCTAGAATTACTCTTAGCATAAATATTCATAATAATAAGTATCCTTAGGATACTTGTACCTTAAACTCTCCAAGGATTATTCTGCTCTTACATTACTTCTATTGTGACACATTCTTATTCAATCCTTGTTAAGTGTACCTTTTCTCAGGAGAATCCTCAGGACATTTGAATGCAGACTGAAGGTGGTCTTTCTAACAGCTAAATCACTCAATGTAATTATCATTGCAGATTTCAGCTGCGAAGGCCAGGATATTCACAGAGACCGAAGGACTGTACAAAAGATCTTGTCATGACAAGGGTGCAAAGAGGGAATAAACTAGCTGTAATACAAAGCTGTCCAGTCCATCCTAAACCTTAAACATTGGATTTGGGTTCTTCTTACTATATGAATTGTAGCAGATCACCTTAGGCAATAAAAATAAGATGTGATGTTTTCAAAAGGAATGTGTATCCTGATGATTTTGGACTATGCAAATTTTCAACCAAGAAATGGTTTCAGATGATGCCAGAGGGAGTTTAGTTTGGATATTAAGTAAAATTTTGTCACCAAAAGGGTTGACAAGCATTGGAACAGGTTGCTCAAGGAAGTGGGTAAGTATCCCTGCAGGTATTTAAACAACATGTAGTGTGGCACTTAGGGACCTGGTGTAATTAGTGGACTTGGCAGTGCTGAATTAACAGTTTGACTTGGAAGATCTTAAAGGTCTTTCCTAAGCTCAATGATTCTATGATTCTATGCAGAAGAGTAGCGAGATTTTCTCCGCCTTGAGACAACTGATCTCAAATAATAGATCTCTGCCAACATGAGTTAGAAGGTTCTGGTACTTTTTTCTTTCAAAGCCAATTTAAATGATTCCATTTTGCCAAACAGACCTCTACATGCCTTTTCTCCCTTTCCTTTTCTCATTAGAATGGATACCATGCAGAGAAGTGATGATAATTCTACTCATTCCTGTGAAGGCTGCCATTCGCTCAATTCAAATTATAGCTGTTGTTGGGAAGGCCAGCCATGAGTTACAGGTAGTTTCAGCTTGTCTAGCTCTTTAAAATGTTTTTGAAGTCAAGCAAATTATTCAAAATAAAAATATCAACATATTGTAGTTTCAAAAAGAAATCTGCTGACCAAGTACAATAAAATACTTGATTGAGATTTACACATAAAGTGTAAAGTTTCACTCTTTCACCCTTGTCAGTATGATGTATTCTTTAAATTCAAAAATGATGGGTATTAAGTGATGACTATCTAAAAGCTGCTTAATTTTTGAAGAATGTATACAAAGAAGGTGGGGTTGAATCCTTCACTCCACATTACAATTATTATGTTATGTTTGAACTTTATGAGAAAGTGAGGTGAATGTTATAAATCGAATTTATTTTTTATAAAATGAATGTTTCTTGGAAATGTAGTTTATTGAGTGTTCCCATTTTATCTTTAGATAGAATAAAGAAGAGTCATGTAGACAGAATAAAAAAAATGAGATGAGACCTACTAGACGTATTCACCAAGAAACTTGAAGGAAGAGAAAAAATTAATCTCATCACTGGCGTCACTATGATGTACTTGATCCCACCACCATTAATAGAATGTTATAGACTGGAAACAGAAAATTCACACTGAGGAAAAAATGAATCTACCATGAAGTCCAGAAAGTTGGTCATCTTAAAAAAAGAATTGAGGAAAGTGCAGTTTTGGGGGATGGGGATGATGGAGAGACTGAATTTTCTAGCCTTCCAAAGTAGCCGGGATGTACGCAATTTTTATTAATATGCATAATCTAGAATTGCTGTAAAGAGACAGGTTTCATTTATTTTTATTTTTCTTAAGAGAAGCACTTTTCTCTAAATCTAGAATTTTTCTGTAAAATTTTAACTTTCCAGTCAGTGTCACTATGGATCTGTCTCTAGACCTACCCGTGTGCAGATCTCCATTTGATCTATTTACTGTAGTGGCTTTTGAGATAATGATCAAATTTAGCTGTAAGAATGATTGGACTGAAAATTATTGCCCTGAAATACTCATAATGAATTTTCCTAACATGAAATGAGGCTAAGAACTGTTTTTTAATACTAAAAATTAACTCTGGAAAGAAAAAAACCCAAAACCCAAAACTTGTTCATCTGTCACTCAGAGATTTTTTGGAATGCAAAGAAAAATGTTGGGAGATTTTGGACTTCTGACGAGTTCCTACAGTCCAGAAGTAATTTATTTATACTTTATATCCAGTACTGAAGGAAACAAAGACTCCATGTTTTTTGAATTATGAAATAAAAGTTTTGTTCTTTCAAAATAGTATCATTCATTATGTCAAAATCATAGATGTACTGTATCTTTCATTTTGATAAATCAGTAAAATATCAATTTTCCAAATTCTCCAAGCTGGACACTCAAAAGTTTCTGACATATGAATGTTTGGTTCTGTAGAATCCCAGTGACTGTGATGGAAGAGTTAACTACCAACACCTATACATATCTTTATATGGATTTCTTCCTGTCTGGGTATTACTATAAAGATCTGAGTGTTAGGACTACTGAGAACACAAAAACCTACACAAACTTTCTCAAAATATGTCCTTTCCTGGAATAGCAAGATCCTGGTTTAATTGTTACTTGAGGAAAAAAGTGAGATTACTAGGTGGTAGGCAGAGCTTCACAGTGTAAAAACATTTGCTCTGCTTGGTGATTATTAGTCCAGATATTACTGGATGTTACTCCAATGTTTGGTTATCCTTTCCCATATAGGTAAAAGACATGCTAGAAGAACACTGGAATTTTTTTTCAAAGGCAAGGTTAAAAATCTCCTGTCCTAGTTGATAAGTTTTGTCAGTCTACACCATAGACAGGACATAGGCCCATAATCATGAATCTAGGACTGTCAGTACTCTATAACAGACATTTTCAGTTAATGATGGGGACCATTTCAGCTCCTGGAACTCAGCCAGATTCTATAACCTTCTCAGTCAAATTCACCCATAGCAAGTTCAGTCTTGAAGATATTTAAATTCACAAATTGTAAATATGTCAAGAACAGAAGGCCAGAGAAAATAACATGACCAAAACTGTTTTGTAAATTCCTTTAAATCTTTCTTGAAGATCCTTATTAACACTTTTTTAACATTTTGGATTGCCTCTACTGATAAGGAAAGTAGACTTGTTTGAGAAACCCAACTGTCCAGGAAGACCTTGAAGTTTAAGGGTTCATTCATTCTTTGTGCATTCTAAGATGGATGCAAAAGTGTATGTATAGCAAATGGAATTTTATTGGAAAATTCCTTAAAAAAGTCTCTGAAAGAAAAGGTCAGGGTGGGTCTTTAAAAAGACTGAAAAAACCCCACAAAAATCAACAGTGTACATGTCTTTATTTAATATTGTTTAATAAATTTTTGAACTGCAG